>NC_069502.1:174945084-175275084 GCF_027579735.1 Bombina bombina | reverse complement strand
GATGAGAGAGAAGAAATGAAAGAGAGAATAGAGAGTGAGAAGAGATGAGAGGATATGAGAGAGAATAGAGAGTTAGAAGAGATTAGAGAGAAGAGATGAGAAAGAGAGGACATGAGAGAGAATAGAGAGTTAGAAGAGATGAGAGGATATGAGAGAGAAAAGAGAGATTAGATGAGAGAGAGAGAAAAGAGGAGAGAAGAGAGACAGTGAGAGAGGAATACCATAGCCCACAATAAATCACACAGTCTTATTCATAAATTTAGACTTAAAATATCCCCTAATATTATTTAACATATAGGGATATAGTCTAGACACTTGAATCTTCTAGCCTCGTTCTGACACAAAGGAGATGTAATAAAGAGATGTGCAGTCTGGGAGGATCAGCAGCTCACCATTTGGTACCAGGTTTACCAGTCTGTCCATCCAGTACTGAGAAGTTACCAGCCAGATAACATCAAACTGGAATGCAAACTCCAAATAATATAGCAGCAGCAATCAATAAACATGACTTATTATGTATTTACATAAAGCCAAGTTTTAATATTAATTAAAACAATACAAACACAACATGTTTTAAAACTGTTGTTTGACAAATTCTGATGTTTCAAGGATGTACCAGTTGCCTAGCATTAGCTGTGTAACATTACTACACACATTATCCAGAGCTGAGATAGGTTAAAATAGTTAACTAACTTTTTAACCCCTTAATGACCGGACCATTTTTCAGTTTTCTTACCCTTAATGACAATGGCTATTTTTAAATTTATGCAGTGTTTGTGTTTAGCTGTAATTTTCCTCTTACTCATTTACTGTACCCACACATATTATATACCGTTTTTCTCGCCATTAAATGGACTTTCTAAAGATACCATTTTTTTCATCACATCTTATAATTTAATATAAAAAATATATAAAATATGAGGAAAAAATGGAAAAAAACACACTTTTTCTAACTTTGACCTCCAAAATCTGTTACACATCTACAACCACCAAAAAACACCCATGCTAAATAGTTTCTAAATTTTGTCCTGAGTTTAGAAATACCCAATGGTTACATGTTCTTTGCTTTTTTTGCAAGTTATAGGGCAACAAGTACAAGTAGAACTTTGCTATTTCCAAACCACTTTTTTTCAAAATTAGCGCTAGTTACATTGGAACACTGATATCTGTCCGGAATCCCTGAATATCCCTTGACATGTATATATTTTTTTTTAGAAGACAACCCAAAGTATTGATTTATGCCCATTTTGGTATATTTCATGCCACCATTTCACTGCCAAATGCGAGCAAATAAAAAAAATTGTTCACTTTTTCACAAATTTTGTCACAAACTTTAGGTTTCTCACTGAAATTATTTACAAACAGTTTGTGCAATTATGGCACAAATGGTTGTAAATGCTTCTCTGGGATCCCCTTTGTTCAGAAATAGCAGACATATATGGCTTTGGAGTTGCTTTTTGGTAATTAGAAGGCCGCTAAATGCAGCTGCGCACCACACGTGTATTATGCCCAGCAGTGAAGGGGTTAATTAGGGATCTTGTAGGGACCTTGAAGGGTTAATTTTAGCTTTAGTGTAGTGTAGTAGACAACCCAAAGTATTGATCTAGGCCCATTTTGGTATATTTCATGCCACCATTTCACCGCCAAATGCGAGCAAATAAAAAAAAAAGTGACATTTTTCACAATTTTAGGTTTCTCACTTAAATTATTTACAAACAGCTTGTGCAATTATGGCACACATGGTTGTAAATGCTTCTCTGGGATCTCCTTTGTTCAGAAATAGCAGACATATATGGCTTTGGCGTTGCTTTTTGGCAATTAGGAGGCCGCTAAATGCTGCTGCGCACCACACTTGTATTAAGCCCAGCAGTGAAGGGGTTAATTAGGTAGCTTGTAGAGAGCTTGCAGGGTTAATTTTAGCTTTAGTGTAGAGATTAGCCTCCCACCTGACACATCCCACCCCCTGATCCCTCCCAGACAGCTCTCTTCCCTCCCCCACCCCACAATTGTCCCCGCCATCTTAAGTACTGGCAGAAAGTCTGCCAGTACTAAAATAAAAGGTGTTTTTTTTTTTGTTTTTTGTTTTTTAATTATTCAGCTGTGATGGACCCCTGCCTTAACCCCCAACCTCCCTGATCCCCCCCAAACACCTCTCTAACCCTCCCCACCTACCTAATAGCTGCCAGTACCCAAGATGGTGGCAGTCTGCCAGTACCCAGTTTTCCCCAAAAAATAAAGTGTTTTTTTTTTATTTTTAAATGTTTTTTTTCCATTTTTTCTGTAGTGTAGCTGCCCCCCCCCCAGTACCCCCACCCCCCTAACCCTACCAGATCCTATTATTATTAAAAAAATTTTACTGTTTGCTGCCCCCCTCCCTCTTACCAAAATTCATTGGTGGCAGTGCCAGTGATTGCTGCGCGCGCACACACACACACGCACGCGCGTGCACGCAGCCCCCCCCCCCCCCGCACGCTCCCGGCATCCGGCGTGCACAATGCACTTGAAGGAACCGGATGCCGGGTAGCGATGGGCCGCCCACCCTCCTCACTGTAAGCTCCCACCCACCAACGAACGGCCCCATCGCTACCCGTGCAGAGAGGGCCACAGAGTGGCTCTCTCTGCATCGGATGCTTTTTAAAGGGTATTGCAGGATGCCTCAATATCGAGGCATCACTGCAATACCCTGAGAGCTGCTGGAAGCGATTGCGGTTGTCATTAATGGGTTAAATGTCCTTGGTTCATGATCTATTAAAGACAAAAAAAAAAGCTTATACTAAAATGTCCTAAGTCTTTAATCATACACATCTCAGGTAGCATTAAAGGAACATTCCAACCAAAATTGGAATCCACGTGGATACATTTCAGTTTTGGATACAAGCATTTTTGTAATACACATGCATTAGCAAAAATGCTTCTAATAAAAGTTATAGGTGTTTCAAAAGTGTATTTAAGTATGCACTGTGCACCAGCATTTTAAACACAGCACTTGCCCAGAGAGCCTAATGTGCTTGTACCAGCAGTGTTATAAACATAGGTATAATATACTCAGTTTCTAATTTCTGACATGATACAAGCCCCACTGGTGCTCTGAGCAGCTGCATTATTTAAAATGCCGGTGCACTGAGAATATCTAGCTATGCTTCACATGCACTTGCAGAGAAAAATGCTAACACTAAAACAGTGATAACTTTTACTAGTACATGTATATTGCAAATATGTTTCTGTTTAAAAATGTCATTCATCTATATGCATTACATTTTTTGACTGGAATGTCCCTTTAAAGTACTTGCATGCATATAATTCAATAGGTTCTTTGTCCAAAACCATAGCAATATGTTAAAACCAAAGGAGCAGATACAATTTGGTTATTATATGCTTTATATAATAAAGCTTCTATACTTCATTAAAGGGACATTAAACACTTTGAGATGGTAATATAAAATGATAAATTGTATATATAAAACAACTCTGCAATATACTTTCATTAATTATTTTGTCCTCTTTGCCTGTAATTCCATTCTGAAATTGTGAGCTTTTCAGTTCCTGTTAGAAATGGAAGTGCAGAACACTGTTAAATCCAGCACAACCATTGGCTGCACACTCTAGTGACCTATTTATAACTGTCCCTAATTGGCCACAGCAGAGAAGGTAACACAAGTTACAACATGACAGCTCCCAGTGTTTTATAGACACTAAAACTTTACACTTATTTTGTCACTTTTTAAACAACTAATGAAACTTTAAAAAATACATCTACATGTTAGTCATGGACTAATCTTTTCTTTGAATTCATCATTCTATCTAGCATATATTTAGTGTTTAATGTCCCTTTAAGTAAGATATGTCCCTGCTTTCATGTATTTATCAGTGAGTAATTATACATCTAATATATTTTTATTATTTATTTTGTTCCCTTTTCCTGTAATTTAAAGGGACACTGTACCCAAAAAATTTCTTTTGTGATTCAGATTGAGCATGAAATTTTAAGCAACTTTCTAATTTACTCCTATTATCAAATTTTCTTCATTCTCTTGGTATCTTTATTTGAAATGCAAGAATGTAAGTTTAGATGCCGGCCCATTTTTGTGAACAACCTGGGTTGCCCTTGCTGATTGGTGGATAAATTCATCCACCAATAAAAAAGTGCTGTCCACAGTACTGAAACCAAAAAAAAGCTTAGATGCCTTCTTTTTCAAATAATGATAGCAAGAGAACGAAGAAAAATTGATAATAGGAGTAAATTAGAAAGTTGCTTAAAATTGCATGCTCTTTCTGAATTACAAAAGAAAAAATTTGGGTTCAGTGTCCCTTTAACTCTGAAACGGTGGGTTTTCCAGTATTTAGAACACAAAAGGCACAAGGCAGACTTCACAAGCTGTGTCTAATGCAAGTCTGGATTGGCTTCTCTATAAATAAAAATTCTAAAAATGTTTATATTCACCTAGTACTGCAGAAAAATCTTTTAGTTACAAGGTGTTTACTGTTCTCTTAAAGAGACATATATCATATGCATATAATAGCATATATCAGCAATTAACCAGTTCATTACTAAAGAAATTATTTAAAAAAACAGGTTTTGCAAATCAAGAGCAGTTCACAGATACTCTTCTGGTGGCTCTAGACAGTTAGAACTTATTTGATCTAACCAATACATTTATAGAATGTTAAAGGATCAGATAAAATTTACCATACTTAAAGGACCACGAAATACAGTATAATAGATGAATACACAAAAAAAAAACTATGTAATAAGCACTTACTCTGAATTTGAGATGAGCAGTAGAACATTTTCTAGTAAATTACAAAGTTAATCCAATGTTCCTTCCCCCTGTATCATGTGACAGCCATCAGCCAATCACAAAATGCATTTACGTATATAATGTGCACTTTTGCACATGCTCAATAGGAGCTGGAGCCTCAGAAATTGTGCATATAAAAATAATGTGCACGTTTTGATAATGGAAGTATACTGGAAAGTTTTTTTTTTAAATTGCACGCTTTATATGAAACATGAAAATAAATAATGAATGTATATTGCAAAGTTATTTTATTTCCTATGATTAAACATTTTTAGGTAATTAAATGGCAAAATGTTAAGCATTTTGCCAATAAAAAGCTTTCATTTTTAATCACATGTACATTTATATGTTTCACAAGCACAGTAAGCCCCCACTGGCACTCATATCAGACATGAGTAGCCGATGATCATGCACATGCCTTACTGCCGTATTAGTAACATTTTGTATGCACAAGAAAAGCTATTAATAAAGTTATATTGTAAACAATGCCTCTAATGGGATTGGAAATGCATACCTCCCAACGCTGAGTATCAGGGACACAGGAGTTTGATAGGCGCCTTTCACCATTTTGTGCGTGGAGCCATGTTGGGAGAAGAGGGATCATAGATTGTTAGTGGGCAGGATTGTGGGTGTGTCTGAGTTGTCTGTGGGTATGCCAGGCAGTTTGTGGGCGTTTCTGGGTGTTCTGTGGGTGGCGCTAAAGGAGATTCTGTAAAGACAGAGGAACAAATGGCTGTCTTACAGGGACAGAGCTCAGAATTAGAGACTGTCTCTCTCAAATAGGGACAGTTGGGAGGTCTGGAAATGCACTGCTGTAAATGTAAAATTGCATTGCTCTGTCTAATCACTGGAGGCTCTCAAGAGTAAGACTCTATGAAAGGAAATGGAATGCACACCCATTTCATTAGTACTTTACTGCAAAGTAAGCAACATAAACAGTGAATGTATATAGTAACTTGGTTTTATTTTCCTAAATTAAATATTTTATAAGGTGATTAAATGCTGTGTATCCACTGGCCAGAGAATGCTGTATTTCTTGGAATTTCAAGCTGGAAGCACTTTTTCTTTTTATTAATGCAAACAAAATACAATTCATTTTTCCCCATTTGTTTGTCCTGTATTGGAAACTTGTCACCATGACCTAAAGACCCACTTCTATAACATCCCCCACCCATGATATTTAGTCTGTTTGCGCAGTGTCCAGAGACTGTTCCCAATAAAATGTATTCGACTTTAATTGTACTTGTTTGTTCCTTTGTGAAAGCTAAACCACTCCAAGGTTAGCAGTGCATTGGTTCTAGTGAGCCATATAGCCACTATTGGGGCCTGTGTAGATTTCCAGTATCTCAATATCAATATGCGTGCACTATTTAATGCTGTTTGAAGGAGGTGTAAGCATATTTTGTATGTAGGTTTATTTGACACCACAATCTGGTTCTTAGTGTAAATCTCCTTCCTACCAATGTATGCACAAAGTTCCCTATCCCAAACATGAATGGCCTCTACAATTTACATTTTCGCCATAAATATAAGCACAGTATATTTGTTGTTTTACATATATATGTGTCTGTGCATATATCATTGGTCTTTTCTGTACAATTCATAAAAAAGGTCAGACATTCCTAGCAGAGTATTACTTATAGGGCGACCTACATATATCAAGCTCAGTATAAAAAAGGGGGGCAGTTTGCAAACACATTGCGATGCAAGAGATACATCAGACATCAAACAATTATAACTAAGGACAAGAGACGGAAGCCGTGTAATGGAAAATGACCTGAGGGTGCTAATAAATAAAGTAAAATGTGATCACAGTCTACAGAGGCAGAGAATTACAGAGTGTGACATGAAGAATGAACTTAATTATTTTCAGAGAGAAAGCATCTCATAATTTGATACACAGTTTGGCAGCTTATATTGCAGAGAAAAGGCTTATTAGATTGAAACAGTCTCAGTGAGAAAAAAAAAATCAATGTAAAATTCAACCTGGTAACTTTATACTGTGAAGAAAATACCAAGAGTAAAATATATCTGGTGCAGAGTATACTGGAGTTAGTTTCTATGCAAATTTTTATTTTGTACACTTGGTTAGGTTGTCATAGGGAAGGGATGAGTGATTCCCACCCATACTACAGTGAGTAGTTGACTCCACAAATCAGATATAAAAGGACATACACACTGCATACAGCTAAATGTTAAGATCACCAAGTAAAATCTAATACACATAGTAGTGTGTTTGTAGTATTACTCATGAGCTATTAAATGAATGTATGTGATTGGTATAACAAATAAACACATAGAATTGCTACATTCAAATTCCAAAACCATTCAGAACCAGAATAACAATAATGCTTGTGTTAGTTTTTATTTTATTTTAAAGTCTAACAGAAAAAGCATAGACACCCCGTTTTCTCTTTTTTGTTGTTTAACTCAAGCTATGAATATGGTCTTATGCTTATGTGCCAAAGAATAAATAGCATTAAAAGAATGATTGATAAAAGGTAAAAATAAGTACATACAGTGTGTTCACTTAAAGGGAATTTGTAGTGCAAAAAGTGCATGGCCTAATTTTTGATGCTCCGATTCTATGTATTTGACCCTAGAAAGAGTTAAACATATAGTTAAAGTTATGTTCAGGAGCTACCATCCCAAACAGGAAACAGCCATTAAGCCAATTAGCGGTAGTAGTCGGACAAATCTGTCAATCACCAGCTGTGTTCAGCTTAGCCGCTAAAATACTTGCAGCTATGAGAGGGACTTTAACTATGTGTTTAACCCCTTTGTGAGGGTCAAACACATACAGATGCAGCATTAATTGTGCAAAAATAGCTGCTCTAACAAATTGCAGCATGCACTTTTAGGACTAGAATGTCCCTGTCAGCTCATGACATTACTATAATAACCCTTTGCCCCTGTTTAGACAACGTTTAACATGAGCAAGGATTGGCTGTTAGTCTAACAACTCCAACCATAGCCTATGTCTCCCTTTGTCATTTGTTAACTGGTACCCCCCCCCCCCCAAAAAAGCCCTGTATATAGATAGATAGATAGATAGATAGATAGATAGATAGATAGATAGATAGATAGATACAAACATACATATATGAGACAGAGAGAGAGTGAAGAGAAAGAGGAGAGAGGGGAGGGATAGAAGAGAGAGAGAGAGAGAGAGAGAGAGAGAGAGAGAGAGAGAAGGATGAAAGAGAGAGATGGGAGATAGAGAAAAGATAGATGATAAAGAGAAGAGAAAGAGAGAGAACAGAGAAGAGAGAGAGAAGGGAGTAGATAGAGAGAGAAGAGAGAAAGAGCAGAGAGAGAACAGAGAAGAGAGAGAGAGAGAAAGAGGAGAGAGAGAGGAGAAAGAGGAGAGAGAGAAGTGAAAGAGGGGAGAGGGGAGATAGAGAAAAGATAGATGATAAAGAGAAGAGAAAGAGAGAAGACAGAAAGAGAAGAGAAAGAGAGAGAACAGCGAATAGAGAGAGAAGGGAGAAGAGAGAGAGAAGAGAGAAAGAGCAGAGAGAGAACAGTGAAGAGAGAGAGAAGGGAGAAGAGAGAGAAGAGAGAAAGAGCAGAGAGAGAACAGTGAAGAGAGAGAGAAGGGAGAAGAGAGAGAGAGAAGAGAGAAAGAGCAGAGAGAGAACAGAGAAGAGAGAGAGAAAGAGGAGAGAGAGAGAAAGAGGAGAGAGAGAGAAAGAGGAGAGAGAGAGAGAAGTGAAAGAGGGGAGAGAGGATGAGAGGAGAAAAAGAGAGAGAGAGAGAAGATAAAGAGGAGAAAGATTGACATTTTGATGGCAGATAAGAACCATAGGCCCAAGAAGTCTACCAATAATTTCCTAAAAGCATAAACTTACCTAGTTTGTAGGATAGGCTTATACTTATCCTAGGCAGATAGATAGAGATAGATATATACATGATACATTATTCTGTTTTGTTTTGATGATATAGTAAATGTATAGACTGTATATTTCAACATTATATGATATATATATATTACCTTATATGTTGTTAGTTATAAAATATGCTTTACTTCCTTATAGCAATGTGTCAAGTCCTCACTCTTCCTGTTTATGCTAGTAATTTTCTGCAAAACCCTGATTGCTGTTAGTACTTAAACATTATACAGTAACGTATTTAATATGGGTAAGAGTCCATAGTCTCATGCACCACAATTCTGTAAAGTAGCAACCTGCTCAACCCTGTAAGAGATTTTTGTCATAATTTGAAAATGCAGGTACCAAACACAGGTGCTGTTTGAGATGGCAGCAGAGTAGAATCTAAATGATCAATTCATTCCATTCATAAAATGGACATAAACCACCCCCCCCCCCCCCAAAAAAAAAAGCATTTATTTACATACATTATATATTTCAAGCATGTTAGATTCCTTTTAGTTAGGTTAATAAAAAAATAAATAAAAAAAATACACTGCATATAGGAAGGTTATGGAGAAATGAAAAAAGGGCTCATACACTGTAAATCAGTGATGGACTTAATTTACCAGTAAGAAGAAATAAAAAACTAAACATAAAGGGCTAGATTACAAGTGGAGCGCTAATTTAGTTGAAATAGATTTTTATTAACCACACTCCTCCAACAGTAAAGAAAATACAGACTTTCAATCATTAAATAGCATCAGATCTTGGGGAACAGTAATCACATTTCAAAAAGAGTGTCTTTCAATATCACTTCTGATTCCAAAAAGTCTCTCCTGTACTTGGAAATACACCCATGTTGCTATGTTGAGCTACTGCCAAGGACAGTAAGCGGATTTCCACAATTTAATTTTGGCAAGATCAGTCCCCTTTGTTTTGTGCAGTCTACTGTACATTTTCAGACAGAAGTGTGTTTTTTTTAAAACATAAACCCATGATCCCTCAAACATTTTCTTAACAATGCCTATCATTTATTGTCCGTTTGGGGAGCACGTAATATGTAGGAGGCATAACTATCCAGGGTTCTCAGCCCCTATAACAAGAAACTTAAAACTAAAACTATATAAACACAAAAACAATAACCATCAATGCACAATTCAAACTTATATCTCAATACTTCAGCGTTGTATTTTGTCACTTTAACACTTCATGGAGTTATTTGTTCATCTTGTCTTACTCCTAATCTAACCAGCTGGTTCTATTCCCCGCCACCCCTACTCTCTTCCCAATCAGTGTTTCTCACCCCCTCCCGCTCCACTTCCTCCTCAGCTACTGCCGATGCAAGGCCATTATCCCCAGACAATATCCAATAGAACCATACTTTCTGAAATTGGACCTCTGTGTCTTGGATCTGTGCTGCTGACTCATAAATTGAATACACCAATTTAATTCTGGCTATTACTTCTGACCACGACGATACCTCCGTTTTCCAATATTTAGCAATCACTATCCTGGTCGTAGTGCACAATATTCTGATGAACGTATTAATGTGTTTGTTCAATCTAGGGATACGTTCATGTAACAGAGCCTGGGCGGGCGTGAGGTTAATCCTCTCCTCCAACACTCTTTCAAATAGTAAAGATAAGTTTTGCCATACTTGACGCACTTTAGGACATTCCCACCACATGTGAAGGTATGAACCTACCTCACTACACCCTCTGTAACAAAATTTAGAGCTGTCTTTTCCCATGTGGGCTGTCTTAATTGGGGTTAGGTACCACCTGAAAGATGTCTTAAGTGCATTCTCCCTCAAGTCAGCACCAATGAGGCCCCTGCAGGTTTGGTGCAATGTTTCTAGCCATCTGTCCCGTTCTAAGTCTTTATCTAAGTCCGCGTCCCAATTTGCCATTACTGTTGTTTTAGAGTCACATTTAATTTCCTGAATTGAGATGTATAGCCCAGATATTGCCCTCTTGGGTCGAGCAGTCGCTGTACATAGGTGTTCAAGCTCAGTTTTTTTAGTGTGTGTCGGGGATTTGTCCATGTATGTACGTGTAGCTGATATTACTTGGAGGTATAAAAACCATGGTAATGGGAGAGGTTCAAGTTTCTGCTGGAGCTGGGTGAATGTCATCGGACTACCTTGGGAGTATATGTCGGCTACTCTATATAGTCCCTTGTTTTCCCACTTTCTAATGTGATATTTAAATTCCTCATTAACTATATATTTCAGGGGTAGCACCCCAGAACGCGAAGGGAGAATTCTTTCCATGTTTCTGGAGGTTGGCCACTGTCGTCTAGAGAGTAATGTGATTTTGTTTCGGTATATAGCGTGTCCACTAGTCAGGTTTTTACACCAAAGGATGCCGTCCGGAGTCTCCTGTCCCAGCATCTCTGCCTCTAAAAGAGGCCATATTACATCTTGCTGTCTCCTACTTAAGAGGGAGTCTTGAGCCAGTCTTGCTGCCCTATAGTAGTCAAGTAGGTTAGGGACACCAATCCCCCCTAATTGCCGGTGTTTGTTTAGGATAGTGTGGGGTATTCTCGGGTGCTTATTATCTCTTAGAAAGCTATGTATGTCTCTCTGAAGGTTAGTTATTTCTGTAGCATTAATTTTGATCGGGAGCACCCTGAATAAGTATAATATTCTAGGTAAGATCGTCATTTTTATTGCAGACAGTCTCCCATACCAAGAAAAACCCATTTTTTTCCATTTTCCCAAGTCGGACCTGATCGTTTTAAATAAAGGGGTATAGTTTGCTTCATACAACTTCGAGGAGTGTGACATTAACTTAATACCTAAATATTTCAACCCAGTTGGAGCCCACTTAAAATCAAAGTTTGCTTCTATCAGTTTGATAGTGTGCTTAGGAATAGAAAGGGGAAGCGCCTCACATTTGTCTATATTAATTTTGTATCCCGATATATTGCTTGATACACATACGGCAATGACTGTAGGGGTTTAGAAATAGTCAGCAACACATCGTCCGCAAATAGGGTGATTTTATGATGGAATTTTCCTACCACTAGGCCTGATATATCCGGACAGTTGCGTATATATGCTGCCAATGGCTCTATGCACATGGCAAAGATCAGAGGAGAGAGCGGGCAACCTTGCCTAGTGCCCTTAAGTATAGGAAAATTTTTTGATTGATGCCCTATTGCCCGAACAAAAGCTGTGGGCCTGGAATATAGCCCTCATATCGCTTTTAGAAAGTTGCCCTCAAACCCCATACGTGATAGAAGAGCTAACATGTATTTCCAATCGACCCTATCAAATGCCTTCTCCGCATCCAGTGAAAGGATCAGAGAAGGCATTTTTCTATCTCGCAGTAAATCTATTATCGATACCATTCTGCGGATATTGTCTGGGGCTTCCCTATCTTTAATAAACCCCACTTGGTCAGGATGAATAATATTGGGTAGAATATGTTTAAGTCGGTTGGCCAGGATTTTTGTCACTATTTTAACATCTTGGTTAATAAGGGAGATGGGCCTGTAGCTACTACACAGATTAAGGTTTTTTCCCCTGCTTTGGTATGACCACGATTTTGGCTCTAAGAAGCTCCTCTGGTATTTGACCTCCCTTCATAATATGATTTGCAAACGTTATTAAGTGTGGCACTAAAACTTCCCTAAATGCCTTATAGTACTCCCCCGGGAATCCGTCAGGTCCCAGAGCTTTCCCAGCTTAAGATCTTTTATAGCTGCTATCACTTCAGCTCTTGTGATCTCAGCGTTCAGATTAGTTCTGTCATCGTCAGTTATCACTGGCAAGTCCGCCTTTTCCAGAAAAGAGTCGAAAACCTCCTTCGTCTCTGGGTTATGTTGCACCTTCGTGCCATCATATAGTATCTGGTAGAACTTGGCAAACGTGTCAACAATATCCTGTGGGTGAGTGGTGTTCAAGCCTGTCGATGTCTGGATGCATGGTATAGAAAGGGATTGGTAATTGTCTCTGAGTTTTTTTGCTAAATATTTATCGGGCTTATTGGCAAATATAAAGTAATTTGTTTTCAGTCTATGTGCAGCTTTAATGGAATGTTCATTCAATATAGACTGTAGTGTTTGCTTTTTTTCAAGCAGTTTGGTGAGTGTGAGTTTAGAGTGATTCAATTTATGCAGTGTTTCTAATGTGGTAATTTCAGTATTCAGTCGATTAATAAGGTCATTATTTTTCCTCCTACATATTGCCTTTTCTTTGATTAAGACCCCTCTGATCACGGTCTTGTGTGCTGCCCAGGGTATGGCTGTGTTTTCTGTGGACCCTATGTTAATATTCCAGTATTCTTGTATGTGTTGTAAGATCCTACTTTTAACGGGTGTCCATGTTCTAGTCCTCTTGGGGTCTATTAGGTTTCCCATAGTGAGCACAGTCAGAGAGTGGTCTGACCAGACACACGGATGAATATCTAAGGAGTGTACTGCTGGTTGTAGTATTTGACTGGTGAATACATAGTCTATTTTCGAGTAGCTGTCATGCGATGCAGAATAAAAAGTAGTGTCTCCTACCCCTTCATGCAGTATTCGCCAAGTGTCTTGTAGTGTGTGTTGAGCCAGGGCATCTAGAATATGTATAGCTGTACTTTTCTGTCTCAGTTTTTTCTTAGTCTGTTGGGTAATTGTTTGTCTAGTCAGTGACTGCAGGTCAATATTAAAATCCCCCGCCAGAATTATTCTTATTCTTGACCAGTCAGTTAGCAAATTTGAAATGGCAGCAAAGAATTTATCTTGTTGTTCATTAGGGGCATATATGTTACATAAAAGAATCTCTGTGCTTCCCAAACTTCCAAAAACCAAAAGGTATCTACCTTCCTTATCAGAGATAGTCTCTCTATGTGTAAAGGGCACTGATGAATGTATTAAAATAGAGACCCCTCTTTTCTTGGAATCTAAGGCGGAGTGATATTGCTTTGAATAATCCCTTGCCCAGTATTTGGGGATAGTATCTTTCAGGAAATGTGTCTCCTGAAGATAAATAATGTTAGCCTTCAATCGTCTATAGTGTGACATGGCTGTCCTCCTCTTGACATCAGTGTTTAGACCTCTCGCATTATGCGAGATTAAAACTATTTTAGGGACAATCATCACAATCTACATACCCATGCGTCTTCCTATTCTCATTTTTAGCGGCAGGGACCCCACGTGGCATAACTCTCTCTAAGTCTAGATAACTATATGTGTAGCATAAAAGTAGAAACCTGTAAATCTCCCCCTTTCTCCTCTGATTCTCTAGCTGTTTCTTCTCCCTTCTATGACCCTGTAGAGCATTTCCACAAGATGAGCTTAGTAAAATCATACACCATTGCGTGCATTTAGGTATTGATAGTATAAACGAACAGATAGAATAATACAACAGTAAATAACATTTAAACAGTTGAATACAATCATATCGGATCCAGCACATAAGATTTGTACTGTATGTCTCCGACATAGAGTCTCTGCTTTGCATCACTTACATCAAGTGAGGAGTCACATTCCCCACCTGTCAGTTGAAAGTGTGATCTGCTTCTTGGTCACCTTCAGCAACCTTTAGGTCCGAAGGCAAACCCCATGATGTAGGAAAAGGAATACATTTTCTCATCCATGACATTGATGTGTTGCCTGGACTTTTTATGTTTTGGATTTCTTTTTGTTTGTCACCTTCTTCCATTTTGGTCTTTGGGGTTTAGACTTTAGTGACGAACTATCGGAGGAAGTTGATGTCGAATCCTTTCCTGGAATATCTGGTGGCTCCAAGTCCAGGATCTTGCAAATTTCCGGGATCTCATCAGTGGTTTTAAGAGTTAGCATTTTGCCATTTCGCATTAGTTGTAACGCGAAAGGGAAGCCCCATCTGTAGGGGATATTGTTCTTCCTCAGCAGAAGAGTGAGAGGTTTCAGCGCATATCTTCTCTGTAGTGTTTTAATACAAAGGTCCTGGAAGAACTGGATAATATTGCCTTGAAACTTGAATGTGGGGTTATTTCTAGCAGCTAGTAGAATTTTTTCTCTGTCAGGGAACCGTAAAAGCTTAATTATGACGTCCCGTGGTGGTTGATCTGGTCTAGGCTTCGCCTTTAGGGCCCTATGCGCTCGTTCAATTGGGCACTCAGAGTCCATCGAGCTTCCTAATATCGCATTAAATAATTGCTGGAGATAGCTGTGTAGATCCTCTGCTCCAATGGACTCAGGAATACCCTTGAGTCTGATATTGGAGCGTCTGCTCCGATTCTCCAAGTCTTCAATCTTTTCTTCCAGGTCTTGTATGTTTTGGGTATGTGAGTTAAGAGTCTGGGAAACTGTTGTAATCTCCTCTCCCATCTCCTCCGTGGCTGTTTCTAAGGAATCTACTCGGGTTCCCAGCTCTAGTATTTCTGTTTTGATATCCTTAAGACTGTTAGTGACAGTAGTTTGGAAGCTATCCATTTTTTCCCAAAGTTTCTCGAAGTTAGAAGCTATGTCCTGTTTGGATACAAGACCCTGTAGGTCTGCCTTAGTAGCGGGAATCTGATCCGGAGACTCCTCTTCGTTTTCAGAGTCCATATCTTCCTCAATTTCCGCTAGGGCGGGTTCTTGAGATTTGGTGATTTTGGGAGCTTTAAAGAAGGTATCCACTGACAATGGTTTCAGACTCTTGTCTCCTTTGAGTCCTTTTCTTGTAGCCATGTTGTGTGTGTTGATAGACCAGCTGTTCTTATTTACTTTTCTTTTGCGATTTTTCAAGTTTCTACCAGATGTATCTAAATTTCTTTATTCCTATTGTGGAGAGGTTCCAATTCCTTCAAACCTCCACTGAGTAATGATATGAATTAAGCTGCTTCTGCACTCTCTCTATCTTTTCTCGTTCATTCCAGGCATATTTAGTAGATAATGGATGTTTCACCTCTCATATCTTAAGTATGCACTTCTGCAAACATATCCTCTTCTTATTAGTAATCCATGAGAGGCGATAGCACTGCAAGTGATGCAATAGTGGGTATGGGGTCAGCGTTTAATCATCCATGTCGGACCAACCCAGCACACTATGACTCTGGGCTCTACATCCTCTCTATTAACTGTCTCTAGATCTTTGGCATGCACTCAGATGAGAAGCTGAAGTGGTCACCGGGGATTCCCCCCACCCCAGGGAAGTTGTCCTCACTGGACGGAAGCGGGAAAAGGAGTTAGGGTATGACCTGCTGATATTTTAGTCAGCAGGAAATGGAGGGGAAAGGGAACCCCACAGCGACCCCCATCCTCATAAAATGTATAGAACGATACAAACAGGCTAGTATAACACCACTTTTCTATAAATGTGCTTCCTCTAGGGTAAACTGAGTGTTATTTTAGGAACAAGATTATTTGCGGCTTCTCTTGCAGAAAAAAGAAAAAGAAAAAAAAAAGGGGGACACAAAAGTTTGCACCAAAAGTGTCACTTGGTGAAATCTGGTGTTAAATCTACTTGCAAGCGCTGTACCTCTCACTCAACCTGCGTAGGAGTAGAGAAAAACAGTCCACATGTTATCCTGCTGCTGTGTGCTTCCCCAGCAAGTCAGAAATTCTCAATGATGTAGTGTATGTCTCACTTGGAGTCAGAGCTATGAGCTGGGATAGGCAGTGTAGCAAAGTGTAAAAATAAAAATGAAGAGAAGCTAGGTTAATTAGTACAAGTCTCTATTCCATGTGGGTAGAAAAAGTGTCCACTTTTAGAAAGCTCCTTCAGATCCCAAGCTGAAAGTTATATGAGGGGTTTACAGCATATGCTAGTATGTGAGTTACACAGCTCTGTGGATATTGAGAACAGTTCTAGATCGATAGGGCTCTTTTACTGGTTGTTACCCCTTATTTATGGGGTTTTATGTTTCTTTATTTTTTACTGGTAAAGTGCTTATTTTGCTGGGGGATCACTCAGCCCTACAGTGATTAAAGTCATGTACCGTAGCTGTATGGGTCCGGGAGCTCCTATCCTGATTGCGGCCAAAATGTCACCTGTCACTAGTGCTTATGTGGCAATTAGGGGATTGGAGAATTTTACTTACCCCTCTCACAGGTCATTATAGTTGTCCGGCGCTTGCGATCTGCTCCCACTGCAAGATGGAACTGGTGGGCTCGTAGGCCCTGAGAGGCCGCAGGTAAAATGGCGGAGTTTCGCGCCACAGTAATCTTGGTCCACCGCCAATGTGGAGCGCGGCACTACGCCCGTTTCAAGAGGCTGCTAGGAAGGCCAGTAAGTATAAGTCCCGAAATTATCTCCAATCAAGGGTGTGTGGTGTGTGATCTTACCCCTGCAAGCAGTGAACTGATCTGTCTGTTCCGTTATCTCCGGTTATGTACGGAGGTGGATACCGCTCCTCCCCACCTTCTTCTTTTCACTGCTGTGGTCCTCCGGAGCGGAGCCCCGACCCTCCGGAGTGATGTTTATCAATTGCCGACAGGGGCTAGATGTGGTCTTGCCTAGGAGCGTGATAATTCTCTGTACTTGTCTGCTGTTCACTCCAGTCTTCCTCTAATACACAGCGGTTATCTGGGGTTAACTGCTCTGCTAAAAACCTGTGTTTTTGCGATACAAACACTAAGAAAGCTGTCTGACAGTAAAATTAAGATAGTTGGGGCAAAAAAATTCAAAGTTTGTAAACGAAAAAGTGCTAAAATTTGGGAGCTCTGCTCCAGCACGTCTTCTCAGCTCAGAAGCTAGCCCCGCCTCCCTGTGGAGCGCTAATTTAAAGGGACACTAAACCCACATTTTTTCTTTCATGATTCAGATAGAACATGCAATTTTAAGCAACTTTCTAATTAACTCCTATTATCAAATTTTCTTCATTCTCTTGCTATCTTTATTTAAAAAGCAGCAATGTAAAGCATAGGAGCCAGCCCATTTTAGGTTCAGCAACCTGGATAGCACTATCTTATTGGTGGCTTCATTTAGCAAACCAGTTTCTGAACCAAAATGGGCCTTTATGTTCCTGCTTTTTAAATAAAGATAGCAAGAGAACAAAGAAAAATTTATAATAGGAGTAAATTAGAAAGTTGCTTAAAATTGCATGCTCTATCTGAATCATAAAAGGAAAAAAATTGGGTTTAGTATCCCTTTAACCTCTGGTTAATAAAAAAAAATGTCCCCAAATTGCCCCCAAAAT
This sequence comes from Bombina bombina, assembly GCF_027579735.1. Taxonomy (NCBI): domain Eukaryota; kingdom Metazoa; phylum Chordata; class Amphibia; order Anura; family Bombinatoridae; genus Bombina; species Bombina bombina. The sequence continues at coordinate 175,257,315 of NC_069502.1, read as the reverse complement.
AAAGTGTATTTAAAAGAATAAAATATATGAGCATTTTTTGTTTTCTTTCTAATGACACAATGAGTCCACGGATCATCTAATTACTATTGGGAATCAATACCCAAGCTAGAGTACACAGATGATAAGGGAGGGACAAGACAGGGAACCTAAACGGAAGGCACCACTGCTTGAAGAACCTTTCTCCCAAAAGTGGCCTTAGCCGAGGCAAAAGTGGCAAACTTGTAGAATTTTTAAAAAGTGTGAAGAGAGGACCAAGTTGCAGCCTTGCAAATCTGTTCCACAGAAGCTTCATTTTCGAATGCCCAGGAAGAGGAAACAGCCCTTGTAGAATGAGCCGTAACTCTCTCAGGAGGCTGCTCTTCAGCCACAAAGAAAGAGAAGTCGCCGTAGCTTTCTGTCCCTTATGTTTCCCAGAGAATACCACAAACAGAGCAGAAGACTGACGAAAATCCTTAGTCGCCTGTAAATAGAATTTTAGTGCACGTACCACGTCCAGATTGTGCAGAAGCCGTTCCTTCTGAGGAGGATTAGGACACAAGGAAGGAACAACAATCTCCTGATTAATGTTCCAGTCAGAAACTACTTTAGGAAAAAACTCTAATTTGGTACGTAAAACTACCTTATCCGAATGAAAAATAAGGTAAGGAGACTCATACTGTAATGCCGAGAGCTCTGACACTCTATGAGCAGATGAAATAGCAACAAGAAACAAAACTTTCCAAGATAACAACTTAATATCTAAGGAATGCAAACAGAGGCCCTTGAAGAACCTTAAGAACTAAATTAAGACTCCAGGGAGGAGTAACTGGTTTGAACACAGGCCTGATCCTGACTAAGGCCTGACAAAATGATTGCCCGTCTGGTACGTCCGTGAGACGTTTATGTAACAAAATAGACAAGGCAGATATTTGACCCTTTAGGGAACTTGCCGATAAGCCCTTCTCCAAACCTTCTTGGAGAAGGGACAGAATTCTAGGAATCCTAACTCTACTCCAAGAGTAGCCCTTGGATTCACACCAATATAGATATTTACGCCATATCTTGTGTTAATCTTTCTAGTCAAAGGTTTACATGCCTGAATCATGGTCTCAATGACCGATTCCGAAAATCCCCGCTTGGATAAAATTAAGCGTTCAATCTCCAAGCAGTCAGCTTCAGAGAAACTAGATTTGGATAAAGGAAGGGCTCTTGAAGTAGAAGGTCCTTCCTCAACGGAAGTCTCCAAGGTGGAAGAGATGACATGTCCACCAGATCTGCATAGCAAAATCCTGCGAGGCCACGTTGGTGCAATGAGGATCACAGACGCCCTCTCCTGCTTGATTCGAGCAATGACCCGAGGTAGAAGAGCGAATGGAGGAAATAGATATGCAAGACTGAAATTCCAAGGTACCGCCAGAGCATCTATCAGTACAGCCTGAGGGTCCCTTGACCTCGACTTGTACCTCGGAAGCTGGCATTCTGCCGAGATGCCTTGAGATCCAATGCCGGGCTAACCCCATTTGAGAATCAGGTTGGAAAACACTTCCGGATGGAGTTCCCACTCCCCTGGGTGAAAGGTCTGCCTGCTCATGAAGTCTGCCTCCCATTTGTCCACTCCTGGTATGTGGATCGCCGACAGACAGCAATTGTGGGTCTCTGCCCACTGAATTATCTTGGCTACCTCTATCATGGCCAAGGAACGCCTCGTTCCTCCCTGATGGTTGATGTAAGCCACTGAAGTTATGTTGTCCAACTGGAATCTGATGAACCGGGCCGAACCTGATGAAGATTGCTCTCAGCTCCAGAGTGTTTATGGGCAGAACAGACTCCGACCGAGTCCAAGTTCCCTGAGACTTTAGAGAGCCCCAGACTGCTCCCTATCCCAGAAGGCTGGCGTCTGTTGTCACAATCACCCAAGGTCTGCAAAAGCAGGTTCCCACGGAGAGATGATCCTGAGATAACCACCAAAGAAGAAAATCCCTTGTCTCCTGCTCCAGCTGTATTCACGGAGACAGATCCGCATAATCTCCGTTCCGCTGACTGAGCATGTTTAACTGGAGAGGTCTGAGGTGGAAACGGGTGAACGGGACTATGTCCATTGCAGCTACCATCAGACCGATTACCTCCATGCACTGAGTCACTGATGGCCGAGGAGAGGACTAAAGCGCTAGGCAAGAATTGAAAATCTTTGATTTCCTGACTTCTGTCAGAAAAATTTCATTGATAAGGAATCTATTATGGTTCCCAAGAAAATTACCCTTGTATTTGGAACTAAGGAGCTCTTTTCCAAATTTACCTTCCATCCGTGAGATTGCAGGAAAGATAACATTTCCGTGTGGTTTCTTGTTTGTTGAAAGGATGGCGTCTGGACCAGAATGTCGTCCAGATAAGGTGCCACTGCAATGCCCCACAATCGGAGAACTGCCAACAGGGATCCTAGAACCTTTAAGAAAATTCTGGGAGCTGTGACCAGGCCGAATGGAAGAGCCACGAACTGGAAGTGTTTGTCTAGAAATGCAAACCTTAGAAACTTGTGATGGTCCCTGTGGATGGGAACATGCAGGTACGCGTCCTTTAAATCCACGGTTTTCATAAATTGACCCTCTTGGATCATAGGAAGAATGGAACCAATAGTTTCCATCTTGAAGGACGGTACTCTGAGGAATTTGTTTAGACTCTTGAGGTCTAAAATTGGTCTGAAGATTCCCTCCTTTTTGGGATCCACAAACAGATTGGAATAGAACCCCAGACCCCCGTTCTTGCATCAGAACAGGAACTATCACTCCTAGGTCGGAGAGGTTCCAAACACAGTGTAAGAACGCCTCTCTTTTTGTCTGGTCTACAGATAATCTTGAAAGCAGAAACCTGCTCCTGGGAGGAAAGTTCTTGAACTCTAGTTTGTATCCCTGGGACACGATGTCCACCGCCCAGGGATCTTGAACATCTCGAACCCAAGCCTGAGTGAAGAAGGAAAGTCTGCCCCCCACAAGATCCGGTCCTGGATCGTGGGCAAGCCCTTCATGCTGTTTTTGATTCAATAGCAGGCTTTTTGGATTGTTTTCCCTTGTTCCAAGACTGATTGGGTCTCCAGGAAGGTTTGGACTGCTCCTGCTTCGAAGAGGTAGTGGAAGGATTTCCCTTGAAATTTTGAAAGGAACGAAAATGACTGACATCCATTTTGTTTGTTTCTCTTATCCTGAGGGAGGAAATGGCCCTTTCCTCCCGTAATGTCAAAACCCGGTCCAAACAAGGTTTTTTCCTTGTAAGGAATCGCCAAAAGTTTAGACTTAGATGACACATCCGCAGACCAAGATTTTAATCTATAAAGCTCTGCGGGCTATTACAGCAAAACCCAAAATCTTTGCTCCCAGTTTAATAAACTGTAGGGAAGCATCTGTAATAAAGGGAATGGCAAACTTAAGGGCCTTTATCCTATCCTGGATCTCTTCAAGGGGAGTGTCTGTCCTAATAGAATCAGACAAAACATCAAACCAGTATGCCGCCGCACTAGTGACAGTAGCAATGCACACTGCAGGTTGCCATTGTAAACCCTGGTGTACATACATCTTCTTGAGTAACCCCTTTATTTTTTTTGTCCATAGGATCCTTAAAAGAACAACTATCCTCTATGGGGATAGTAGTCCTCTTAGCCAGAGTGGAAATTGCCCCTTCCACCTTGGGTACTGTTTGCCAAGACTCCTTGATAGAGTCCACTATGGGAAAGATCTTTTTTAAATATAGGGGATGGAGAAAAAGGGATACCGGTCTCTCCCATTCCTTAGCAATGATCTCAGTAGCTCAATCTGGTACAGGAAAAACCTCCACCATGGAAGGTACATCAAAATATTTGTTTAGCTTACTGGCTTTCTTAGGATTAACAACGACCGTGGTGTCCCTGTCGTCCAGTGTAGCTAACACCTCCTTAAGTAACAGATGGAGGTGTTCTAGATTAAACCTGAAAGATACAACTTCAGTATCAGCAGGAGGAATTACACTGTCAGAATCTAAGATTTCACCCTCAGATGCTACCAAAATATCCTCCTCCTCAGTCTTCTGGGAGGGGGCATTCAAAATAGCAACAACTGCGTCAGTAACCTCGCTTATTTTTTCTCTTGCGCTTTCCCTGCAGCATGGGAAAAGCAGACAATGCATCAGAAACTCCAGAGGACATGAGAGAAGTGATGTCTTGCAAAGTAACTCCAGGAGGAGTTAGAGAGGAAGCGCAGGGCACTGCATGTATGGGCGATAAAAGTTGGGACGCTTGAGGAGAAAGCTGCGGCATATATTGAATATTGTCAGACTCCTGAACAGCATCCGCTTTAGACAATGTTGGCTCAGAAAAAAGTCTATCCCTATAATTTAAAGTTCTCTAAATATATGAGAACAGAAAGGGATTGGTGGTTCCACACTGGCATCAAAACATAAAGAACAAGTGACATTTTGCAGGGCCTCTTGGTCCATTCTGACTCACAATGGAACAAATTACCAAATAAAAAGCTTACATTTTTCAATAAAAATTAAAACAGAAAAATCATTACTGTCTCTTTAAATTTTAAAACGTAACTTTTTTTATTTTTTTGTAGTAAGGACTAAATAGTGCTACACAAGTACTGTTGAACACCTCTACACCTCAGCTTAGCTTTGCTGAGATGCCTACTTGCCCTGCTGACACCGGCTAGAATTCCCCTCAGCAAAAGATCCAGAACTCGGCCTGCAGAACAATGCAACGCTGTCCGGTCCTAAAAACGCATGCCTTGAGTCTAAATATGCTTTATCCTGACTGAGACTGCTATCTTATTTCATCCGGTCACAGGAAGTAAAAGATAAAGTGGCGCGCAACAGCAAACTGCCGCCTCAGTTAGCTCCGCCCACCGTGGGTGTCTAAAAAATTAATCTCCCGGTCGGCCTATTTTAAATTCAAGCCGCCGGGAGCATTGAAACCACATTAAACTGAGCCTTATTTAACCCCCTCAGCCCCAGTGCCTGCAACAATACACTGCCTACATAAGTCCCCTCAAATATATAGGAGACTTCATGTGTCCCTTAATGAATTAAGTGCCCAAGTCCTTTTTTCTTTTACTAGTCCCAGAAAAAATAAAGTCAGCACTTACCTCATAAATCTGCCAGGCAGCAAGGCAGCTCACTAGGTTTGAGGGGTCTTCTCCCTCACATGATGGACCTGTGGAAAAAGAGATAAAGACTGAGTATTCTTACTCAGGCTTTCAGAATTAGGGCAGCATAAACTACATGGGAGGTGCAGTGAGAATTATGTCCCACAAGTTCCCATTGCTCTAAAGCCACCACTGCTCTACTGAAGAGACTGATATGGACTACGGCTACACCCTAGAACAAAGCAGCACAATCTTGCACTACTTAAAAAATAATAAAATCTTGCTTGAATAATCTTTTACTAACACCTAACTTTACCACTTCCTTGCTCTAACATAGGCAAAGAGAATGACTGGGGATGGAGTGAAAGGAGGTGATATTTAACAGCTTTGCTGTGGTGCTCTTTGCCACCTCCTGCTGGGCAGGAGTGATATTCCCAATAGTAATTAGATGATCCGTGGACTCATTGTGTCATAAGAAAGAAAACTAACATCCATCTTGGAGAGTGGTAGAAGAACATTCTAAATGAAGGAGAATATAATTTCATCCTAAACAAATTCCCAAGAGTGCCGGTTTTCTTTCACTTACCGAAGATAAGTCTCACTAACCACCCAGGGATGCCTATTATCTCCGGTATAGGCTCTATGACATCTAACCTATCAAAATATATGGACACTTTTTTTTGCAGAAGTATGTGATAAATCTAAAAACCTACCTTATAGACCCCACAAGTCTTTTAACACTATTGCAGAATATAAAATGGGAGGAAGATATGCTATTAGCCACTTGTGATGTCACATCTCTATACACATCAATAAATCACAATTTTGGACTAGAGGCGGTAGACTCCTTTTTATTTAAAGATACCTAATTACCCAAAGAACAAAGGGAATTTTTACTACAGAGCATAAGATTTATATTGGAACACAATTATTTTTCATTTAACAACAAATACCACCTCTAAATTGAAGGTACAGCAATGGGCACAAGGTTTGCACCAAGCTATCCAAATCTTTTTATGGGCGACTGGGAACAATGATTCCTAAGCCGTTCGGAGCTTGGTGCGAGCTTTGTGCTCTTTAAAAGATATATAGATGACATCATTATTATTTGGAAAGGGGGGCAGAACATCTACTAGAGTTTTTTGAATCTATGAACAGTAATGAGAGGGGAATATCTTTTACGTATCAATACAGTGAAAAACAAGTCACCTTCTTAGATTTAGATATAATGGTAGAATCAAATATAATTGAGACTAAAACACACTTTAAAGAGGTAGATTCGAATAATTGTATTCATGCCTCAAGTTGCCATCTTATGAAGTGGAAAGAAAGCATACCAGTTGGTCAGAGTCTAAGGATTCGGAAGAACTGTTCTAAAGATAATGATTTTGAGACTCAAATTAACATTTTAGAGGAGAGATTTAAAGATAGGGGCTATAAAAAAGAAGTGATTGATACAACAATAAAGAGAGCAAGAGATACCGAAAGAAATGAACTATTAAAATATAAACCAAAACATATGAAAAACAGGTTTGACGAGTTTGATGTGGCATTTGTCAACGATTTTAGTGAAGATCAGCAAACAATAAAAAAAGATATTGAGGAAACATTGGCACCTCCTAAAACGCAATCCTATTTTAGGTGATAAAATACAGCCCTATCCTAGAATGATCTATAGAAGAGCAAGAAACTTTAAAATTATATTAGCACCCAGTGAATATAAAAATAACAAAAAGAAAAACTCTGATAAGGACCTAAAAGAGGTAGAAATAAAAGTTTTTTTTCCCTTGCCATATCTGCAGAACCTGTAGGTTTAGCACAAAAAAGAAAACTATTAAGATCCCGGGTAGAAGTGAAGATTTTGTGATTGAGAACACCATAAGATGTACCAACAAAGGAATAATCTATAGGGAGAGGATCAGGGAGCACCTGTGTAATATTTAAAAAGGTAATTTAGACACACACCTGTACAAGCATTTTAGGGAAGTGCATAATAATAATAATAATGTGTCAGCAATGAAGTATTGGGGTTTATTTAAAGTAAAACAAAACTGGAGAGGTGGTAGCTTTAAACAGACCATTCTGAGGAAAGAAGCAGAGTTTATTTATAGTTTCATCACCATTCATCCATATGGATTAAATTCAGAATTGGACATATACCCTTTTTTGGGATCCTGAAATTATCAGGGCCATGTATCAGAATATCACATTTATGTTTAGTTAATTAAATACATAACTTTTATTATTTTATGTTTTTGTAACTAATAGGAATATTAGTTTTATTATTTGATCACACAAAATTAATTCCCCATTGATTTTGATACAGTATAATATGTATCGCTAGGGGTACACACATATATATATGCATACATCACTTATTTTGGTTCCTAATTAAATAAGGAACAATGAGCACTTTAAACATTAAATATGAAACATAAGTTTAGATCAATGAGACACCATAAGGTGGACATAACTATAATAGTTGCACATGAGCACTTTCTTAAAGAACATTTAATTTCACAGTATCACCTTTATTCAATATAATTAATAAATCCTAATACATGGATCCCTTACATCTAGGACTAAATATAGTGACACTCTTAATCTTTTAAAAGACTGCCATATAAATGCAAGCTGAAAGAATCCTTGAAAATATGACCGCATACACGGATGCAGTTGAAATCCTTTTATTTATCGGGCCATAATACCCAAATGTTTAAACACTTGAAAGTGATGCAGCATAGCTGTAAAAAGCTGACTAGAAAATATCACCTGAACATCTCTATGTAAAAAAGAAAGATATTTTACCTTAAAAGTTTCTCAGTAGCCACATCCCATTGTAAAGGACTTCTAAGCAACAAATCAGTATGTCTGTCCCGGGACAGCGGAAGCAGCGAGCTTACGTGCACTCTCATCTTATTACCCTATTCAGCTTAAAGGGCCATAATACCCAAATGTTTAAACACTTGAAAGTGATGCAGTATAGCTGTAAAAAACTGACTAGAAAATATCACCGGAACATCTCTATGTAAAAAAGAAAGATATTTTACCTCAAAAGTTTCTCAGTAGCCACCTCCCATTGTAAAGGACTTCTAAGCAGCAAATTAGTATGTCTGTCCCGGGACAGCGGAAGGTGCACGCTTACGTGCACTCTCATCTTATTTCCCTATTCAGTTTAAGGAAGTTTACAATTAAATCTCATGAGAGTTAAGCAAAATGTCATGAGATCACGGTAAAAGAGTTCATGACCTCAGCACTGTTGATGCCGATTGGCTGCTGTTCATTTCTTTTTTACCTGCAGCTGGGAGCAGCTGAATTGTAACTTTTTACACAGAACTTACTCTGCTGAGCTGAGGAAATTGTTAGGTAAAATATCTTCCTTTTTTACATAGAGATGCTCAGGTGATGTTTTCCTGTCAGCTTTTTACAGTTATACTGCATCAGTTTCAAGTGATTTAGCATATGAGTATTATGTCCCTTTAAAGGTGAATAAGGTAATAACATCTCACTTTAGAAAATTCCGTTGTTATTAAATATAACATTCATTTTAAACCTGTGAAGTTGTAACCACATGTGAAATAAAGAAGCACGAAAAACATGTATGATGTTACACGAAAGTTAAAGAGATCACCAATATGAATTGAAAAGCAGTTTGTGTATTCCATAATCTAAGGAGACCAATTGTAAAAACATATGAAACAACTGTGTATGCCATAATGAAAACAACACATAAATAATAAGACAGTGAGTACGTCTGAAAACTAACTTTGCCATATAGAACAACCTTGTACGAAAAGTTCAAAGTCTAATATTGGGGATTGAGTTAAAAACACAGTAGCCAATGAAAAAAAGACGAGCGGACCAATAGAAAGGAAACCAACAACATTTAAAGGAAGATCGAAGTTTCACACGGCCTCTTGAGAAAGCCAGAACACCTGGAGAAACGCGTTGATAAATTGTGAAACCTGAATCTTTTATGAGTAAAGACAAAGAGAAAGAAGCCTTTGGAGTTTGCAACCTGTGTACATCAAGTTCTAAAGGGCAGGTATCAGGCATACTACAAACCACCAAATAACTTGCGCAAGTTACAGAAAAATCGATCTATACAAGTGTGACGTCATCATCACTTGCCTCCACTGCTGATGAGCATATAGATGTCTTGAGACCTTGGGAAAACACGACAGAGGGTAAAGTCCATACATTGGAAGCTTTCCGTTATTTTCCCAGATATCCATCTACAACCACAGAAGAAGCATTGCGGCAACTACATTCCTGGAAGTCTACATGAAAAGTCGTAGAGACCTCTGACCACGGGACTTCAACACAGTAAGAAGACTGGTTCGATAAGTCCGGCATTACACCTGAGTCACACCTCTCTGCATATTAAGGTATCACTATATGGACTTGGGTGAAAAGTAAATCCCTTAAAGAGTTCCATCATATATGGTTGTTTATACTATTTTATTAAGGGTCAAAGACTGATCTATTTGAACCGGGTTCTATATAGGTTTGTATACAAACCGATACACATTGAAGAAAGGCCCAGTAACAATTTAAAGAGATATTGATACATTTAAGTAAACAGAGTTCTGTGGTTTAAAAAAGCCGAAGTAACGTTTTTTCCTAAACACGTTTCATATAGATTCGGATACAAATTGGCATACCCTGGAAAAAGGCACAGTTGCAACTTAAGAGACGTTGTCATATCTGAGCAAATAGAACTCTGTGACCTTACAAGCTCAAAGCAACGTTTTCTTTTTAAAGTCTAGAACCATACAGTGCTTGTTAGGCCTTCTGTAAAATTGTCTCAGCTTAGAGCTTTATTATGAAAGGCAATTCTTATGCTGTTAGATTGGTCGATTTGTTTTTAAGGATTTTTAGGGATTTTTTCTTTTTTTTTTTCAGTATTGCAACACTATTTTTATATTTGTTTAAGATTTGATATATTAATTTTTTTATGCTGGGGATAATTTCGCTATTTGGTACAATAAATTGTTATATTTTTTGTATTTTTTATCTTTTTGTGTGTTCTCTCCAATATTGATTAGGATTTAAGATATAGAATTTGAATTTTGAAATTAGATTTGCTGTATTCATTATCACTTGACATATACCAATAGGAAAGCACACGCATATAATTATACATAACTATCTATAGCTTTTAACTTCTACTGCTTTCTTTAGTGCCTCCTCTTCACCTTGTATTTTGTGTAGCTATTTTTCACTATCTAGGAAGGAGATAGTTTGAGGAAGGGGCATAGAAGTCATTAATTCTAGCGCCTTTATACTTACTATTTTTCTGACAATAAAAAATACTAACCAATAGACACTTGTTCACTAGCAATCAGGCAGCAGACAGTCAAACCAGTACTGAAACATATCAGCACAGGTTATGGAATACGAGTATATTGTAGATCCATAAAGGGAGGCAAATGACAAGTCCCTGCAACCAAATATGAATCATTTCTCATGTGAAAAAAAAATCATAAGCCATACCCCAAATGCATCCCTCTGACAAGCACTGTACTCTGAGGGGAAACCTTGACTCTGAGGGGCCTTGACATAGAAAACCCCTCTATCTAAAGAATCAAATGCAAATCTTCATTCTTCAACCACTTCCAGCGGAGGCAAAGTAGAGACTAAGGTATATCTGAGGGGTTTTATATGGCTCTTGTGGTTTGGGAATCTTTGCCTCCTCCTAGTGGTAGAGAAGAGTTATTCCCAAGAGTAAAGAATTAAAGACTCTCACCACCTGTATGAAAGAAAATAAATATTTTGAAAATAATTAAAACTGTCTTTTTGTAAGACATTTAGGCCTAGATTTGGAGTTTGGCGGTAGATGGGCTGTTAACGCTCCGCGGGCTTTTTTCTGGCCGCACCATAAAATTAACTCTGGTATCGAGAGTTCAAACAAATGCTGCGTTAGGCTCCAAAAAAGGAGCGTAGAGCATTTTTACCGCAAATGCAACTCTCGATACCAGAATTGCTTACGGACGCGGCCAGCCTCAAAAACGTGCTCGTGCACGATTCTCCCATAGGAAACAATGGGGCTGTTTGAGCTGAAAAAAAACCTAACACCTGCAAAAAAGCAGCGTTCAGCTCCTAACGCAGCCCCATTGTTTCCTATGGGGAAACATTTCCTACGTCTGCACCTAACACTCTAACATGTACCCCGAGTCTAAACACCCCTACCCTTACACGTATTAACCCCTAATCTGCCGCCCCCGCTATCGCTGACCCCTGCATTATATTATTAACCCCTAATCTTCCGCTCCGTAAACCGCCGCAACTTACATTATCCCTATGTACCCCTAATCTGCTGCCCCTAACACCGCCGACCCCTATATTATATTTATTAACCCCTAACCTGCCCCCCTCAACGTCGCCGCCAGCTACTTACAATAATTAACCCCTAATCTGCTGAGCGGACCTGAGCGCTACTATAATAAAGTTATTAACCCCTAATCCGCCTCACTAACCCTATCATAAATAGTATTAACCCCTAATCTGCCCTCCCTAACATCGCCGACACCTAACTTCAATTATTAACCCCTAATCTGACGACCGGAGCTCATCGCTATTCTAATAAATGTATTAACCCCTAAAGCTAAGTCTAACCCTAACACTAACACCCCCCTAAGTTAAATATAATTTACATCTAACGAAATTAATTAACTCTTATTAAATAAATTATTCCTATTTAAAGCTAAATACTTACCTGTAAAATAAATCCTAATATAGCTACAATATAAATTATAATTATATTGTAGCTATTTTAGGATTAATATTTATTTTACAGGCAACTTGGTAATTATTTTAACCAGGTACAATAGCTATTAAATAGTTAAGAACTATTTAATAGTTACCTAGTTAAAATAATTACAAAATTACCTGTAAAATAAATCCTAACCTAAGTTATAATTAAACCTAACACTACCCTATCAATAAATTAATTAAATAAACTACCTACAATTACCTACAATTAACCTAACACTACACTATCAATAAATAAATTAAATACAATTGCTACAAATAACTACAATTACATAAACTAACTAAAGTACAAAAAATAAAAAAGAACTAAGTTACAAAAAATAAAAAAATATTTACCAACATTAGAAAAATATTACAACAATTTTAAACTAATTACACCTACTCTAAGCCCCCTAATAAAATAACAAAGACCCCCAAAATAAAAAATTCCCTACCCTATTCTAAATTAATAAATGTAAAAGCTCTTTTACCTTACCAGCCGTGAACAGGGCCCTTTGCGGGGCATGCCCCAAGAAAATCAGCTCTTTTGCCTGTAAAAAAAAACATACAATACCCCCCCCCAACATTACAACCCACCACCCACATACCCCTAATCTAACCCAAACCCCCCTTAAATAAACCTAACACTAAGCCCCTGAAGATCTTCCTACCTTGTCTTCACCATACCAGGTATCACCGATCCGTCCTGGCATCCGGTGCTGAAGAGGTCCAGAAGAGGGTCCAAAGTCTTCCTCCTATCCGGCAAGAAGAGGACATCCGGACCGGCAAACATCTTCTCCAAGCGGCATCTTCGATCTTCTTCCATCCGGTGCGGAGCGGGTCCATCTTGAAGCAGCCGACGCGGATCCATCCTCTTCTTCCGTTGTCTCCCGACGAATGACGGTTCCTTTAAGGGACGTCATCCAAGATGGCGTCCCTCGAATTCCAATTGGCTGATAGGATTCTATCAGCCAATCGGAATTAAGGTAGGAATATTCTGATTGGCTGATGGAATCAGCCAATCAGAATCAAGTTCAATCCGATTGGCTGATCCAATCAGCCAATCAGATTGAGCTCGCATTCTATTGGCTGATCGGAACAGCCAATAGAATGCGAGGTCAATCTGATTGGCTGATTGGATCAGCCAATAGGATTGAACTTGATTCTGATTGGCTGATTCCATCAGCCAATCAGAATATTCCTACCTTAATTCCGATTGGCTGATAGAATCCTATCAGCCAATCGGAATTCGAGGGACGCCATCTTGGATGACGTCCCTTAAAGGAACCGTCATTCGTCGGGAGACAACGGAAGAAGAGGATGGATCCGCGTCGGCTGCTTCAAGATGGACCCGCTCCGCACCGGATGGAAGAAGATCGAAGATGCCACTTGGAGAAGATGTTTGCCGGTCCGGATGTCCTCTTCTTGCCGGATAGGAGGAAGACTTTGGACCCTCTTCTGGACCTCTTCAGCACCGGATGCCAGGACGGATCGGTGATACCTGGATGGTGAAGACAAGGTAGGAAGATCTTCAGGGGCTTAGTGTTAGGTTTATTTAAGGGGGGTTTGGGTTAGATTAGGGGTATGTGGGTGGTGGGTTGTAATGTTGGAGGGGGGTATTGTATGTTTTTTTTTACAGGCAAAAGAGCTGATTTTCTTGGGGCATGCCCCGCAAAGGGCCCTGTTCAGGGCTGGTAAGGTAAAAGAGCTTTTACATTTATTAATTTAGAATAGGGTAGGGAATTTTTTATTTTGGGGGTCTTTGTTATTTTATTAGGGGGCTTAGAGTAGGTGTAATTAGTTTAAAATTGTTGTAATATTTTTCTAATGTTGGTAAATATTTTTTTATTTTTTGTAACTTAGTTCTTTTTTATTTTTTGTACTTTAGTTAGTTTATGTAATTGTAGTTATTTGTAGCAATTGTATTTAATTTATTTATTGATAGTGTAGTGTTAGGTTAATTTTAGGTAATTGTAGGTAGTTTATTTAATTAATATATTGATAGGGTAGTGTTAGGTTTAATTATAACTTAGGTTAGGATTTATTTTACAGGTAATTTTGTTATTATTTTAACTAGGTAACTATTAAATAGTTCTTAACTATTTAATAGCTATTGTACCTGGTTAAAATAATTACCAAGTTGCCTGTAAAATAAATATTAATCCTAAAATAGCTACAATATAATTATAATTTATATTGTAGCTATATTAGGATGTATTTTACAGGTAAGTATTTAGCTTTAAATAGGAATAATTTATTTAATAAGAGTTAATTAATTTCGTTAGATTTAAATTATATTTAAGTTAGGGGGTGTTAGTGTTAGGGTTAGACTTAGCTTTAGGGGTTAATCCATTTATTATAGTAGCGGTGAGCTCCGGTCGTCAGATTAGGGGTTAATAATTGAAGTTATGTGTCGGCGATGTTAGGGAGGGCAGATTAGGGGTTAATACTATTTATGATAGGGTTAGTGAGGCGGATTAGGGGTTAATACATTTATTATAGTAGCGCTCAGGTCCGCTCGGCAGATTAGGGGTTAATAAGTGTAGGCAGGTGTCGGCGACGTTGAGGGGGGCAGATTAGGGGTTAATAAATATAATATAGGGGTCGGCGGTGTTAGGGGCAGCAGATTAGGGGTACATAAGGATAACGTAGGTGGCGGCGCTTTGCGGTCGGCAGATTAGGGGTTAATTATTGTAAGTAGCTGGCGGCGACGTTGTGGGGGGCAGGTTAGGGGTTAATAAATGTAATACAGGGGTCGGCGGGGTTAGGGGCAGCAGATTAGGGGTACATAAGTATAACGTAGGTGGCGGTCGGCAGATTAGGGGTTAAAAAATTTTAATCGAGTGGCGGCAATGTGGGGGGACCTCGGTTTAGGGGTACATAGGTAGTTTATGGGTGTTAGTGTACTTTAGGGTACAGTAGTTAAGAGCTTTATGAACCGGCGTTAGCCCAGAAAGCTCTTAACTCCTGCTATTTTCCTGCGGCTGGAGTTTTGTCGTTAGAGCTCTAACGCTCACTTCAGAAACGACTCTAAATACCGGCGTTAGGAAGATCCCATTGAAAAGATAGGATACGCAATTGACGTAAGGGGATCTGCGGTATGGAAAATTCGCGGCTGAAAAGTGAGCGTTAGACCCTTTAATCACTGACTCCAAATACCGGCGGTAGCCTAAAACCAGCGTTAGGAGCCTCTAACGCTGGTTTTCACGGCTACCGCCGAACTCTAAATCTAGGCCTTAGTATTTTTGCAGCCCCAGGAGTTATGAGACAAATGAGTTTTCGCCTATTTCGGTTCTGCATTCCATTGAATGTACTCCAGCCTCTATCTTTTGTTAATTAAATTACAAAAAAGCAGACTAAAGAAAAAACTGCAAAGTTTATTTTTAATTATACATAAGTAAACAATTTAAGGCAAATACAATTTTGGTTGCATGACCCTTTAAAATGATTAAATAAATAAAAAAACATAATTTATGTAAGAACTTACCTGATAAATTCATTTCTTTCATATTGGCAAGAGTCCATGAGCTAGTGACGTATGGGATATACAATCCTAACAGGAGGGTCAAAGTTTCCCAAACCTCAAAATGCCTATAAATACACCCCTCACCATACCCACAATTCAGTTTAATGAATAGCCAAGAAGTGGGGTGAAAAAGAAGGGAGTAAAAAGCATCAACAAAGGAATTTGGAAATAATTGTGCTTTATACAAAAAAATCATAACCACCATAAAAAAGGGGTGGGCCTCATGAACTCTTGCCAATATGAAAGAAATTAATTTATCAGGTAAGTTCTTACATAAATTATGTTTTCTTTCATGCAATTGGCAAGAGTCCATTAGCTAGTGACTTATGGGATAGCAATACCCAAGATGTGGAACTCCATGCAAGAGTCACTAGAGAGGGAGGGATAAAAATAAAAACAGCCATTTTCCGCTGAAAAAATTAATCCACAACCCAAAATATAAGTTAATTCTCATAAATGAAAGGAAAAAACTTAAATCAAAAGCAGAAGAATCAAACTGAAACAGCTGCCTGAAGAACTTTTCTACAAAAAACTATTTCTGAAGAAGCAAATACATCAAAATGGTAGAATTTAGTAAATGTATGCAAAGAAGACCAAGTAACAGCTTTGCAAATCTGATCAACTAAAGCTTCATTCTTAAAAGCCCAGGAAGTGGAAACTGATCTAGTAAAATGAGCTGTAATTCTCTGAGGCGGGGCTTGACTCCAAATAAGCTTGATGAATCAAAAGCTTTAACCACGAAGCCAAGGAAAGGAAATGGCAGAAGCCTTCTGACCTTTCCTAGAACCAGAAAAGATAACAAATAGACTAGAAGTCTTCCTGAAATCTTTAGTAGCTTCAACATAATATTTCAGAGCTCTTACCACATCCAAAGAATGTAAAGATCTCTCCAAAGAATTCTTAGGCTTAGGACGCAAGGAAGGAACAAAAATGTATCTATCAATGTTAGAATTCACAACCTTAGGTAAGAATTTAAATGAAGTCCGCAAAACTGCCTTATCTTGATGAAAAATCAGAAAAAGGAGATTCACAAGAGAGAGTGGATAATTCAGAAACTCTTCTAGCAGAAGAGATGGCCAAAAGAAACAACACTTTCCAAGAAAGTAGTTTAATGTCCAAAGAATGCATAGGCTCAAACGGAGGAGCCTGTAAAGCCTTCAAAACCAAATTAAGACTCCAAGGAGGAGATATTGATTTAATGACGGGCTTGATACGAACCAAAGCCTGCACAAAACAATGAATATCAGGAAGTTTAGCAATCTTTCTGTGAAATAAAACAGAAAGAGCAGAGATTTGTCCTTTCAAGGAACTTGCAGACAAACCTTTATCCAAACCATCCTGAAGAAACTGTAAAATTCTAGGAACTTTAAAAGAATGCCAAGAGAATTTATGAGAAGAACACCATGAAATGTAAGTCTTCCAAACTCGATAATAAATCTTTCTAGAAACAGATTTACCAGCCTGCAACATAGTATTAATCACTGAGTCAGAGAAACCTCTATGACTAAGTACTAAGTATTCAATTTCCATACCTTCAAATTTAATGACTTGAGATCCTGATGGAAAAAACGGACCTTGAAATAGAAGGTCTGACCTTAATGGAAGTACCAAAACCTGTGAGGCCATGCTGGAGCCACCAGCAGCACTAACGCTTGCTCCAAGATGATTTTGGAGATCACTCTTGGAAGAACTAGAGGCGGGAAAATATAAGCAGGTTGATAACACCAAGGAAGTGTCAATGCATCCACTGCTTCTGCCTGAGGATCCCTGGACCTGGACAGGTACCTGGGAAGTTTTTTGTTTAGATGAGATGCCATCAGATCTATTTCTGGAAGCCCCAACATCTGAACAATTTGAGAAAACACATCTGGGTGAAGAGACCATTCTCCCAGATGTAAAGTCTGAAGACTGAGGAAATCTGCTTCCCAATTCTCTATAGCTGGGGCTGGGATATGAACCGCAGAAATTAGACAGGAGCTGGATTCCGCCTAAACAAGTATCCGAGATACTTCTTTCATAGCTTGAGGACTGTGAGTCCCACCCTGATGATTGACATATGCCACAGTTGTGATATTGTCTGTCTGAAAACAAATGAATGGTTCTCAACAGAGGCCAAAACTGAAGAGCCCTGGAAATCGCACAGAGTTCCAAAATATTGATGGGTAATCTCACCTCTTGAGATTTCCAAACCCCCTTGTGCTGTCAAAGATCCTAAAACAGCCCCTCAACCTGAAAGACTCGCATCTGTTGAGATCACAGTCCAGGTTGGACGAATGAAAGAGGCCCCTAAAATTATACGATGGTGATCTAACCACCAAGTCAGAGATAGTCGAACATTGGGATTTAAGGATATTAATTGTGATATCCTTGTATAATACCTGCAACATTGGTTCAACATACAAAACTGGAGAGGTTTCATATGAAAACGAGCAAAGGGGATCGTGTCTGATGCTGCAGTCATGAGACCTAAAACTTCCATGCACATAGCTACTGAAGGTAATGACTGAGACTGAAGGTTCTGACAGGCTGCAACCAATTTCAAACGTCTCTTGTCTGTTAGAGAGAAAGTCATGGACACTGAATCTATCTGAAAACCTAAAAAGGTTACCTTTGTCTGAGGAATCAAAGAACTTTTCTGTAAATTGATCCTCCAACCATGTCTTCGAAGAAACAACACTAGTTGATTTGTGTGAGATTCTGCAGAACGTAAAGACTGAGCGAGTACCAAGATATCGTCCAAATAAGGAAATACTGCAATACCCCGCTTTCTGATTACAGAGAGTAGGGCACCTAGAACCTTTGAAAAGATTCTTGGAGCTGTCGCTAGGCCAAAAGGAAGAGCAACAAATTGGTAATGCTTGCCTAGAAAAGAGAATCACAGGAACTGATAGTGATCTGGATGAATCGGAATATGAAGATATGCATCCTGTAAGTCTATTGTGGACATATAATGCCCTTGCTGAACAAAAGGCAGAATAGTCCTTACAGTCACCATTTTGAAAGTTGGTACTCTTACATATCGATTCAAAATCGTTAGATCCAAAACTGGTCTGAATGAATTTTCTTTCGGACAATTAATAGATTTGAATAAAACCCCAGACCCTGTTCCTGAAACGGAACTGGCATGATTACCCCTGATAACTCCAGCCTGAGCCTTTACTGGGTTTGCAGGAATGCGTGTGAGAAAAAATCTTCTCACAGGCGGTCTTACTCTGAATCCTAATCTGTACCCCTGAGAGACAATACTCTGAATCCAATGATTTTGGACCGAATTGATCCAAACATCCTTGAAAATGTTTAATCTGCCCCCTACCAGCTGAGCTGGAATGAGGGCCGCAATTTCATGCGGACTTGGGGGCTGGCTTTGATCTCTTAAATGTCTTGGATTTATTCCAATTTGAAGAAGGCTTCCAATTGGAAGCCGATTCCTTGGGGGAAGGATTAAGTTTATGTTCCTTATTTTGTCGAAAGGAACAAAAATGGTTAGAAGCTTTAGATTTACCCTTAGGTCTTTTATCCTGAGGCAAAAAACTCCCTTCCCCCCAGTAGCAGTTGAAATTATTGAATCCAACTGAGAACGAAATAATTTATTACCTTGGAAAGAAAGAGATAGCAATCTGGACTTAGAAGTCATATCAGCATTCCAAGATTTGAGCCACAAAGCTCTTCTAGCTAAAATAGCGAAAGACAAAGATTTAACATCAATTTTTATAATATCAAAAATGGCATCACAAATAAAATTGTAAGCATGTTGAACCAACTTAACAATGCTAGACAAATCATGATCCCATACTTGTTGCGCTAAAGTTTGCAACCAAAAAGTTGAAGCAGCTGCAACCGGGGCCGGCTTAACCATGGGACCAACAGGGTCCCACAGACCCAGGTGGCACTTGACAGGGAGTGGCACTTCAGTCACTGACTATCACTTTTTGTCAGACTCAGACTGCTGCTCCTAACCTCCTGTGACTGTCATCTCTCCCTGGATGATGGATCATCCGATTGGGATTAATTGACAGGCACTAATGAAACTGAAGACCACCGGCACCGCTCACTCCTAAATCCTAACCTGCAGTGCTACACCGTCTATCACATTTATAGATTGCTGCTCCTGACTGTGACTATCCTCTCTCTGACTCTGATTGACAGGCTCAGCACGTCAGCGGCATTAAAGGAAGGAAGACTGCCGCTCACTCCTAAAGCTAAATCCTAGCTACCTGTCAGCAGCATTGAAGGCAGACTGACGCTCATTTTCTTCTAAGTCCTAAATGTCCTTAGTTGTACTTTTTGCCAGTCTCACTCTGTCACATCACCCGGTCCCTGGGTCAGTAGTCAGTGGATTGGATTGGAATGCCTTCAATGCCGCTCCTGATGGTGAGCAGTTGTGCCTGGCTGTCAGTCATTCCAATCCCACACACTGACTACTGACCCAGGGACCGGGTGATGTGACAGAGTGAGACCGACAAAAAGTACAACTAAAGACATTTAGGACTTAGAAAAAAGCAAGCGGCAGTCTGCCTTCAATGCTGCTGACAGGTAGCTAGGATTTAGCTTTAGGAGTGAGCGGAGGTCTTCCTTCCTTTAATGCCGCTGACGCGCTGAGCCTGTTAATCCAATCAGAGTCAGAGAAGGATAATTCAGTATGTTGCTGGTCATTTGAAATTTCATCAACCTTATGAGAAGTTTTAAAAGACCTTTTATGTTTACTAGAAGGCGGAATGGAAGACAAAGCCTTCTGAATAGAATCAGAAATAAATTCTTTTAAATTTACAGGTATATCTGGTGCATTAGATGTTGAGGGAACAGCAACAGGTAATGAACTACTACTGATGGATACATTCTCTGCATATAAAAGTTTTACATGACAACTATTACAAGCCACAGCTGGAGGTATAACTTCCACAAGCTTACAACAAATGCACTTAGCTTTGGTAGAATTGTTATCAGGCAGCAGGGTTCCAACAGTGATTTGTGAGACAGGATCAGATTGAGACATCTTGCAAATGTAAGAGAAAAACAACAACATATAAAGCAAAATGATCAATTTCCTTATATGGCAGTTTCAGGAATGGGTAAAAAATGCAAACACAATAGCCCTCTGACATAGAAAAAAAGGCAGGAGGCAAATAGGAAGGGGACTTAAAATAATGAAAATATTTGGCACCAATTATGATGCACAACAAACTGTAAAAATATTTGTTGGCGCCAAAAACGTCCGGAAATGACACACTCGCGTCACAGATGACGCAACCTTGTGAAGGACTCGGCGTCGATTAAGACGCTGGAAATGACAAATTTGCATCAAAGAACGTAACTTTGCGCCAAAAAAATCTTGCACCAAAAATTACCCAATAAGCTTTGGCATTTTGCGCCTTCGCGAGCCTAATTCTGCCTGCGAATTTAAAAAACAGTCAATTGAAAAAGAGGCTAAAAAATGCATTTCCCAGATATGAAACTGACAGTCTGTAAAAGGAAATATACTGAAACCTGAATCATGGCAAATATAAGTAAAATACATATATTTAGAACTTTATATAAATACATAAAGTGCCAAACCATAGCTGAGAGTGTCTTAGGTAATGAAAACATACTTACCAAAAGACACCCATCCACATATAGCAGATAGCCAAACCAGTACTGAAACGGTTATCAGTAGAGGTAATGGAATATGAGAGTATATCGTCGATCTGAAAAGGGAGGTAGGAGATGAATCTCTATGACCGATAACAGAGAACCTATGAAATAGATCCCTGTGAGGAAAACCACACATCCCTCTGACATTCACTGTACTCAGAGGAATCGGGCTTTCTATATTTTTCACAAAAAAATAAATGCCAAAACAAGGGGTCACAATCTAAAGTAGCAGATTCAGGAGAAATTTAAGGAAGCATTTTTTACAGAAAGGGTGGTGGATTCATGGAATGGACTTCCATTTGAGGTGGTAAACACAAAGACTGTAAAGGAATTTAAAAATGCCTGGGACATGCATAAGGCTATCCTAAGGAAAAAGTAACATGTAATATGGGTAGACTTGATGGGCCTTTTTGGTTCTTATCTACCGTCAAATTCTATGTTTCTATGTTTCAAAAATGCTCAGAAGCGCATATCAACGTAGAAATCTTAGCACAAACTTACTTCACCACCTCCATAGGAGGCAAAGTTTGTAAAACTGAATTGTGGGTGTGGTGAGGGGTGTATTTATAGGCATTTTGAGGTTTGGGAAACTTTGCCCCTCCTGGTAGGATTGTATATCCCATATGTCAATAGCTCATGGACTCTTGTCAATTACATGAAAGAAATAATAATATACAGCAAGAAACAAAAAATGGAAGGCTGCTGAGCAACAGGTAAAAAAGAGCTTTATTCCATTAAAAAATAAGAAGACACAAAATAACAAGGAGGGTAGTTAGCCATCTAACATGTTTTGCGCTAGTATGCGCTTACTCATAGATGCTAATTGCAAGTAAGAAAGGCTAGTGCATTTAAAGGGGCAGGAACCAATAGGAGACAAATCTGTTAAATTATGTAATATAATCAATTTCACATATATAGTTTATCCCTGTTGATTACAGTACTCAGCCCTATTTGGATGCATTAGATTGTATATTAAAAACAAATACATATTACTTGTGAAAGTATAGCAATACTTGGCTTATGAGAAAATTGCATCAAAAAATTACATTAAAAAATTACAGATTATTCAGAAAACAATTTACATAATAGATAATATAAGAAAGACAAGAAATGGATGAGAAAAAAAAAGTAAAAAATATTATGCCATAAATAAGAAAGCAACAAAACAAAACAAAATCATATTGCCTAATACATAAGTTCATATTAGAACACAATTAGTATTAGTTATCCTCATATGTAACATGGTGAAAGATTGTTGAAAATATTTGAAATATTTAAAGAGATAACCACATACAGCCAAAGGGTGAAGTTATGACTGTATATCAATATTTATTGGTATAGTTAAGGGGCTCACTCAAGTGGACACAATACATGCAATAGACATATATAGAGGACAGGATACATGTACATGAGAATCAACAAAGAATAAATTAATGTTTAAGTTAATGTACATAAAATGTCCATAAACATGCCTTATAAAATGCTAGAAAATGTATATATATGAATGTATATGACCACGTGTGTGACCCCACACATATACCTCTGTCTTGTAATCCAGACAAATATAGATTAGGGTATATGGAACCTGTCTAGTGAGTTATATAAATAAATAAGTATGAGAACATACTAATATGAAAATATATGTATGAATATCAATATACATTAGTAAATATATGAACTCATGTTTATCTAGTCGACAAAATATCTCATATCCCACTCTAAATTCATGCCCAGTGGTGATTTAGATCTTAACTTATAAATCCAAAATAACTCCTTCTTGTCCAATATTTTTGACACATTACCACCATGTAAGGAAACTCTAGCTATATCTATAACCTTAATTTTAAACCTTGGTACATTGGTGAGATGAAAAAGGTTAAAATGTTTCGCTACTGCAGAATCTTTATTAAAGTTTTTCACATCTCTCAAATGTTCCCTAGTGCGATCTCTGAGGCTCCTAGTTGATTGACCAACATATTGGGCCCCACAGAGTTGGCAATCAAGTAGATATACTATATAAGAAGTAAGGCAAGTAGCATAAAAGTCAATTTTAAAAGTTTCACCTGTAACTGCGCTACAAAATTTGTTGGTATAATCCATGGTGTCACAATTTGAAAGATGTGCCTTAAAATTACCTTTACCCCTGAGCCAATTGGTGTCAGTGCCGATGTTGGATTTCACTGGGTGAAAGCTTTGTGGCTAATGTAGGTGGCTTTTTTGCTACAAATTTGCAGTTTTTAATATGAGGTTGTAAAATTTCATCACCTCTCAAAACGTGTAGGTGTTTTTTAATAGTACTACAAATAGAATTGTATTGAAGTGAGAATTCAGTTGAGAATACAATACTGTTCTCATCTAGATAGTTTCTCTTTTTAAGATCATCCCTAGGTGTAGCAATGCTACTGGTTATCCCTACTGAGAGAGAAGGATCTTTTGGTTTTGGTTTCCAATACTTAATCTCCTCAAATGTTTTGAGTAGTTCTTTTTCATTGTAGCCTCTGGCTTTAAGCCTTACAATTAACTCCTTGCCACCTTGTATATAATTTTCCAGATTACTGGCATTGCGCCCGAGTCTGATAAATTGGCTCCTAGGTATAGATTTCACTAAATGGTGTGGGTGGCAGGAGGTGGCATGAAGTATGGTGTTACCTGCTGTATCCTTTCTATATGTACTTGATAGAATTTTATGTGTAGAATTATCGCCATAAAGATGAAGATCCAAAAAATTAACTCCCTCAGGATGTAAATCTCCGGTGAACCTCAAGTTAATTTCATTGTCATTTATGATAGTTAAAAATTCATCAAAAGGAAAGTCATCCTTCACAATAAAGATAAGGTCGTCTATATACCTCATGTATATAAGGATGCCGGACCTGAAAGGCTCCCCTATATCATATAAGTGTTGGAGCTCCCACTTACGCACAAACAAATTTGCATAAGAGGGGGGCGAATTTCGCCCCCATAGCTGTTCCTTGGCATTGTAAATAATAAGCAGAATCAAAGATAAAATTATTGTGAGTAAGTAGGAACTCCACAACCTCCAGGATAAATTGTTTGATCTCATCACCATAACAGGTGTTCCTATTCAGGAAGAATTCCAAGGCCCGGCATCCATGCACATGAGGTATAGAAGAATACAAAGATGTAGCATCAATTGTCACCCACTTATAACCTTCCTGCCATTCAAAATTCTGCAGTATTTCTAGAAGATGACCAGAGTCCCTAATGTAACTATACAAATTCTTAACCAGAGGTTGCAATATGCTATCTATCCATTCAGATATAGGCTCCAAAAGGGAGCCTATGCCTGAAATAATGGGACACCCTGGCGGGGATAAAAGGCTCTTATGTGTTTTTGGCAGGTAATGGAATATGGGTGTAATGGCATGTGTTGGTAGAAGATATCTGGATTGTTCTATAGTAAAAACACCCAGAGAGACCACTTCCTCGAGCAGTCTCTGTAGTTGTTTTGAAAAGAGAGTAGTAGGATCTGACTCAAGTTTCCTATATGTAATACTGTCGGACAACTGTCTAGTAGCCTCTGTCATGTAGTCAGATAATAATATACAAACAAACCTTGTCTCATTGTTGGCTACTTAACCTTTAATACAAAATGATGGACGGGCATTAAACAGATCCTCAAACATTGAATAGGGGGTGTTGAGTAAGCGTTATTTAAAAGAAAAATATGGTGAATTTATAAAATAGGAAATTTCTCTGAAAATTGATTAAATATTTTACATTCAGTATAATAGAACTTACAGTATTTTTAAACTATTTGAAAATACATTTTTTTTTAGTGGAAGTTAGAATACACACACAGTACACAAACACTGTGTGCACACAAACATTGTTCACAATAACAAAAAAATATTCTGCTAACGCAAGTTTAAATTCCAAGTCAAATATTAAAAAACTTTGTTCCCCATATTCCTGGCATATAGGGTGCATGTGACTGTATTTTTTAAATTTGGAATTCTCATCTCATTATAGGTGCTCATTAAAAACACTTTTAAAGAGACACAGAAGTCTATAGCATACTGAGCTGTACAAGGCAGTTTGTAATGCAAAGCAAGTTAGAAAGGGCTGCAATGGCATATAATAATTGTTCATTGATGTTAACTCCATGAGAGGGAGCACATTATCTATATGGCTAACATGAACGAGCAGTGTCTTGCTGTGAAAAAGCTATAAAAATGCCCGGAAATAAAGGCGGTTTGCAAGGGCTTAAAGGGACAATCAGGTCAAATTAAATTTTCATGATTCAGATACAGCATGTAATTTTAAACAACTTTCCTATTTACTTCCATTAAAAAATATGTGCAGTCTTTTATATTTACACTTTTTGAGTCACCAGCTCCTACTGAGCATGTGCAAGAATTCATATACAGGTAGCCCTCAGTTTACGCCGGGGTTAGGTTCCAGAAGGAATGGTTGTAAATCGAAACCGTTGTGAATTGAAACCCAGTTTATAATGTAAGTCAATGGGAAGTGAGGGAGTTAGATTCCAGGTCCCCCTCAAAATTGTCATAAGTAACACCTAATACATTATTTTTAAAGATTTGAAATGAAGACTTTAAATGCTAAACAGCATTAGACACAGACTATAATTAAACTAAGTTAAATGAACAAAAACATTTGCTAAACAGCATTATAAACGTAATAAAATAATCACACAACACAGACTTTACTTGCATTTTTCTGCAAACAGTTCTTTCTATGCATTCCAATCTGGACTGATTTATAGACAGGAAGATCTTGTTCCTTTGCAAGCTGCTTGATAGCTCAGGTCTAGTTAAACTGATTAATTTCAGCTTGCTAGGCTTGCATATCTTTGCTGCAACACAAGCGGACATCTCCACCTACTGGCTGTTTTAATCAATGCACTGCTTCTCAATGCTTTTCAATAGCAGTCACATGACTAAAAAAAAAAGGTTGTTATTCTGAAACGGTGCAAATTGAACCGTTGTAAACCGAGGGCCACCTGTATATGCATTTGTGATTGGCTGATTGCTATCACATAGTACAGGGGGAGTGGAAACATACATAACTTTGAAATTTGTTAGAAAAAAAATCTACTACTCATTTGAAATTCAGAGTAAATGCTATTGTATTGTCTTGTTATCTTGCATTTGTTTATTATGCAAATCTACTGTGTTTACTGGTCCTTTAAAACAAGAAGAAATTTAGAGGTTTAAATGTTATAAATATATATTAATATAACAATGTTGGTTGAGCAAAGCTGGGGGAAGGGTAGTAAACAATAAATATTTTAGAGAAAACTGTTCTTTTAACGGAGATTCATTTTTTGGTCTATGTTTTTCTGTCTATTGCCATAGAACACTGATGTGAACAGCTTCAAGGAATTACACACACAGGTAAAAACCTTGCTAAGGGTTCCACAATTTTAGGTAAATGGTTTCTAGAAATTCAAGTAAACAGCAGCAAATGCTAAATTCTACCACAAACAAGTTTAAAAAAGATATAATGTAATATAGCGCATACCTCCCAACATTTCAAAATTCAAAAGAGGGACACCCCCCACCGCGGCAAAACATTTGAAATGTGGTGGACGGTACTTAAAAAATCATAAGATTAAAGTAATATAAATAAAATTCTTAATAAAGTCATATATTTTAATACACTTAGGCAGCAAATCAAACAAAAGGTCAAACCACTGGTATTTGCTATGTGAGCTATGTATTTAATTAGCCTTTGCAAAGACAGTGTTAAATATTTTTATCTTAATTGGACATTTAATAATAAATTCTTTAAAACTGCTCTCTGCATTCCCCATTAATATTCTAGATTCTGGCCTTTAAAGTCAGCAAAAATGCACAGTAGCACACTACATAGCATAAACTTATACATGCAGATACACACACACACTGCATAGCATACACTTACATATGCAGATACACACACACACACTACATAGCATACACTTACACATGCAGATACACACACACTACATAGCATACACTTACACATGCAGATACACACACACACTACATAGCATACACTTACACATGCAGATACACACACACTACATAGCATGCACTTATACATGCAGATACACACACTACATAGCATACACTTGCACATGCAGATACACACCCACACACACTATATAGCATACACTTATACAGGCAGATACACACACTACATAGTATACACTTATACAGGCAGATACACACACTACATAGTATACACTTATACAGGCAGATACACAGACACTACATAGTATACACTTATACATGCAGATACACACACACTACATAGCAAACACTTATACATGCAGATACACACTTATACATGCAGAAACACATACACACACTACATAGCTTACATTTATACATGCAGACATACACACACTACATCAACTTATACATACAGATACACACACACACTACATAGCATAAACTTATACATACAGATACACACACAGTTATGGATACAGATAGACACATACACTACATCATATATGGGTATCTGTAATTCATTGTATGGGGTCCTGGGGTTGGCAAGCGCATTAGCTGGCAGTCTGCGGATGCCACTGTTCGTTACCCTGGTATTAGCACTGCTCATTGTATAAAACTGAAGGCATGCTAGTATTATCACCAAGGGTTAGACATCATCACTACCAGAGGTAGGTTAGAGAGGTCACCATTACATGTGGTCAGAGTGTATACAGCCTTCTCACTCCTGCTTAACCCACACGCCATTCCTTTTCCACAGGGAATCTAACAGGTATCTAACCCTGTGAGAGCAAAGCCAGCTGCTTATAAGTCCTAAAATCAGGACTGTCCCGCGACAATCGGGACAGTTGGGGGGTATGATAGCGTCATGCAGAGAACATAACACTTGTACAAATAAGAAATGTTACTTGAACACCAACAACATACAGCTGCCATTTAACTGTATACTTGAATAAATAAGGGCTTATTTTATAAAGCCAGGCCATGTGTTAGATTTTTCACAACTATGTTGTGCAACAAAGACAGAATGATGAAAACGTATTTCAGCATGAGAATGGGGATAGGATATAAAGGACCTCTATCCTACCATATAACTTAAAGGAGGTGACCTCTTTTTAGTCTTAGTTCTGTTCATTACAAAGTGGACAGGAAAAAGGAACTCCGATTAGCGGACTTACTTTGTTGGTATGGCTGCTTCAGTGGCAGTATTGGGCTCTCACTGGTGGGAGCTGGTGCAGTAGATTATGTATAGAGCTTCTCTCTGTGTATTAGTACAAGTAAAACAAATACAAGATCTTGGATAAAAAAAGTGCTTTACTGGATTTTTTAATTAAACACAAGAATCCCTAATTTATTGCTGTAAATATATATATTAGGAGTATGTGACGTTCGCACTATCTTCTATATTACGACCCTATTAGGGATACATTTATCATTTATAAAAGGTTCCCTGTAGTATACGCTATATAAGAATAGGATCTGTTTTTTACAGCATTTATATAAAGGGCTATATTACTTTCACATCCCCTTATCCTGAAATTGCATCCCAGGAGTTAATTAAATAATTAATTATACAAGATGAAATTAATGTATTCTAATTTAAACTCTTTTCCTACTTTGCGAACTGGATAATATTTATTACTGTTTATGTTGTGCATTATGTGTACATTAATGGATATATATTTTCATTTATTTAATGTATTTTTTTCTTTAAATTAAGTATTGGCAAATGTAAGGGCATTTTTGCCCTATAGAAAGATGTCTGTTATGTGTACCAACCAAGTCTATGATTAAGCACCACTAGGGGGCGTGAAACGCATCAAACTGCTTTGTTTCCTTCCATGTCTGCCTAGGTTTTATTTTTACTTTTTGCCTCAATAAATGTGGCTTTTTGATTGATCCGTTGCGCAGCCTCTTCACTTGTATCCATTTCTCTTGGCAGTAGTGGTTCCCGTCTCCTGGGCTAAGCACCTTGCCTGATTTGACGCGACTCCACTCTGGCTGCTCCTTAATGATGCCAGCCACACGCGACCACTTCTTCCAGCGGAACACCGGCTGCTGTGGTCGTTGATTCACTTTGGATCTCTCTGTGTATTGTCTGAGCTCCAGTGGGCATAGCGATACTAGATCATATCACACATCATAAAAGGATCACATATGTGGATGTGCTACCGTAGATAGAACATGCATATTAAACACAATAATATTTTTCCTCTTTAATGATCTTGCGAGAAACATGACAAATACAGACAGCAGTGTGTAATGTACTACTTGTGTTGTTACACTAGTAGGAAAAACTACATTCATGCTTACATGATAATTTCATTTTGTCAATTATGGTGAGAGTTCACTAGTCATCACGTGTGGGAATATTCTCCTCTTGACCACTAGGTGGAGGCAAAAAAAATCATCAGGTATAAATTTTGTTTTTCTTTCATCAGATGGTGAAAGTCCTCTTGTCAACATGTGTGTGAATCATTTCCAAAGCAGTGGAGTCCACAAGACCACCGTGAATAGGAGGGGGCAAACTATTCAAGCACTACAGCCCACAGAACTTAACTGCCAATGGCAGCCGCAGGAAAAGCATACACATTAATTTGATAAAACTTAGAAAACGTGAAAAGAAGACCAAGTAGCTGCTTTTCAAATCTGATCAATAGAAGCCTCATTATGAAAGGCCCAAAAAGTAGCAACTGTACTAGTGGAATGAGAAGTAATGCGCTCAGGAGACGTTTTCCCCCTACCAAATAACCCTTGCAAATTAAGGCTTTAAGTCAAGCTGCTAAAGTAACAGCTGTAGCTTTTTGATGTTTGCGAACCAATAAAAATAAAAAAAACAAAAACAACTGCTCTAAATTTAATGCAACAGAAACATAAAAAACTAAATTTATGCTTACCAGATACATTTCTTTCTTTCCGGATATATTGAGTACATGGAGTCCTCAATTACTGTTGGCAATATCACTCCTGGCCAGCAGGAGGAAGCAAAGAGCACCACAGCAAGAGCTGTTAAGTATCCCTCCCCTTCCCACAATCCCCAGTCATTCGAACAAAGTAAAATGGAGAAAAGGAGAAACACAAAGGTGTAGAGGTGCTTGACGTTTAATAAAAAAAACTGTCTTAAAGGGACAGTCAACGCCCATGAAAACTTTATCCCATACCTTAGATCAACAACAAAAAATGAGCCTGCACCGCATCCCATCTTCAATAACACTAACGTTAGGTGGCTAATCTTCAATGAACATTGAGTTTTCAGTGGTAGATATGGCCGCCAAACTCCTCCCACTGTTACGTAGGATGCTTCTTTTCTAAGTCTTCAGCCAATGAGAATCAAATCCTCGGCTAGATTCATTAGCCGCGTTCATGGAGACACTTTCTATTTCTAATAGCGAGAGTACTAAAATTATATTTCGCATGCGCATTAGAAATAGAACAGTGTCCCTGTGAACGAGTATTGATTTAAAACAAGAAGGGGACGGAGGAGGAGGGGGGGAGGAGTTTGGCGGCCATATCTATCGCTGAAAACTAAATGTTCATTGAAGATTAGCCACCTAACGTTAGTGTTATTGAAGATGGGATGCGGTGCAGGCTCATTTTTTGTTGTTGATCTAAGGTATGGGATAAAGTTTTCATGGGTGTTGACTGTCCCTTTAACAATACAGGGTGGGCCGTGAACCATATCCGGAAAGAAATTTATCAGGTAAGCATAAATTTTGTTTTCTTTCCTAAGATATGGTGAGTCCACAGAGTCCTCAATTACTGTTGGGAACCAATACCCAAGCTAAAGGACACAGAGGACTAGGGAGGGACAATAGAGGTAACCTAAACAGAAGGCACCACTGCTTGAAGAACCTTTATCCCAAAAGAAGCCTCAGCTGAGGCAAAAGTATCGAATGTATAACATTTTGTAAAAGTATGCAAAGAGGACCAAGTTGCAGCCTTCAAATCTGTTCCACAGAAGCTTCATTTTTGAAAGCCCAAGAAGAAGAGACAGCCCTAGTGGAGTGAGCTGCAATTCTCTCAGGAGGCTGCTGTCCAGCAGTCACATAGGCCAAACGAATAATACTTATAAACCAAAGAGAGAGAGAGAAGAAGCAGTAGCTTTCTAGCCTTTACGTTTCCCAGAAAAGCAAACAAACAAAGCAGAAGACTGGCGAAAATCCTTAGTCGCTTGCAAATAGAATTTAAGAGCACACACTACATCTAAATTATGCAACAAACGTTCCTTATGAGTTGAAGAGTTAGGACAGACAGAAGGAACAACAATTTCCTGATTAATATTTCTATCCGAAACAACTTTAGGAAGAAAACCAAACTTGGTACGAAGAACAGCCTTAACCGCATGAAATATGAGATAAGGTGAATCACACTGCAAGGCTGAGAGTTCCGAAACTCTCCGAGCAGAAGAGATAGCAATAAGAAACAGAACCTTCCAAGATCAAACGGAGCTTGTTGTAAAACTTTAATAACAAGATTAAGACTCCAAGGTGGAGCAACAGATTTAAAAACAGGCCTGATTCAGACCAAGCCCTGAAAAAAAGATTGCACATCCGCCAGACGCTTGTGCAGCAAAATAGATAAAGCAGAAATCTAACCCTTCAGACAAACCCTTCTGCAGACCCTCCTGGAGAAAAGACAAAATTCTTGGAATCTTGATCCTACTCCAAGAGTAGCCCTTGGATTCACACAAATAAAGATATTTACCCCATATCTTATGGTAACTCTTTCGAGTAACAGGCTTACGAGCCTGAATCATGGTCTCAATGACCGACTCAGAAAACCCATGCTTAGATAGAGTCAAGCGTTCAATCTCCAAGCAGTCAGCTTCAGAGAAACGAGATTTGGATAAAGGAAGGGACCCTGAAGTAGAAGGTACTTCCTCAGGGGTTGTCTCCACAGAGGCAGAGATGACATTTCTACTAGGTCTGCTTACCAGATCCTGCGAGGCCATGCTGGAGCAATTAGAATCACTGATGCTCTCTCCTGCTTGATACGAACAATGACTCATGGGAGGAGAGCAAACGGAGGAAATAGGTAAGCCATCCTGAAGTTCTAAGGAACTGCCAATGCATCTATCAGGAAGGCTTGAGGATCCCTTGACCTTGAGCCGTACTTTGGAAGTTTGGCGTTCTGTCGAGATGCCATCAGATCCAAATGCGGTACCCCCCATTTGATGGTTAATCTGGGGTGAAAAGTCTGTCTGCTCAGGAAGTCCGCTTCCCAGTTGTCCACTCCTGGAATGTGGATGGCAGATAGACAGCAATTGTGAGCTTCCGCCCACTGAATGATCCGAGCAACCTGCTTCATGGCTAAGGAACTCAGAGTCCTTCCCTGGTGGTTGATGTAAGCCACTGAGGTTATGTTGTCTGACTGAAACCTAATAAACATGATAAGGCCAGCTGAGGCCAAGCTATCAAGGAATTGAAAATCGCCCTCAACTCCAGAATGTTTATGGGGAGAGCAGATTCCTCCTGGGACCAAAGTCCCTGCGCCTTCAACGAGTCCCAGACTGCTCCTCAGCCCAGCAGACTGGTGTCCATGGTTACAATCACCCATGAGGGTCTACGAAAGCATGTCCCCTGGGACAAATGTTCTTGTGACAGCCACCATGGAAGAGAGTCTCTTGTTGATTGATCTAATTAGAACAATCCTCTGAGATAGGTCTGCATAATCCCCGTTCCATTGACTGACCATACATAACTGTAGAGCTCTAAAATGGAATTGAGCAAAGGGAACTATGTTCATGGAAGCCACCATCAGACCAATTACGTCCATACATTGGGCCACTGATGGCCGTACCGCCGACTGTATGGATAGGCAAGAGGAAAGAATCTTGGCTCCTCTGACCTCCATCAGAAATATTTTCATTGATAGGGAATCTATAATGGTTCCTAAGAAGACCACCCTTGTAGCCGGAACAAAAGAGCTTTTTTCCAAATTCACCTTCCATCCGTGGGAACGCAGAAAAGACCATATCTCTGTGAGATTTTGCTAGATGAAAAAACAGCGCTTGAACCAGAATGTCGTCCGGATAAGGCGCCACTGCAATTCCCCAAGACCGAATCACTGCCAAAAGAGCCCCCAGGACCTTTGAGAAAATTCTGGGAGCTGTGGCCAGGCCAAATGGAAGAGCCACAAACTGAAAGTGTTTGTCCAGAAAGTCAAATCTCAGAAATTTGTGATGATCCCTGTGAATGGAAACAGGGCGGCACTCTGAGAAACTTGTTGAGACACTTTAGATCTAGAATGGGTCTGAAAGTTCCCTCTTTTTTGGGAACCCCTGAACAGATTTGAATAAAACCCCAGTCCCTGTACTAGAACTATCACTTCCATAAGGGAAAGATCCTGAACACAGTTCAAGAACGCTTCTCTCTTTATTTGGTCTACAGATAATCTTGAGAGGAGAAACCTGCCCCTGGGGGTAACGGTCTTGAATTCTAACTGGTATCCCTCCATGGCCCACGGATCTGGAACATATCGAATCCATGCTTGATGAAACAGAGAGAGTCTGCCCCCCACTTTATCCGATCCCGGATTGGGGGCAAACCCTTTATGCTGACTTAGACTCAGGTGTGGGCCTTTTAGATTGCTTCCCCTTGTTCCAAGACTGACTGGGTTTCCAAGAGGGCTTGGACTGTTCCTGCTTGGCAGAGGAGGGGGTAGACTTACCTCTGAAGTTACAAAAGAAACGAAAATTACTCTGACGTCCTTTTGGCCTATTCTTCTCATCTTGTGGCCGAAAAGATCCTTTACCACCCGTGATATCTGAGATAATTTCTGCCAAATCTGGCCCAAACAAGGTCTTACCCTTGTAAGGAATCGCCAAATGTTTAGACTTAGAGGAAACATCTGCTGACCAAGATTTCAGCCATAATTCTCTACGACCCTGATTAATATACATCAATTTTAAGTAAGCCTCTAACTTCTTGTCCATAGGATCCTTAAAAGAGCAACTATCCTCAATAGGAATAGTAGTCCGTTTAGCCAGGGTAAAAATTGCCCTTTCTACCTTGGGTACCAGCTGCCATGACTCTTTAATGGAGTCAGCCACCGGGAACATTTTCCTAAAAACCGTAGACGGTGAAAAAGGAATTCCAGGTCTCTCCCATTCCCGGGCAATAATTTCTGTAGCCCGGTCTGGCACCGGAAACACCCCCCTCAGAGGAGGGTACATCAAAGTATCTATTTAGTTTACTAGATTTCTTAGGGTTGACAACAACAGGGGTATCGAAGTCGTCCAAGGTAGCCAAAACCTCCTTTAACAAAACACGATGGTGTTCAAGCTTAAATATGAAGGAAACACTTAAGCATCAGAAGAAGGAATTATACTATCCGAATCGGAGATCTCACCCTCAGAGGCTACTGAAGTATCTTCCTCTTCAGACTTATGATAAAGAACCACTTGGTTAGCCTGAACTGGATTAGAAACCTTACTATCTGATTCTCTAATCTTCCTCTTGCGTCTTCCCTGGAGCATGGGAATGCAGCTAGCGCCTCAGATACCGCCGAGGATATCTGGGCAGCAATTTCTGCCTGCAAATAGACTCCTCCAGGAGATTGTGAGGAACCGCAGGACACTGCATGTGATAGCGCTTGGAATGTTTGAGGAGAAAGCTGTGGCATTACCTGAGCAGCATCAACCTGAGAGAGTGGTGGCTCAGCAACAAATAGTCTATCTTTGTACGTTATTGTTCTTTAAATACAATCAGAACAAAAGGGCAAAGGAGGTTCAACTTGGGTTTAAAGAGTTGGGTTGGGGTATTGCTATTCTATAATAAGACCCAGACTCTGCCTCCTTAATAAATACAAATTATCCCAAAATGAATTTGTAAATAACAAATACTTCAAAAAACATAAAAGGATGGCACAGTTACTGCTGGAATGGGTAAAAGATGAATTAATTAAACAACAAAGGTAAAAAATGTGTACCACAAATAAAATGTAACAAGAACTTAATACCATTTCTACTTCAGTTACTGCAAATTATTACTCTATAAAAGTAAAATACATCGGATAGCTCAATTGCTACTGTAATATGTATACAAATGTATCAAATATTCAAATGATGATAATGGTTACATCAAATAAATTTCAATTGGTTATGATAAAAATTCTCTGGGCATCAGGTAGAGTGAAAATGACAGTGAAATGACAGTTTAAAAATGTATTCTAGCAAAAAACAATCGCCTAGATTTAGAGTTTGGCGTTAGCCGTCAAAAGCAGCGTTAAGGGGTCCTAACGATGCTTTTTACCGCCCGCTGGTATTTAGAGTCAGGCAGGAAAGGGTCTACCGCTCACTTTCTTTCCGCGACTCGAGGCTACCGCAAATCCCCTTACGTCAATTGTGTATCCTATATTTTCTATGGGATTTGCCTAACGCTGGTATTACGAGTCTTGGAAGAAGTGAGCGGTAGAGCCTCTGCCGACAAGACTCCTACCGTCAAAAAACGTCAGTAGTTAAGAGCTTTATGGGCTAACGCGGGAACATAAAGCTCTTAACTACTGTGCTATAAAGTACACTAACACCCATAAACTACCTATGAACCCCTAAACCGAGTCCCCCCTACATTGCCAACCCTATAATACATTTTTAACCCCTAATCTGCTGCTCCGGACACCGCCGCAACCTACATTATACCTATGAACCCCTAATCTGCTGCCCCTAACATCGCAAACACCTACATTATATTTATTAACCCCTAATCTGCCCCCCCAATGTTGCTGCCACCTACATACAATTATTAACCCCTAATCTGCCGCACTCCTGCCTCGCAAACACTATAATTTTATTAACCCCTAATCTGCCCTCCCTAACATCGCCGCCACCTACCTACAATTATTAACCCCTAATCTGCCGCCCCCAACGTCGCTGCTACTATAATAAAGTTATTAACCCCTAAACCTAAGTCTAACCCTAACCTCCCCCAACTTAAATATAATTTAAATGAATCTAAATAAATTTACTATAATTAAATAAATTATTCCTATTTAAAATGAAATACTTACCTATAAAATAAACCCTAATATAGCTACAATATAACTAATAGTTACATTGTAGCTATTTTAGGATTTATATTTATTTTTCAGGCAACTTTGTAGTTATTTTAACTAGGTACAATAGCTATTAAATAGTTAATAACTATTTAATAGCTACCTAGGTAAAATAATTACAAAATTACCTGTAAAATAAATCCTAACCTAAGTTACAAATACACCTAACACTACACTATCAATAAATTACCTACAATTAGCTACACTAAAATACAATTAAATAAACTAATCTATAATACAAAAACAAACACTAAATTACAGAAAATAATTTTTTTTACAAGAAGTTTAAACTAATTACACTTAATCTAAGCCTCCTAATAAAAAAGCCCCCCAAAATAATAAAATGCACTACCCTATTCTAAATTACAAAGTAATCAGCTCTTTTACCAGCCCTTAAAAGGGCTCTTTGAGGGACATTGCCGTAATCAGCTCTTTTACCTATAAATAAAAATACAACCCCCCCAACATTAAAACCCACCACCCACATACCGCTACTCTAACCCACCCAAACCCCCCTTAAATAAACCTAACACTAACCCCCTGAAGATCTCCCTACCTTGAGTCGTCTTCACTCAGCCGAGCCGAATTTTTCATCCAAGCGGAGCAAGAAGAGGTCCTCCATGCGGTAGAAGTCTTCATCCAAGCGGGGCAAGAAGAGGTCCTCCATCCGGTAGAAGTCTTAATCCAAGCGGGGTCTTCTATTTTCATCCATCCGGAGCGGAGCGGAGCCATCTTCCATACAGCCGACGCGGAGCCATCCTCTTCAACCGACGGACTAACGATCGGAACAGCCAATAGAATGCAAGGTCAATCCGATTGGATCAGCCAATCGGATTGAACTTCAATCTGATTGGCTGATTGAATCAGCCAATCAGATTTTTCTTACCTTAATTTCCGATTGGCTGATAGAATCCTATCAGCCAATCGGAATACGAGGGACGCCATCTTGGATGACGTCCCTTAAAGGAACCGTCATTCGTCGTTAGTCCGTCGGTTGAAGAGGATGACTTCTGTCGGCTGTATGGAAGATGGCTCCGCTCCGGATGGATGAAGATAGAAGACCCCGCTTGGATGAAGACTTCTACCGGATGGAGGACATCTTCTTGCTCCGCTTGGATGAAGAATTCGGCTCGGCTGAGTGAAGATGACTCAAGGTAGGGAGATCTTCAGGGGGTTAGTGTTAGGTTTATTTAAGGGGGGTTTGGGTGGGTTAGAGTAGGGGTATGTGGGTGGTGGGTTTTAATGTTGGGGGGGTTGTATTTTTATTTACAGGTAAAAGAGCTGATTACTTTGGGGCAATGCCCTGCAAAAAGCCCTTTTAAGGGCTTGTAAAAGAGCGGATTACTTTGTAATTTAGAATAGGGTAGGGCATTTTATTATTTTGGGGGGCTTTTTTATTTTATTAGGGGGCTTAGATTAGGTGTAATTAGTTTAAACTTCTTGTAAAATTTTTTTATTTTCTGTAATTTAGTGTTTGTTTTTGTATTATAGATTAGTTTATTTAATTGTATTTTAGTTTAGCTAATTATAGGTAATTTATTGATAGTGTAGTGTTTTTGTAACTTAGGTTAGGATTTATTTTACAGGTAATTTTGTAATTATTTTAACTAGGTAGCTATTAAATAGTTATTAACTGTTTAATAGCTATTGTACCTAGTTAAAATAAATACAAAGTTGCCTGTAAAATAAATATAAATCCTAAAATAGCTACAATGTAACTATTAGTTATATTGTAGCTATATTAGGGTTTATTTTATAGGTAAGTATTTCGTTTTAAATAGGAATAATTTATTTAATTATAGTAAATTTATTTAGATTAATTTAAATTATATTTAAGTTAGGGGGTGTTAGGCTTAGACTTAGGTTTAGGGGTTAATAACTTTATTATAGTAGCGGCGACGTTGGGGGCGGCAGATTAGGGGTTAATAATTGTAGGTAGGTGGCGGCGATGTTAGGGAGTGCAGATTAGGGGTTAATAAAATTTATTATAGTGTTTGCGAGGCGGGAGTGCGGCGGTTTAGGGGTTAATACATTTATTATAGTGGCGGCGAGGTCCGGCTGGCAGATTAGGGGTTAATAAGTGTAGGTAGGTGGCGACATGGGGGGGCAGATTAGGGGTTAATAAATATAATGTAGGTGTCGGCGACGTTAGGGGCAGATTAGGGGTTCATAGTTATAATGTAGGTTGCAACAGTGTCCGGAGAGGCAGATTAGGGGTTAATAGTATAATGTAGGTGTCAGTGGGGGAAGCAGATTAGGGGTTAATAAGTAAGGTTAGGGGTGTTTAGACTTGGGGTTCATGTTAGGGTGTTAGGTGAAGACTTGGGAGCTAAACTCTGCTTTTTTGAAGGTGTTAGGTTTTTTTTCAGCCAGCTCAGCCCCATTGTTTCCTATGGGGATATCGTGCACGAGCACGTTTTTCCAGCTTACCGCTACCGTAGGCAATGCTGGTATTGAGGGTTGAAGTGGAGCTAAATTATGCTCTACGCTCCCTTTTCAGAGGCTAACGCAGCCATTCAGACAACTCTAAATACCAGCGTTGTCTTAAGGGTGCGTTGGAAAAAAAAAGCAGCGTTAGCACCACGGATCTTTACCGACAAAACTCTAAATTCTAGGCGAATGTCATATCATTACCCCTCTAGTAGATTATATGTGGTAATATCTGTCCCTTTAAGGTTTACACAGAGGCATATCAGATCATCTATAAAAGGAGGGACTAAAGCACTGCACAGGTGCTTGATAATTGCAAATGTATGGGTAAAGCAGAGTTACTGCAACCTTTACCTATCTCCTAAATTTAACAGATTGGATAAACTCTTTTCAGACAAACAATATCCCCACCAACTTTATTATCTTCATACAACTAAAATCTGTTACCATTTATTATACTTCTAACGATATCACATTCAGATTGCCTCTCACACCAACGGAGTTTCACAGCACTCTGACGTCATCTCTATCTCAGCGTGTGTATACGGAAGTCGGAACACGCTGCTTGCAGGGACGCTGAACACGGAGTGTTACCTCCGCTAACAGATCAACATCTCAGCTCCTCTCAACTCTACCGGACCTGTTCCCAACTTACCTTGCCTAAGGATTTATACGCAAGTACTTAGTATAAGAAACTGCCTTAAAACACTTGTCTGTAACTTCTAATAGGAATATCTACAAAGCGAATGCCTAACTGAATTGCTTACTACTGTGTTTGCCTGTCATATTAATACCTGCTATAAGTTCCAGTTATACAGAGGAATTGCTTACTACTGTGTTTGCCTGTCATATTAATACCTGCTATAAGTTCCAGTTATAGAGGAATTGCTTACTACTGTGTTTGCCTGTCACATTACCTCTTTGATTCATGCTCAAGTCATACAGAGACTTAAACTAACCCTTAATCATTGAAGTGATATATAAAAGTCCAGGTATACATCAACATTAATACCTGTGACTACACGCTCACTTTCCATCTCATTACTTGTTTATGTTATTCCTAAGAGGTATCAGTTTTCACTTACCATTGATAACTGTATAAATAGGAATAACTACACACAAAATATTTGTTTATCCAAAATTGTTTATTAGGGTTATTGCAGCGAATAACTGCTTGTAGAAGAAAAAAAGTTAGACTTTTAAACAATACATATTAATTCATACACCGGTGTATCCATTCATACTTGTAACCTAATATTTGGGCTACTAGATTGGGCAAATACTATAAAATTTAAAAAACAAACACTACAAAATGACTGCACTTTTAAAAAACTTCAAGGTGTGTGCAACTTCCAATGGGCTATAATTCTATCTAAGCACTATCCTATTAATAAGTCCTTAGTTTTTCCGAGGATTATTATTTCTTCAAGTGTTATAATCATATAGATGCAGGAACTCGAAGGGACATAGTATGATTAAAGTCCTTTGTAGATATTATGATACATTTTTCTCCATTTAAACTGTAATTATGCTGGTTATATCACTTTATACTTTAGTCCTTCAACCTTTGCTGGTAACGATTAAGAGATGTGATAATATCTGTTAAACTGTTTTTTTGTATACAGTATACACTCATTTTCATATAACTGCATGTAATAGGCACTACTATAAAGAATAAGATGCACAGATACTGATATAAAAATCCAGTATAAAATGGTTTAAAAACGTACTTAGAAGCTTTCAGTTTAGCTCTGTTGAAAAGGTAGCTGGAAAGCCCACTGCAAGTGGTAAATAAAACCCTCCCCCTTCTTTTGCATATGAAAAGACCCTTTACACAAACAGGAGCAAGCTGGAGAAGGTAGCTGACGGTATTCAAATAAATCTTTGGGGCTTGGTTAGGAGTCTGAAAATCAGAGCAATGTTATTTAAAAATAAGCAAAATTATACATTTTTTAAAAAAACAAACTTTATGGGCTTTATAAATAAATCATCTACAAAACATTTATGCAAAGAAAAAATGAGTGTATAATGGCCCTTTAATGCTTGTGTATTAAAACGCTTCCCTCATACCTCCTGTGACCTTATCGAAACACTCCTGTGTAGGTCACTATGCCGTCAGAAGCTGGACCGTCAGCAGATATATTTCTCAATCTCCGGTTCTTTCTTCGTTGCGCACCACTCCTGATGGTAAATTGCCACTATGTAGCGACCACACTCACTATATTGAATCTTCTCTCTGTATTTCTTGGATGGATCACGTGACCGCGGGTAGCCAATCTTTTCCTGGATACACCCTGCGTCACGTCTAGATCCGCTCCCGTTTGTTTGGGATATGCCAAAAGTAAAGTTATTTCTGTGAGCCCTCACCTTTTAACTTCTTTTAAAAATCCCACAATTCTTATTTAGAAATGCTCCTTTAAGTGATTGTTTAAAACAAAGAATATGGCTTTCTCAACATGTTTCGCGATTGACACCCCCCTGCTGGCGGCCAATTGGCCTCGAATCTGCAGGGGCGGCATTGCACCAGCAGCTCACAAGTCCTTTGATGAAGAAGGAATAGGACATAAGAAATTTATTGACACAACCTTAGGAAGAAAACCTAACTTGGTTCGTAGAACCGCCTTATCAGCATGGAAAGCCAGGTAAGGAGGGATGCATTGCAAGGCAGCAATCACAGAAGCAATATCTAGTAGAAAAGGAACCTTCCAAGACAACAATTTATTGTCTACTTCATGCATAGGCTCCAATGGAGTCCGTTGCAAATCTTAAGAACAAGATTTAAACTCCAAAAAGGAGCATTAGATCTAAACACAGGTCCAATCCTAGCACAAACTTAATAATAAACTGCACCATCAGGAGGCTCAGCGAACTTCTTGTGCAGTAACACAGGCAGGGCCGAAATCAGTCCCTTCCGGGGACTTGCAGAAAAGCCCTTCTCCAGGTAATCCTGGAGAACAGAATAAGTAGGTCCTCCACACCTTATAATAGATGCGACAAGCAACCAGCTTACGAGCTCGAATGAGAGTACAAATAACTCTCTCAGAAAACCCTCTTTTGACTAAGACTTCATTCTCCACGCAGTCAGCCTCAGACACTGAACAAAGAGACCTTGGACAGCAGATCCCTGCGACAAGGTAACTTCCACGGAGGAGATTATGACATCCCCACTAGATCTGCAAACCATATCCTTCGCAGCCAAGACGGAGCAATCAGTATCACTGATGCCTGCTTGATTTGAGCCACTACACTCGGAAAGATAAATTAGTTTGAACCTCCAAGGCACCGCTAATGCCTCTGTTAGCTCTGCCTGAGGATACCTGTACCTTGACCCATATCTGGGTAGCTTGGTATTGAGACTTCATAAGATCTTCCTCTTACAAATCTCTGCAACACCAGGGAAGGAGAGACCATTCCCCCGGATGAAAGGATTGTCTGCTGAGGAAATCCGTTTCCCAATTGTCCACACCAGGATCGTGGACCACTGACAGCGAACAAATGTGAGTCTCAGCCCACTCCAGAATCTGAGATACTTCCCTCATAGCTAGGGAACTTCTCGTTCTCCCCTGATGGATGATGTAAGCCCCCGAGGTTATATTGTCTGATTGGATCTGATAAACTGGGACAAACCCAGCAGAGGCAAAGTCTTCAGAGCATTGTATATTGCCCGAAAATCCCAAATGAGATCGGGAGGGAGCTTTCCTCCTAAATACAAAAGGCCCTGTGCCTTCCTGGCACCCCAAAAAACTCCCCATTCTGACAGGCTCACAACCATAGTCACAATCACCAAGGATGGTCTTAAGACGGACATCCCTCGGGACAAGTGATTCGGACAAAAACACCAAGAGAGCGATTTTCATGATTGGATGTCCAGAGAAATCTGTTGAGACAGATCCGAATGATCGCTGTTCCACTGCTTCAGCATGTACAGTTGCAACAGTCTGAGGTGAAACCTGGCAAAGGAAATGATGTCCATGCTGGATACCATGAGACCAATCACCTCCATACCCCGAGCCACAGATAATACGTCTCTGATACGTTATAATATTTTCATTCTA
The DNA here is from genome assembly GCF_027579735.1 of Bombina bombina. NCBI lineage: Eukaryota > Metazoa > Chordata > Amphibia > Anura > Bombinatoridae > Bombina > Bombina bombina. The sequence continues at coordinate 175,214,801 of NC_069502.1, read as the reverse complement.
ATATAGTGATTCTACCCTGGAACTTGATACAAGAAAACTCTATCTTCCATCCATGGGATCGAAGAAGACAGAGGAGAGATTCCGAATGGTCCACTCTTCGAAAAAGTTCTTGAAGCTGTAGCTAGACCAAACGGAAGAGCAATAAACTGGAAGTACTAGTCCAGGAATGCAAACCTTAGGAACTGGAAGATGTCCTTGAGGATTGGTACATGGAGGGAGCATTCTTCAGATCTATTGTGGTCATGAACTGCCCTTCTCGAATGAGGGGAAGAATGGACTTATTGTCTCCATCTTGAACAAGGGAACTTTTAAAAACTTTTTTAAGCACTTTAGGTCCAGAATCAGATGGAAAGTTCCCTCCTTCTTCAGGACCAAGAAAAGGTTTGAATAGTATCCCAAACCTCTCACTGCGATAGGCACCGGGATAATAACTCCTAAGAGGACAGATCCCGTACACACCCCAGAAAGGCTTTCCTCCTTTCTGGTCAGGAAGACAAGAAAGAGTGGAGGATCTGCCATTGGATGACTGAGACTTGTAACCCTGAGCTATGACCTCCAGGACCCATGGATCCTGCATGTCCCTGAACCAAGTGACTGAAAGAACGACAGACTTCCCCCTACACAATCCAGAAGAGCACCGGGGACTGTCCATTCATGCCGACTTAGACTCAGCAGGCTCCTTGCTCTGCTTGGATATATTCCAGGACTGAGCCGGCTCCAAGAGCTCTTGTTTTGCTCTGGCCTAGTGGAGGGCTGCTGACATGGGCTTTATCAGAACAAAAGGAACAAAAATTATCCCCTAGACTAGTTCATATTTTCTTGCGGTGGGAGGGCACCCTTGCCCCCTGTGACCATGGAGATAATTGAGTCCAGGCCTGGACCAAAAAAAATCAGTCTCTTAAAGGGGAGGAAAAGAAGTCTAGACTTATAAATCATATCCGCAGACCATGACTTCAGCCAGAGCCCGATGGGCCTTAACAGAAAAAGCTGAAGCCGTAGCATTCAGAAGAATAATCTGCTATTAGCATCACCGATAAAAGAATTAGCAACCATCAAGGCCTTAATTCTTTCCTGAATAACGTCGAGGGGACCCTCCCCCTCAATCAACTCCTGTAAGGAGTTGCACCAGTAGGTAGCAGCTCCAGCAACTGCGGCAACAGCCACCGCCGTTTGAAACAAATATCCCGTATGTTGAAACATCTTTTATCCATGGGCTCTTTAAACGAAGAGCTATCCTCAAGCGGGATAGTAGTACATTTAGCAAGGGTGAAGATAGCACCATCCCATTTAGGGACGGAACCTCACAACTCCATTGGGAGTCCAGGACTGGGAACAAATTGTTAAAGGGAGAAGAGGGGAAAAAGTAATCCAATCTTGTCCCATTGATTCTTAATAATGTTCGTTATCTAACAGGAGCAGGGAAGGATAAGGTACGACCCTGTCCTCAAACTCTATCCAATTTAGGAATCAAAGGTTCATCAGTCAAAAAACTGCCCTTAGAAGAAAGAGCAAATTCCGCAAACTAAAGTCTGGTTCCTCTGCAGCCGGAGGTTTAGAGGCAGCAGACTCCGACCCAGAATGTTCATACTCTAAAGTCTCAGAAAGAACTTCACCCTCGGATAACCCTATGAATTAAATCCAATAAATTATCTGATGTACTCTGGGAAGGAGTGCAATATGTAACCTTTCGCTTGCGCTTAGCAGGGCAATGTAAAGCATTAAGGTCGCAGACACCGCCGTCTGAACTGCGCAGTAACGTCTGGTGAAAAAAAGGCCCCCTCCAGATGGAGGATTTGTAATGCTACGGGAAACTGCATGTGTAGAGGGATAAGAATGTAGGGTACGCACCTCACTAGACGACAGCTCCTCAGATGTGGATGGCTCAGTGGTATCAAACATGTTTGATATTATCACATTATCAATGCATATGGAACATAAATAAGAGGGCAGCTCTAAGGCCTTCTCACAATATAAACAGGAATTACTCTTTAGGAATAGAGGGAGTGCCCTCTAAAGTAAAAGAAACCTCCATTGCTAGTGCAATAACCGGTGAACTATAGAAATAAAACAATCTTATTTTATTAAAAAAACGGCACCTTTATACCCCAATGGCTGGGGCACCCACTGCCTCCTATGACCCAGACAGTACAGAGATTTATGACTCCTCTCTGATAGACACCCAGTCAGGAAAGAGGGAATGAATCACATGGTGCACAATGCAGGACTGTCCCTGCTATAGGAAAAAGCGCGCCAAGCTTGTAAGCTGCACAGCTCTCAAAGTGAAAGTGAAACCTGTATATTCCATAACAGCCTATGAGCCCATAACATCCCACACATAAAAGAAGCATAAAATCAAATAAACATATAAGATTATTCCCCACTGTTTAATAATCCCCCTCAGGAGATATTAACCCTTGATTCCATACAGATAAAATGAGCCACACTGTGACCCTGTCTTCTTGCGTTATCATACATGTATAAAATATGAAACGATCTTACCAGAATCTATGCTGTGGAACAGTAACACGGTCCTTCAAGTGTGACAGATAGTAGTGTTGCTTCTTACATGGACTTGGGTGAAGAAAGCAGGCAGCGAAACACGTCAACGCTGAAAGGCTGACAGGACTACTTAAAACTCCAGTCCCATCTCAGAGTACTACCCTTCATAAGAGACTACTCTGAAATCTTCTAACACTTCTCTGCCAACCTCCTGTGACGAAAGGCAAAGAATGACTAGGGTTATGAGGAAGTGGGGGAGGTATTTAAGTCTTTGGCTGGGGTGTCTTTGCCTCCTCCTGGTGGCCAAGTTCTGAAATCCCACAAGGAATGCAGCTGTGGAATCTCCCCATATTAAGAAGGAAACATTTTAACAGAAACCCTAGCCCCATTTTATGCCCACAGTATATAAACACGCCAGTATTACAGAATACCAAAACAGAAAATATTTTACATGTAACATGCACAAGAGCTTCTATTGTCTAAGATATGCATTCAGCAGTTTCATTAGCAAATCCAGCCAGATCTTAGTGTACTGCACTTTCAAAAGAAGAAATCCGGTTCCGAAAAGAGCCAAATGCTGCGAGCAGCCGGCGACTTCTCCTTTCGGCAGCTAACAAAACTAATGAATGCATTGCCCTAGTTTTTAATAACATCTTATATTTAGGAGGTCTTATAGCTCCAGATTGACATCCCTATGATGTTATTAATTTGTGTATAAAGGGAGGAAATAATACACTTATCTGAAAAAGGTCCTAAAACTAATGGTAAAGTAGCTCCAAAACATAAAAACATTGTACATATCAAAATGTAAAGACAAAAAATTGTTACAAGTTTTTATTGTATTGTACTAGTGCATATAAGATAGTATTTAAATGATTTGTGGTTTAATAAAATGCATTTGATTTTTACACAAAAAGGTTCTCTCTACTCAAATCAGAATAAAAACAAAAACCAAACACAAGGTTGAAGTAGTTTATTTTTGCTTTAACACAACACTTCACAAACTGTATAATGCATTTTTCAGTCATAAACATTAAACACTGTTTTCTTGAAGATCTCACAAAGCAACGCACTAAAGTATATTGCATGCAACAGCCTGAGGAGTCAGAAATACCAAATGCACAGCTGAGCTTGGTAGAAGGCCAACAATGCTATAGATTGTCGTGAACGATCTAGCGTCATACAGAAAGGTACAGTTTATCTGGCTCTATTATTTCTGTGTTTTTAGAAACAGTTAAAACAAACAAACAAAAAAGGACAGAAAAGCACATTCCATATACAGTACTGGAGGATAAATTGTGCAAAGTAGTTTTTTTTTAAAACAGAATAGAAATTTCAAAACAATGAATGGGATTAAGCTACACAGAAAAAAAAACAATGCCCTGCAGTGGATGAAATATTTCTGCACATTTAGAGTTATTCACAAGAGATTTACTGGCCAGCAGCATCTCTTAATGCTAAGATTACTCAGCACTGAATAGCAATGCACTAGAAATCATGAATATATTTTTATGAGCATGAGCCAGGCAGCCAGAACTAGGTACAGGTTTATATATAGGTCCCTAATATGGGCTATTATGTACTGAACTAAATATTTTTTTAATTGGGTTACCAATGACAGCTTTTCCCCAAAAGAAATACGACAATCTGTGCTTCAGGCTATTGCTTTCTCTCAGTAGCAGCAGCTTTCCTATATCTGTTCTACTGAAATATAATGAAAATCCTCACATAATTATCTATTAGCATTTGTGTTCCACATCAACCCATACAATGGACCCTAAGGCAATACATCTAAACTATGTGTGGGTTTTGATATAATAATGATTTTACTTGTCTACAAGGCTGAATATTCTGATTATCAACAATATATAAATCCAGGGATTTACAGATACTTTTGCTTTGTGAATAGGTAGGTCATTCGGACTGCCTGATGCACAATTTATCACCCTTCACTAAAGCAGATCCTGATATCTTAACTTAATGGGTGATAAATAATCTAGAATGGAGAACACTTTGCTATGCAAACTAAACAAATCCCCCAAACCTGAAATATCCTGGCTTAGTAGAAAGTTTATAGAACTATAACCATATACACTTCTACAACAATGTCATGGGACACAGACTGTAAGCATTTGGGATAGAGTTAAACTAAAGATAGGCTGCTAGGTGCCCAACGTGCACATAATTCCTTGTCAGGAGTGGTTATATTTGTCTTCACAGAGAGTAACACCTTTACTAATGCTAGATATTATTAATAGGGTCTTAAATATTTCTACTCATGAACTGAATTATTTATCATATGTCTATGCCAAACACAAAAACCAACAAACTCCATTAACATATTGTTATTTCAAGTCCAATTAATGAATTTAACAGCATATTTCATGATTTTGAACATTCTACCAATACAAAATAGTGCATTATAATTGAAATAATTTGAGTATCAGCATTAATGCCTCCTCAGACACCAAGCTTTCTCTATCCCCATGGCTAACAGATAGTGCTGAAACTTTGTGGAGCAATACACTGCACGCCGATATGGTAACCAAGGGGATAAAAGATGGTTTTAGAGTTTTACTTTACACAACATATAATTTCCCATTATGTTCACAAATACAGATAAGTTGTTTTCTTTGAAACACATTTTTAGATATATTTGATCTGTTCGGTGACTTCTCTTCGCTCAGCAAAGTTTGCCTGAGTTTTTCTCTGCTGCTTGTGCTGTTTTCACCCAAACAGAATGTTTACACTTAGCCTCTGAACTGACAACTACTGGGAGCTAAATGACAGAATAGTTCTGGGATTACTGGGAAATGGGAAGAAACATTCAGGAAGACACACATTTAAACTTCAGTCGAAAATCTCAAAATAGAGCCCCCTTAACATTTAAATATTTTTCAAATTTTTACATGCAAGATCACATAACACACTGGAACTAACACTGGGTGCTCTTGGCATGCAGTACAGATACAGGGACTTTTTATAGCTTAGATACCAAAATGCTGAGCCGATGACAGCTTTGATAAGACTTTATAGAATGATCATGTTAGGCCTACAACAATTTAATACTTTTAATCATAACACAAACACAATATTATTTTAAATTATTGATAAGATTCAGTCACCAAAAAACACTGGTTGGTTCTATATATGGTACGAGTCCTTCTGCTCTAACAAAACCATCTCAATGCAAGTACAATATATCCTCATTACTTATGTTCTTTGAACAGCACTAAATATATGTTATGAGTGATGCATCTCATTTAAACCAAATACCAGTAAACCAAGCAGTGAGATTTGTAAATATTTACACGCATTACACACCTCTTGCTTTTGATTAAAATGTGAGTTTTTTTCCTACACTCCCTAGTGAGATCAACAAGCAAAAAGTCTTCAAACTGCTGCAAATTGCATAAACTAGGTATCTGAGTTGCAGAATGTGTAGGTTATTGAATGTGGTGTTTGGCTGTCTAGGGAGTAAGGGACAAGCACAGGGATTTCACAAAAGCAACAGTTGGTTAACATTCTTTTAAGGATATTACCTACAAAAAATGTGTTTTGGAACATTTATAACTTTTCCTAAGTGAATTAGAGCAGTTATTTTCTTAAATGCATCTTACTGTAATGAATTAGATTTTTAAGAACATGATGACACACTATTTTGAATGCTAAGTAATGTCCTGACTATATAGGCAGTGAATGCAAATGGCAGTGTGCTAGCTATCACAATTCAAACCAATACCTGCTTGATGACCCACCATGTGGCAACTTTCAATTAGAATGTCTGAACATTGCAAAATGAACCAAAGAGCCCATTTAGTGGATTGTTTTGTAGTAAACAGAAAGAAAAAAATCTTGAAACAGGCATAAGCACAATTTGATCCTCTTCGGGACCAAATTAAGCTCCCTTTGGCAACAATGATTTGCTGTCAGTATAATTTTTAACCCCTTCCTTCAATGGTTGTGTGACATCTAGAATAAAAACAATGATGCACTGTAATGAAAGAATAGTGAAGACTAAATCTAACTTTGTTTGACTTGTTCTTTTGTTGGAAGGTTGTATAATTTACTTGTAAGGCAGTATTAAAGACAGAATTAAAGTAATTGATAAAATAATGTAATGATTTGGCTTGAGTGATTTTTTTCTATTAATGTAGCGCAACAATTAACAGATTAGCTTTCATCTGATCTAAAATGAATTTAAAGAATGCTCTCTCTCTCTTCTCCAAAGCCAGCCGTATCAGAAGATGCAACAGTATGCAACTCAGATGCATCTTTTGTGAGTCGGCTATAGCCTGAACGTTGACCTCTCTTATGAGTCAAACGCTTCAGGTTTTCATTATGGACAGGACTTGATCCTGGAACTACTATGATTGGAGACTCTTCTTTTGCTTCCTCTGTTTCTTGAAAGTTTTCATTAGGTCTGTTGGTAGGTGCAGTGTTGTTGTTAAGGGTAACTGTACTTGGAGTGCGGTTCAGGTTGTATCCTTTCTGACAGGAAGGCCAATTCTCCTCAGGGCTACTGGCAATTAGGCTGCTCTCAGACGGGCTTTTCTTGTCTTCAGAGCAAATTGACATACGTGCTACTGCAGGGTCTTGAAGGCCACTCAGGCTATTAGGTATTCCTCTCTTTCCTCGCAAGCGCTCATCCTCAAGCTCAATAAGATTTGCCTTTTCAAGCTGAGAATCATCTGTAACCTCATTGTTGAGAGAATGATTTGGTGAGCTTTCATTAGATCTCACTCCTGAATCAGATGAATCTTTCTTATCAAGGATTGCATCAGACAAATATTCTTTTGCTTTACTGAGGTTCCTCACAGACTCACTTGTATGCTCTAATATTTTCTTATCCTGGCTACCATCTATCTTTCTGCCTTTTCCTTCTTTAAGAAGTGGGGTGTTATCAGACTCCTCTGTCCCAGACTCATCTTCATCGCTAGGGAGCTTCTGGTAACGCAGACCAGCTCCCTTAATTTTCAAATCAGCTCCCTGAAATATGCTTGCTCTTTCAGCAGGCTTTTTACTTGGAAGGAGCTTGGATCCAGACTGATCCGACTTTTCATCTTCTTCTGTGATTGGGTCCAAGGGAGAAGCATCAGTAGTAGAAACGGATGAGGATGTGTAATCAATTACATCAGTTCTCTTCAGTAAAAACTGCTTCCGTCCTTCTTCCTGTTTTTGTTCACTTTCTCTCCCTTTGTCCTGTTCAGTATTAGAAGTGAAAGAACTCACAGATGTGCTTTGCCCTATCTGGTAAGCAGTTGAGCTCATTGGAGAAGACCTGCCACTTATAGTGCTTGAAGCTGCACCCCCCTCTATTTGGGACATCTGTGCAATATACTCCCTATATGCATCTCTATATTCTGCCTGCACTTTGTCTGTAAGCCTCAAGATGTCATTGCTGGATTCTTGGGAGTTGAGGCTTGAAAGACTAGGAGTTCTATGAGTACGCCCCTGTAAAATAAGCAAATAAGAGAGACGGTATATAGTGAAAACACGTAAAATAACCATTTTGAAGCCCTTTCAAACATTATTAGTGGAGGACGAAGGAAAACACAAAACAAAAAGGTACACAAATGTAACAAGAAAGAAATAAAATACACAAAAGGGAATATATCTTTCTTTTAAGAAAACTAAGGAACTAATAACTGTAAAACTATGGAAAACAATATGTATTTGCTGTTAAAACAGTGGCCTTTGACTTAAAAGGACATCTCCCCCTCAAAAAAAAAAAAAGGCAACTGCTTATATTTAAATAAATATATAAGTATTAGTTGTTAATTCATGCTAAATTTTATTGGCTGATTGTTACGGTCTACTAATAACCACTGCTACTGCTATATTAGTTTTAATCGAAATTGAAATAATATTTACTTCATATTTTTTTCAAGAAAAAACAAAACAAAATTAAAGGGATAGTTGTCTTTCATGGTTTGGATAGAACATACAATTTTAAACAACTTTTCAATTTACTTCTATTATCAAATGTGCTTCATTATCTTATTATCCTTTGCTGAAGGAACAGCATTGCCCTACTGGGCAGCTCGGTAAAAACATCTAGTCAGCCAATCACAAATGTGTGCAGGCACCAATCACCAGCTAGCTACCATTAGTGTAGGAAATGTGTGTATTCTTTTTCCACAAGGGATATAGAGCGAACAAAGCACATTTGAATATAGAAGTAAATTTAAAAGTGTCTTAAAATTATATGCTCTATCTGAATCATGCACATTTAATTTTGACTTTCCTATCCCTTTAAATGTTGCTCTTTTATATGTCAGATTTATTAAAAAAAATTGGAGTACAATGTCCCTTTAAGAATGCATTCTATGTGTACAATCTGAGGAACTAGATACAAACTGACAATGCAGAGGTTTACACACCATAATAACTATAGGAAATAAAGCACAAAGCCACTATCAAGCTTTTTCTATTTTAAAACGTAGCTGAATGCTAGGGACTTGTGTTTTTCTGCAGCACTGCTCATTGTGTATTAAACTCACAATATTTCTGGTGTGTGGGCCTTGTGTTAATATAACATTTTCTTTTAGCAAAACTGAAAAAAAGAGACATAAGGATATTAAATCGTAAATCTTCTCATCCAAGTTGTGCGGCAGCATAAAGCCATTTCAGTAGGATAATAAATCAAAGAGGATGTTTAATTTGTAATAATTTCTCAGGCGTTTGTTATCAAGAAAAAAGATCACAGAACAAAAAAGTTAAAGAGCTGGAAGGGAATCTTCATGGTTCCAAAAATTATTCAAATTTTTCCAGACTATTTAGAGAGGCTATAATTACAGACCTGTCAACTTTAAAAATATTTCATAGTGAGCGCTGATTTGCAAACCCAGAAAATGCATCTAATGTACAATCATGTAATATAAATCTTTATAAAGGATTATTTTTAACAATATTCTCTATTTAATTAGCGGAACCATATTTTTCCAAATAATCATAATAAAAGATGTTTAAATATTTTATCTATACCATTCCACTAGCATATTTTCCTTTTTTAACAGTAAGTATATTTGTATAAATGTAAAAAGAAAAAAATAAAGGTTACCAAACAGTTTTTAAAGCTCATTTTTTAAGGTCTTGCTGTTTAGATAAAGGTGACTTGCACAATTTGATCTCCATTGTACAGTGTAAAACGTTTTACCTTTTTGTAATATGAACAGCCTTACATGATGGTTCTGTCAGTCTTTACATAAACGTTTTTCTTTTACACAGCCAGATTCTGGGCACAACATCCAAACTAAATAAAATCTCTCATTTTTAAAGGGACAGTACAAGCAACATTAAATTAATATGATTCAAATAGAACATGCACATTTAATCAACTTTCCAATTTATTTATGTTATCAAATTGGCTCTATTCTCTTGGTATCCTTTGTTAAAGAGTATACATATGTAAGCTCAGGAGCAGCTGCTCTACTGGGAGCTAGCTGCTGGTTGTTGGTTACACACTGGTTTACCAGATGTGTTCAGCTATTTACCAGTAGTGCATTGCTGCAGCTGAAGTCTATTCTTCAAACATCAATACCAAGAAAACAAAGTAAATTTAAAAGAAGCTGGAAAGCTGTTTAAAACTGTGTGCTCTATCTAAATCATAAAAGATTAATTGTTATTTTACTATCCCTTTAACATTTAAAGGGGCGTGATACCCAATGTTGCAGTACTTGAAAGTGATGAAGCATAACTGTAAAAAGCTGGCTAGAAAATAAAACCTGAACAACTCTATGTAAAAAAAGGATGATATTTACCTCAAATTTTCCTAAGTATTCAAACCCTACTGCAAAGAGACTTTAAGCAGCAAATCAGAATACTAGTACCAGGACTTGCAAGGGAGTGTGAATCTGGCATGTGCAGGCACAGTCCTCAAAATGATGCTGAATGGCTATTGTTTTTTTGTTTTATTTATTTTCCCAACTTGCAGCTGGACAGCAGCTGAAGTATAACTGATCACACAGCACTTACTCTGGTGAGCTGAAGAAATTATGAGGTAAAATATCTTTCCTTTTTACATAGAGATGTTCAGGTGATATTTTCTTCTCAGCTTTTTACAGTTATGCTGCATCACTTTTAAGTGTTTTAGCATATGAGTATTATGTCTCTTTAAGCCTTTTAATTTGAGTCTCTAAACTATTAGTTCTTACCTTAAAGGGATACTGAACCCAAATTTTTTCTTTCATGATTCAGATAGAGCATGCAATTTTAAGCAACTTTCTAATTTACTCCTATTATCAATTTTTCTTCGTTCTCTTGCTATATTTATTTGAAAAAGAAGGCATCTAAGCTAAGGAGCCAGCACATTTTTGGTTCAGTACCATGGACAGCACTTGTTTATTGGTGCTGTCCAATCAGCAAGGACAACCCAGGTTGTTCACCAAAAATGGGCCGGTATCTAATCTTACATTCTTGCTTTTCAAATAAACATACCAAGAGAATAAAGAAAATTTGATAATAGGAGTTAATTAGAAAGTTGCTTACAATTGCATGCTCTATCTGAATAACGAAAGACAACATTTGGGTTCAGTGTCCCTTTAAGGGCCAGCACCTAAAACTAGTCTATTGTTACAAAACAGATTCCTTATTTATAAAGTCCAAGGTGACTGTGTATGTTATATCTATATCCAACAGTAATGTTTTTACTTTATTTAAACATATTTAAACATTACTTGTTATTGGGAATTTTATTTCATATATACTTATATAGCTATTTTATAACTGGATAGGGTATATGTGCCATGTAAACAACCTAGATCTAAGATTAAGAACCACTGCTAGGCATATTTTATAATGAGCACATAGTGAATATTAAAGGGGATAGTCTACCCAAAAAAAAACAGAATTTATGTTTACCTGATAAATTACTTTCTCCAACGGTGTGTCCGGTCCACGGCGTCATCCTTACTTGTGGGATATTCTCTTCCCCAACAGGAAATGGCAAAGAGCCCAGCAAAGCTGGTCACATGATCCCTCCTAGGCTCCGCCTACCCCAGTCATTCGACCGACGTTAAGGAGGAATATTTGCATAGGAGAAACCATATGATACCGTGGTGACTGTAGTTAAAGAAAATAAATTATCAGACCTGATTAAAAAACCAGGGCGGGCCGTGGACCGGACACACCGTTGGAGAAAGTAATTTATCAGGTAAACATAAATTCTGTTTTCTCCAACATAGGTGTGTCCGGTCCACGGCGTCATCCTTACTTGTGGGAACCAATACCAAAGCTTTAGGACACGGATGATGGGAGGGAGCAAATCAGGTCACCTAGATGGAAGGCACCACGGCTTGCAAAACCTTTCTCCCAAAAATAGCCTCAGAAGAAGCAAAAGTATCAAACTTGTAAAATTTGGTAAAAGTGTGCAGTGAAGACCAAGTCGCTGCCCTACATATCTGATCAACAGAAGCCTCGTTCTTGAAGGCCCATGTGGAAGCCACAGCCCTAGTGGAATGAGCTGTGATTCTTTCGGGAGGCTGCCGTCCGGCAGTCTCGTAAGCCAATCTGATGATGCTTTTAATCCAAAAAGAGAGAGAGGTAGAAGTTGCTTTTTGACCTCTCCTTTTACCGGAATAAACAACAAACAAGGAAGATGTTTGTCTAAAATCCTTTGTAGCATCTAAATAGAATTTTAGAGCGCGAACAACATCCAAATTGTGCAACAAACGTTCCTTCTTCGAAACTGGTTTCGGACACAGAGAAGGTACGATAATCTCCTGGTTAATGTTTTTGTTAGAAACAACTTTTGGAAGAAAACCAGGTTTAGTACGTAAAACCACCTTATCTGCATGGAACACCAGATAAGGAGGAGAACACTGCAGAGCAGATAATTCTGAAACTCTTCTAGCAGAAGAAATTGCAACCAAAAACAAAACTTTCCAAGATAATAACTTAATATCAACGGAATGTAAGGGTTCAAACGGAACCCCCTGAAGAACTGAAAGAACTAAGTTGAGACTCCAAGGAGGAGTCAAAGGTTTGTAAACAGGCTTGATTCTAACCAGAGCCTGAACAAAGGCTTGAACATCTGGCACAGCTGCCAGCTTTTTGTGAAGTAACACAGACAAGGCAGAAATCTGTCCCTTCAGGGAACTTGCAGATAATCCTTTTTCCAATCCTTCTTGAAGGAAGGATAGAATCTTAGGAATCTTAACCTTGTCCCAAGAGAATCCTTTAGATTCACACCAACAGATATATTTTTTCCAAATTTTGTGGTAAATCTTTCTAGTTACAGGCTTTCTGGCCTGAACAAGAGTATCGATAACAGAATCTGAGAACCCTCGCTTCGATAAGATCAAGCGTTCAATCTCCAGGCAGTCAGCTGGAGTGAGACCAGGTTCGGATGTTCGAACGGACCTTGAACAAGAAGGTCTCGTCTCAAAGGTAGCTTCCATGGTGGAGCCGATGACATATTCACCAGATCTGCATACCAAGTCCTGCGTGGCCACGCAGGAGCTATCAAGATCACCGACGCCCTTTCCTGATTGATCCTGGCTACCAGCCTGGGGATGAGAGGAAACGGCGGGAATACATAAGCTAGTTTGAAGGTCCAAGGTGCTACTAGTGCATCCACTAGAGCCGCCTTGGGATCCCTGGATCTGGACCCGTAGCAAGGAACTTTGAAGTTCTGACGAGAGGCCATCAGATCCATGTCTGGAATGCCCCACAGTTGAGTGACTTGGGCAAAGATTTCCGGATGGAGTTCCCACTCCCCCGGATGCAATGTCTGACGACTCAGAAAATCCGCTTCCCAATTTTCCACTCCTGGGATGTGGATAGCAGACAGGTGGCAGGAGTGAGACTCCGCCCATAGAATGATTTTGGTCACTTCTTCCATCGCCAGGGAACTCCTTGTTCCCCCCTGATGGTTGATGTACGCAACAGTTGTCATGTTGTCTGATTGAAACCGTATGAACTTGGCCCTCGCTAGCTGAGGCCAAGCCTTGAGAGCATTGAATATCGCTCTCAGTTCCAGAATATTTATCGGTAGAAGAGATTCTTCCCGAGACCAAAGACCCTGAGCTTTCAGGGATCCCCAGACCGCGCCCCAGCCCATCAGACTGGCGTCGGTCGTGACAATGACCCACTCTGGTCTGCGGAAGGTCATCCCTTGTGACAGGTTGTCCAGGGACAGCCACCAACGGAGTGAGTCTCTGGTCCTCTGATTTACTTGTATCCTCGGAGACAAGTTCGTATAGTCCCCATTCCACTGACTGAGCATGCACAGTTGTAATGGTCTTAGATGAATGCGCGCAAAAGGAACTATGTCCATTGCCGCTACCATCAAGCCTATCACTTCCATGCACTGCGCTATGGAAGGAAGAGGAACGGAATGAAGTATCCGACAAGAGTCTAGAAGTTTTGTTTTTCTGGCCTCTGTCAGAAAAATCCTCATTTCTAAAGAGTCTATTATTGTTCCCAAGAAGGGAACCCTTGTTGACGGAGATAGAGAACTCTTTTCCACGTTCACTTTCCATCCGTGAGATCTGAGAAAGGCCAGGACGATGTCCGTGTGAGCCTTTGCTTGAGGAAGGGACGACGCTTGAATCAGAATGTCGTCCAAGTAAGGTACTACAGCAATGCCCCTTGGTCTTAGCACAGCTAGAAGGGACCCTAGTACCTTTGTGAAAATCCTTGGAGCAGTGGCTAATCCGAAAGGAAGCGCCACGAACTGGTAATGCTTGTCCAGGAATGCGAACCTTAGGAACCGATGATGTTCCTTGTGGATAGGAATATGTAGATACGCATCCTTTAAATCCACCGTGGTCATGAATTGACCTTCCTGGATGGAAGGAAGAATTGTTCGAATGGTTTCCATTTTGAACGATGGAACCTTGAGAAACTTGTTTAAGATCTTGAGATCTAAGATTGGTCTGAACGTTCCCTCTTTTTTGGGAACTATGAACAGATTGGAGTAGAACCCCATCCCTTGTTCTCCTAATGGAACAGGATGAATCACTCCCATTTTTAACAGGTCTTCTACACAACGTAAGAATGCCTGTCTTTTTATGTGGTCTGAAGACAACTGAGACCTGTGGAACCTCCCCCTTGGGGGAAGCCCCTTGAATTCCAGAAGATAACCTTGGGAGACTATTTCTAGCGCCCAAGGATCCAGAACATCTCTTGCCCAAGCCTGAGCGAAGAGAGAGAGTCTGCCCCCCACCAGATCCGGTCCCGGATCGGGGGCCAACATTTCATGCTGTCTTGGTAGCAGTGGCAGGTTTTTTGGCCTGCTTTCCCTTGTTCCAGCCTTGCATTGGTCTCCAAGCTGGCTTGGCTTGAGAAGTATTACCCTCTTGCTTAGAGGACGTAGCACTTTGGGCTGGTCCGTTTCTACGAAAGGGACGAAAATTAGGTTTATTTTTGGCCTTGAAAGGCCGATCCTGAGGAAGGGCGTGGCCCTTACCCCCAGTGATATCAGAGATAATCTCTTTCAAGTCAGGGCCAAACAGCGTTTTCCCCTTGAAAGGAATGTTAAGTAGCTTGTTCTTGGAAGACGCATCAGCTGACCAAGATTTCAACCAAAGCGCTCTGCGCGCCACAATAGCAAACCCAGAATTCTTAGCCGCTAACCTAGCCAATTGCAAAGTGGCGTCTAGGGTGAAAGAATTAGCCAATTTGAGAGCATTGATTCTGTCCATAATCTCCTCATAAGGAGGAGAATCACTATCGACCGCCTTTACCAGCTCATCGAACCAGAAACACGCGGCTGTAGCGACAGGGACAATGCATGAAATTGGTTGTAGAAGGTAACCCTGCTGAACAAACATCTTTTTAAGTAAACCTTCTAATTTTTTATCCATAGGATCTTTGAAAGCACAACTATCTTCTATGGGTATAGTGGTGCGTTTGTTTAAAGTGGAAACCGCTCCCTCGACCTTGGGGACTGTCTGCCATAAGTCCTTTCTGGGGTCGACCATGGGAAACAATTTTTTAAATATGGGGGGAGGGACGAAAGGAATACCGGGCCTTTCCCATTCTTTATTTACAATGTCCGCCACCCGCTTGGGTATAGGAAAAGCTTCTGGGAGCCCCGGGACCTCTAGGAACTTGTCCATTTTACATAGTTTCTCTGGGATGACCAACTTGTCACAATCATCCAGAGTGGATAATACCTCCTTAAGCAGAATGCGGAGATGTTCCAACTTAAATTTAAACGTAATCACATCAGGTTCAGCTTGTTGAGAAATGTTCCCTGAATCAGTAATTTCTCCCTCAGACAAAACCTCCCTGGCCCCATCAGACTGGTTTAGGGGCCCTTCAGAACCATTATTATCAGCGTCGTCATGCTCTTCAGTATCTAAAACAGAGCAGTCGCGCTTACGCTGATAAGTGTGCATTTTGGCTAAAATGTTTTTGACAGAATTATCCATTACAGCCGTTAATTGTTGCATAGTAAGGAGTATTGGCGCGCTAGATGTACTAGGGGCCTCCTGAGTGGGCAAGACTCGTGTAGACGAAGGAGGGAATGATGCAGTACCATGCTTACTCCCCTCACTTGAGGAATCATCTTGGGCATCATTGTCATTGTCACATAAATCACATTTAATTAAATGAGAAGGAACTCTGGCTTCCCCACATTCAGAACACAGTCTATCTGGTAGTTCAGACATGTTAAACAGGCATAAACTTGATAACAAAGTACAAAAAACGTTTTAAAATAAAACCGTTACTGTCACTTTAAATTTTAAACTGAACACACTTTATTACTGCAATTGCGAAAAAATATGAAGGAATTGTTAAAAATTCACCAAAATTTCACCACAGTGTCTTAAAGCCTTAAAAGTATTGCACACCAAATTTGGAAGCTTTAACCCTTAAAATAACGGAACCGGAGCCGTTTTTAACTTTAACCCCTTTACAGTCCCTGGTATCTGCTTTGCTGAGACCCAACCAAGCCCAAAGGGGAATACGATACCAAATGACGCCTTCAGAAAGTCTTTTCTATGTATCAGAGCTCCTCACACATGTGACTGCATGTCATGCCTCTCAAAAACAAGTGCGCAACACCGGCGCGAAAATGAGGCTCTGCCTATGATTTGGGAAAGCCCCTAAAGAATAAGGTGTCTAAAACAGTGCCTGCCGATATAATCTTATCATAATACCCAGATTAAATGATTCCTCAAGGCTAAATATGTGTTAATAATGAATCGATTTAGCCCAGAAAAAGTCTACAGTCTTAATAAGCCCTTGTGAAGCCCTTATTTACTATCTTAATAAACATGGCTTACCGGATCCCATAGGGAAAATGACAGCTTCCAGCATTACATCGTCTTGTTAGAATGTGTCATACCTCAAGCAGCAAGAGACTGCTCACTGTTCCCCCAACTGAAGTTAATTCCTCTCAACAGTCCTGTGTGGAACAGCCATGGATTTTAGTAACGGTTGCTAAAATCATTTTCCTCATACAAACAGAAATCTTCATCTCTTTTCTGTTTCTGAGTAAATAGTACATACCAGCACTATTTTAAAATAACAAACTCTTGATTGAATAATAAAAACTACAGTTAAACACTAAAAAACTCTAAGCCATCTCCGTGGAGATGTTGCCTGTACAACGGCAAAGAGAATGACTGGGGTAGGCGGAGCCTAGGAGGGATCATGTGACCAGCTTTGCTGGGCTCTTTGCCATTTCCTGTTGGGGAAGAGAATATCCCACAAGTAAGGATGACGCCGTGGACCGGACACACCTATGTTGGAGAAATATTGTTTAAAAAGATAGATAATCCCTTTATTACCCATTTCCCAGTTTTGCACAACCAACACTGCTATATGAATACACTTTTACCTCTGTGATTACCTTGTATCCAGGGCCAGCTCAAGATATTGTGCTGCCTGGGTCCAAGAATGAAATAACGCCCCCCCCCAGTAGTAACATTACTGACTAGCATATTAACCTACTAGCCTGGCCGCTGACCTTACTAAACTTCCTGCCTACCTGCATGCAATCAAAGCTTATGCAAAATTGAATAAGTGGGAAGGTAGTTAGGAAAGAGATGCCCCTGTCCCCCCTTGCATGTTGCCCCTGAACGGTTCTGTGTCTTTGTGCATAATAAGGTTATGCTGCTCAGAGCTTACAACTTCCCCCACGGAGACAGAATACAGGAGGGGTCTTGGTCTGACAGTGACTCCCTAAGTCACTGAAGTGCTGCCCCTTGTCAAGTGCTGCCTGGGTCCATTGGACCCACTTGGTCTAATGGTTGAGCCGGCCCTGCTTGTATCTAAACCTCTGCAGACTGCTTTATTAGTTCAGTTCTTTTGACAGACTTGCATTTTAGCAAATTAGTGCTGCTTTAAAAATAACTCCACGGGATTGAGCACAATGTTATCTGTATGTCACACATAAACTAACATTGTCTGGCTATGAAAAGCTAATACAATGTACTAAGATAAGAGGTGGCCTGCAGGGTTTTAGAAACAGGCAGAGATTTAGAGGTTTAAAGGTTATAAAGTATATTCATATAGCAATGTTGGTTGTGCAAAGCAGGAGAATTGGTAGTAAAGGTGTTAGCAATTTTTTTAAGGTGGAGTAAATAAATGGTAACGTACCTGCCAGCCTAAGCCGATACGTGGTGGTTCATCAAAACCAATGTTGTTGAGTTCTTCAAAACTGAAGCTGAAATCATAATTTTGCCCAGCCAGATCAGTGTGAGGAAGCTCTGCGTTTGGAGCAGAGCGTCGAGTCACCTCGCTGTGCGGCGCAATACTTCTGCTAGGCTCAGGGGCTGCCCGGATTTCTTCAGGATGAATTGGGATCTCAGAGGTTCTCAAATCATGAAGCTTAGGCATGAGCAGAAAACAGCATTATTATTGTGTATGGAATAACACATTTGCAAAAGAATCTTCAAATAATTATGGCAATTATATTGCTACTTTACAACTGAAATATATAAATAAAAAATACATTGAAAATACAAAAACAAAGCGCCTATACTAATCTGCACTTTATGATTCCATCTGTTTACAGAGAAATCTTGATTGAAGAATTCTTCAGGAGATGTTCATGAGAACAATTTAGTCCAAATAATTTTCTTACAGTTATTCTCAATTTTTTAAATATATATTCTCTAGAAAACAACTTCTGAGTTCAATCTGTTTCCAAGCTGATTAGATTAAATTATTTTAATACCAGTATCCAATTGTATATTCATTATCTCATTCAACAAATATCATTATACACATTATTTTACAAAGAACATATCTCACAATATATGTAGGTAAAAACATTTCCATTTATCTATTACGATCTTACATTCAGAAGGCATCAGTTATATTTAGGTCAACAATGCAATCAGTAATACTTACGTCTGCTTCAATATACCTAATGATAGTACAGACCAAAAATACCAGCAAATCAATTATATACAAAGGCAACTTTTAGTTGATATTTGATTCCACAGAACAAGCCTTTAGCAGTATATCCAATTCATCAAATCTCATGTTATTTAAATAAATATGTTCAAACTTTAGCTCCCCTTTTCCATTAGTTTTATGGCATTTGCCTTTTATTTCACAATTAAATTTGTATTGAACACTTGTTTTCGAGTAACCCTTTTAATACACAGCCTAACACAATGTATCATGATAACTGTGAGCGTGCATCTTTGGTAAACATAGCGAACTAAAAAGGATTCTAGCATTCTTTACATGCGTTAATTGCACAAAGCTTCATTACTGCAATATTTTAATGCTAGTGGGATCCTTAAAATAAGATGTAGAACACAAAGAAAAAGATCACAGTTTGTAACCACAAAGAAAAATAAATTTCTGATTAAAAGGTAAGTATTTTCACAACACGAGATCAGATTTTTTAAAAACAGGCACTTTAACATCTAAATTTACATTTACTTTAAATCACACATTACAGTTTGCTCATGTATCATTTAACAACTAGCAAAATAATGAGTTAACTTACTGCACTTTTGAAGAGATGCCAGTCACCAAAATTCATGTTCATTTCTTTTTTCAGTTCTTCCACGCTGCATTGTGTCAAAACACGTCCATTGATATTAGCCTAAAATACAATAACATATGTGTTACTAAACTGTGAGCAAAGACATTGCCATTATTAAGTGCATTTGTCAAAGATTGCTGATATATATATATATATAGATAGGTAGATAGATTATTGTATATATTAAATTATATATTATTAAATACATTTATGTTAAATACTGCAATGAATTTGTGCTTTGGATATAAGAAAAAGTTATAATTTTACTAAGTATTACACTGCCTCCACCCGGCTTGCAAATAAATATATACAGTATTTCACAAACGTGAGTACACCCCTCACATTTTTGTAAATATTTTATTATATCTTTTCATGGGACAACACTGAAGAAATGACACTTTGCTACAATGTAAAGTAGTGAGTGTACAGCCTGTATAACAGTGTAAAGTTGCTGTCCCCTCAAAATAACTCAACACACAGCCATTAATGTCTAAACCGTTGGCAACAAAAGTGAGTACACCCCTAAGTGGAAATGTCCAAATTGGACCCAAAGGGGCCTATTTATTAAAGGTCTTGTGGACCTGATCTGACAGTGCGGATAAGGTCCGCAAGACCTCGCTGAATGCGGAGAGCAATACGATCTCCGCATTTAACATTGCACCACCAGGAGCTTGATTAATGGGCCCCAAAGTGTCAATATTTTGTGAGGCCACCATTATTTTACAGCACTGCCTTAACCCTCTTGGGCATGGAGTTCACCAGAGCTTCACAGGTTGCCATTGGAGTCCTCTTCCACTCCTCCATGATGACATCACGGAGCTGGTGGATGTTAGAGACCTTGCTCTCCCCCACCGTCTGTTTGAGGATGTCCCACAGATGCTCAATAGGGTTTAGGTCTGGAGACATGCTTGGCCAGTCCATCACCTTTACCCTCAGCTTCTATAGCAAGGCAGTGGTCGTCTTGGAGGTGTGTTTGGGGTTGTTATGTTGGAATACTGCCCGGTGGCCAAGTTTCTGAAGGAAGGGGATCATGCTCTGCTTCAGTATGTCACAGTACATGTTGGCATTCACGGTTCCCTCAATGAACTGCAGCTCCCCAGTGCCAGCAGCACTCATGCAGGTCCAGACAATGACACTCATACCACCATGCTTGACTGTAGGCAAGACACACTTTTCTTTGTACTCCTCACCTGGTTGCCGCCACATACGCTTGACACCATCTGAACCAAATAAGTTTATCTTGGTCTCATCGGACCACAGGACATGGTTCCAGTAATCCATGTCCTTAGTCTGCTTGTCTTCAGCAAACTGTTTGTGGACTTTCTTGTGCAAACTTTAGAAGAGGCTTCCTTCTAGGACGACAGCCATGCAGACAAATTTGATGCAGTGTGCGGCATAAGGTCTGAGCACCGACAGGCTGAGCCCCCCACCCCTTCAACCTCTGCAGCAATGCTGGCAGCACTCATACGTCTATCAGGCTCTGGAAATGATGCTGAGCACGTGCACTCAACTTCTTTGGTCGACCATGGTGAGGCCTGTTCTGAGTGGAACCTGTCCTGTGAAACCGCTGTATGGTCTTGCCCACCGGGCTGCAGATCAGTTTCAGGGTCTTGGCAATCTTCTTATAGCCTAGGCCATCTTTATGTGGAGCAACAATTCTTTTTTTCAGATCCTCAGAGTTCTTTGCCATGAGGTGCCATGTTGAACTTCCAATGTGAGAGCGATAACACCAAATTTAACACACCTGCTCCCCATTCACACCTGAGACCTTGTAACACTAAAAAGTCCCATGACACCGGGGAGGGAAAATGGCTAATTGGGCCCAATTTGGACATTTCCATTTAGGGGTGTACTCACTTTTGTTGCCAACGGTTTAGACATTAATGGCTGTGTGTTGAGTTATTTTGAGGGGACAGCAAATTTACACTGTTATACAGGCTGTACACTCACTACTTTACATTGTAGCAGTGTCATTTCTTCAGTGTTGTCACATGAAAAGATATAATAAAATATTTACAAAAATGTGAGGGGCGTACTCACTTTTGTGAGATACTGTATATTAAAAATTTCAAGGGAGGACTGAAATTTACAGCTTTAATCCCAGGGCTATCACTTTACATCAAACCATAATCCAGTGGACTGGCTAGTCCTTCAAAGTGGTTCGATATGGGTGGATAGAGAAAGTGACAGTGAGCAATTTAGCGTTCACTGCTTGGCTGCTATGGCAATAGATGAACGCTGCAAGCTAAGAATGCAGTTGTTAATAAGGCTTAAACTATTTATGCTGGTACTTAATCTTTGTCAGTAATATTCTGAACTATTTCAATGTACTGAAATGGAAATTTTGTATTACAACAAATGCTTACAACTATATTTATATCAGTTGTAAAATTATTTTATGCCACATTAAAAATGTTACAGCCTCTGGGAATTCAAAGTTTATTGAGAGACCTTGGCACATTGCAGAATGGCTCATTTTCAACTCCAGTTAGACCTTAAGTGGCTCGCTGTAAAAATGTAGCTGTGTTAATACAGTAAAGAGAGATGTGGTTTGCATTATAACTGTGACTATATTTTTTCAATAAATAATTGTAATAGGCCCGGCACATAATAAAAACCCAAAACCCAATCCTAGTAATAAAGATCTTAGCGTTTATTTTAATTACCTAATGCAGAAAGAGATAACATCCCATAAAGTTTATAGTATGTCTAATGAAAATGACCCACTGTAAACTTTGAGAAATTCTGCTAAAGAGACACATTCTCAGTGTTATGTGGAAACCTATCATTAACCCACGAGAAAATTATCCCACAAGGTTTCTCTATGGGGAAAGAGATGTACAGGGCAGAAAAGTTGTATAGTCCTGGTTGTATGGTTGAATTATGGATTTCTTGAAAGCAAATTTAGGCCCTGTAATGTCTGTTAATATATCCGAACTCCTAAGTGCATTCAATGGCTGGATTAGGCTGACACATAAAGCACGTCTATTTATATATCCAAATATAGTCTTTCAAAATATTAGATGAATAGTATCAGAAGACAGACACAAATCTACCAAGTGATCATGTACATCTGTCAGACTCTTAGATTTCAAAACAGATTTAATAGCAAAACTTTCTCAAGTTATTATTCCTTAGGGGGGCGGTGTCTGTGAGGAGAAAACTATCCCTATTAACCTAGATGGTGATATTTACAGGGACATTAAATTAAATGTAAGAAGCAGTTGTCACCAGACTGCTGCTTCTTACACTCTTCGCCATGGCGGATAGAAATCAACCGAACAGACCCTGATTGATCGCGTGAGAGAAGGGGGTGGGATTACACACATACTTGTGCATGTAATGATACATACGGATAGTGAACAGGTTTCATCTCTGCAACGTCAACTCCAGAGCAGCAATGCACTATTGGGACCTAGCTGAACACAGCTGACTCCCAGGAAAACATTGCTGCTCTAGAGCCTACATGTACCCAAAGGGACAGAAAAGTCAAAATTAAACGTACTTGATGCTGACAGAGGACTCCACTTATCAAGCAGCTGAAGGTACTTTGGAGCTTGCTAATGCCAACCTGCATTCAGCAAGTTATGAAGCGGCAGTCAGATGTCTTTTGTGATTCAGACAGAGAATACAATTTTAAAGTTGAAGTCATTTACTTCTATTATCAAACATACTTATGGTATTATTTGTTGAAGAGATATCTAGATAGGTACTGTGCACATTTATGGAGCAGTACCTGAGAGGAAACACTGTTGCTACCTACTGTTCTTGCAAATGTATAACAATTATAAAACTGCTGCCATATATTAGCTTCAGTCACGTGCACTCCAATACTTTTCTACAAAGGATACCAAGGGAACAAAGTAAATTTGATAAAATTGTAGACTTTGTCTGAATCATGAAATAGTTTGATTTTATGTCCCTTTAAAAGGGCAAGGAAAACAATACAAGTTTTGCTATGTCTACTATAATGACTCCTCCAAATAAGGTAAATGATGAGATGAGGGTGTTTGCAAACTGAAGAAAATAAGGTATTAGTGTACTCAGAAAGTTTTCACACTCTCTTGGTATACTCATTTCTTAAAAGACTACAAAAATGTCTGGTAATTACAATGTTAAAGGGACTTGAAGCAACTTGTATTGATGTTTCTTTTATTATTACATTGGTGTATACAGACATATATAAAAGGCTTACTCACCTTACGGATAGTTGCAGTGTACTGAGGCAGCATGCTCTGATCAATCCCATCTATTTGTTTCAGCTTCTCACACACAGAGTCTACATTCATGGAGAAAAGTGAAGAAGTGTGCGCTCCAGCCGTGCTGTTGGCTGCACCCTGCACATGAAGAGTTGGGGGTGGGGGGGGGGGATAGAAGGGGGGAAGAGTCAGTCACATTTTAAACTGTATTGAGAAGCAAAATAACATCCAACAAAATTATTTTCCCCTGGCCAGGCTTGACTATGATCTGGTATATCATGTGATGGAATCTGTTTCCTGCGGTAGACCTTTTTCACGTGAATGTTTCTAGTGTCTGTTGCTTGGAAACAAATCCAACCGTTTTTGACTAATCTCTATCTATTACAAGCAGCCTACAGCAGTTAGTAAACATGCATATCTCAAAAGTCCTTCTGAAGACCACACAATAAGATTGTTATGATCTGAAGTTTAGATATAAATACACATGTACAGCAAACAGAGTAGACGGATCCACCCCTGACTTGGGAAGGAACAAAATAGGGTATTTATTTTACTGGTTTCCTGTGACTTCTATACCTTGAATTATACAGTTCAATACATTGATAAGGAAGCAGAATCTGCACAATTGTCTGCCTTTTCAAATATAATTTTTCCAAGCTTCAGATCACATCATATGCTCCATGCAAAAAAAGCATTTTCTAAGACATGATAGATATTCAAATGCTCAATAACTAGAATATTTTTATGCACCATCTAAGCAAAATAATATTATTAATTTTAAACCCAACTATTACTAATTCATGCCCTTTGTAAAATTGGCTGGAAAGTGCAGATATCCATAATTCATAAAATATGCCCAATGTGGAATGCCACATAGAACTAAATACAATGATGGAAAAGGTATTTTTGGTGTACAAATTAGATTATGCAGTCTCAATCATAAAAAGTAAGCATTTTAACTAAGCAATGTCTTTACATTGGGTTAAAGGGTATAAGCTAAGGTTTTAAAGAAATGTTCAGTTCTGATAAAAATGTAGTTTTTAATTGAAAGTATAAATTATGTAACATTTCTGTTTATGTGCACTGTACTCTGTGCTGTGATGCAGTTATAGAAGTTTGTGTGTATTTGTGCGTGTGATGCATCCAAAATAAACACATTAATACAAAATAAAAAGGAGATCAAGGTAATAATGAATTATGTTATTTATCCAGCCCAACATTTCATGGGGGCTTGACACCAAACTAAATAGGACTTACAGAAAAAAAATTGTTTTCAATTCAAGATGGTGAATATACAGAACTGTTATTTAATGATTGCTGGAAACAATCAAAGCAAAGTGGAATATTAACCACAAATAAAATAATAAATTTATTCATGGTGGTCAAGTACACATTTACACTATGATCAAACCATTGTATGGAGCAAAGCAGTTCAGTCTTACTCTTCCGACTGAATGAGCAAAATGAGAGGGGAAAACCACACGTATTATAACTATGCCCACAAGCAAATGGAAATAGATTAATAATTTGGTCTTGAAATATTACTTTTAGATTATTAATTGCCAAAAAGCATTAAGAGGTCAGCAAAAGTCCAAACAACTGATTAAAACATAGTGCTACAGTGAAAAAACAGCATTTTCTGCATATTCTACCACCAAACAACTTTTGGTCAAACTAATATTACCATAAACAGGTATTTTATTTTGGTATTAGTCATATAGAAGAACTGAGGAAGGGGGAGGAGCCCTGAAACGTGTTGCGAGGATTAACGAACCTGGTTAGTCGAGCGTTTTTTCTTTACAGATTTAAAACTTAGTGTTTTCACAAACTGCTTTTCGTTTTTTATATTTGTAAACTTATATTGTGATATTTTAACTTTTTAATAAACCCCTACATTGTAAACATTCCTTGACATTGGCACTGTCCATATTTTGAGATTTATATAGAAGAATTGTGCCCTAAAGTGGGACATGCTTAAATCCAGTTACTAAGGGCCGCAAAAGGTTGCAATTTCTATATTTATCTACGTATACATGGGTGAATTAATCAGGTCAATTTGTTTAACCTGCATAGAATTCAATTAGCGGCCTTTAATGAGCGTAAATATGTGCATGAACCAATTAGGGTGTACAATGTTAGCTCATTAAATAACATTTCTTCTTTGAATGAATAAGGCCTAATACATTGTTGCAACATTACTGCATTTATGAGGAAAGCCAGATGAGCGTTACAGTGTTAAATTAAAGACTGAATAGAAAGTAGAATATTACGGAAAAGCATAAGTTTTTTTGTTTAAATTGCAAAGAGGGGAGCATATGTATCTAGAAACGACTAGGTCTTAAATCTGCACTCTCTGTGGTGGAAATAACTATGGATAATCTTCTATTTGAAGTCCAGAGTATTAGTAGTATGAACCTAGAACATCAGTATAAAACATAAATATGGCTAAGGGCAAGAAGAGAATGCTAATAAGGCTAACTCTGGCTATCTGGGATTTTGTCACATACTGTATAAGGAAGCTTCTATTTATTTTACATGTTAAAGGGATAGCAACAAATGAAACTGTGTAAAGGAGTTCCTGAGACCATGCATCTTGCCTGAGGTCTGTAGCCTGATTTTTGTGACATACTTCAGCTGTAAACGTGTTTCCTGGGACCAGCACTGCTTTAAATGTGTAGCATGTTTGAGGTGTGAAGAATGGGCATACATATGTAATAATGTGTTACTGTGCACATACATCTGATTTGAGGTTTCAGGTAGATTTAATGATGGCAAGAAATATGTACAGTATGCATCTTGCCTAGGATTGGCGGAATAAAGCCAAAAGGCTCCTCATCTAATGAGAGGGATAAATGTGAGATGATATGTACTTATCTTAATTATAGATCATTTTTAATCAAGCACTTGTTCTATTAAAATTAAAAACCCTGCTTGGAACTAAAAGTTATTTATAATTATTACTAAAAATAATCTCATAACACATTGCTAGGACAGTGGCCAAGAATGCGTTTTTTAAAGAAGAATGATCTAAATAGGAATACTGTAGTCATCTAAATTTTAGCAAGCTCTGTGCTGGCATTAAGACGTGTTGTGGTAGAGTTATAGGGGCTCATTTATCAAGCTCCGGATGGAGCTTGAGGGCCTGTGTTTGTTTATCGAGCCTGCAGGCTCGCCAGAAACACCAGTTATGAAGCAGCCTGTCCGCCTGCTCTGAGCAGGCGGACAGACATCGTCGCAATTCAACCAGATAGAGTACGATCAGGTTGATTGACACCCCCCTGCTGGCGGCCGATTGGCTGCAAATCTGCAGGGGGCGGCGTTGCACCAGCAGCTCACAAGAGCTGCTGGTGCAATGCTGAATAGGGAGAGCGTATTGCTCTCCGCATTTAGCGAGGTCTGTCGGACATGATCCGCACTGTCGGATCAGGTCCGACAGACCTTTGTTAAATAGGCCCCCAAGTGTATAACTGTCCTGGGCAGAATAGGAATACGGCACACCTTAAAACGTTTCTTCCCAAAAAACTGTTAAGTATATAATGTAAAAATGAAGGTGGCACTAAGTAGTTTGCAGATTCCTAAAGAACTGGCTAATAAAGATGCATATACACAGAATATGTACTCCTGATTACTAGCTTATAGACCAGTGCTTTCCCAACTGTGTCGTGACACATTAGTGTGTCGGCAGCAGTGTGTAGGTGTGTCCCTGCTTCAACACAAATTTTTTTGGTTTCCGACTTTCTGCCTGCCTGCTACGCATATCACGTGGTTGACACCTAGTGGGTCACAGATCATCTTAACATATTGGCGCAGCTGAGCGGGAACTGAAACTATTCCCATTGGCGGCTTTGGCAGCACATTGGCTCCTGACTGCATGCGTAGTCAGTGAGTGGTACAGCAGTGTGTTTGCAGCGCGGGCAGTAGTCAGTCAGACTCACAGATCTCTGAGCGTGGTAGCTGAAACGCTGAGCTGAAGTCAAAAGTCAAAGTGATTTGTTTTTTTGCAGCTAGCTCCCAGTAGTGCATTGCTGCTCCTGCTCTTGATATATGGATAGGAAGTGGAAGCTTAAAAATGCTTGATGATGAAATGCGAGTGTCTTTATCTAATATTCCACCAAATATTTAGAAACTGTGTTCATCTCATCAACCTCATACATCCCATTAAAATAGTAAGTAGCTAATGGTGTTATTAAACTTTTTTCTTAATTCTTGCACATACTTACTGTTACATAAATGATATAATAACAAAATGTATTTACAAGTATGTGTCCGTATCTCAAACAAGTTAGTTTAACCTCCTGTTTGCTTGTACAACTGATTTACTGTGTCACGAAATGATGTAGGTCTAAAAAGTGTGTCACCAACATGAAAAGTTTGGAAAGCTCTGTTATAGACAGTAAACAAACATCAAGTTATTCCTATGCGAACTGAAATAATAACCCATTTTGTACTAGTCCCGAATAAATATAAATTTTTAACATATTTTACTTGTCATCCTTATTATTTCAGCTCACATAGGAATAACTTGATGTTTGATTACTGTCTATAAGCTAGTAACCAGGAGTACATATTCTGTGTATATGCATCTTTATTAGCCAGTTCTTTAGGAATCAGCAAACTACTTTGCGCCACCTTCATTTTTACATTAAGACTTGTTGCCCTT
This sequence comes from Bombina bombina, assembly GCF_027579735.1. Lineage (NCBI taxonomy): Eukaryota > Metazoa > Chordata > Amphibia > Anura > Bombinatoridae > Bombina > Bombina bombina. Next base: position 175,186,483 of record NC_069502.1, on the reverse strand, counting down.
TTCACGGTTTGCATGGGCTTTCCAAACAGTTATTAAAGGGACATGAAACCCATTTTTTTTCTTTCATGAATCAGATTCAGAATGTGATTTAAACAACTTTCCGATTTACTTCTAATATCTAATTTGCTTTGTTCTCTTGGTATCCCTAGGTAGACTAAGGAGCAGCTGATTGGAAAATACACATATATGCCTCATGTTATTGGCTGCCAGAAATGCATTGCTGCTTCTTCAACAAAGGATACCAAGTTAATGAAGCAAATTAGACAATAGAAGTAAATAGGAAAGTTGTTTAAAATTGTATTCTCTATCTGAATCGTGAAAGAAAAATGTTGGCTTTCATGGCCCTTTAAGCTATTTATGCTGATATTTTTCACATATATACATTTTATGTATAACTGTATTTAACATGTGGACAATAATCTGTCACTGTTACAATATACTTTATATGCATTACTGTATAGAATGTCCGTAATTACTTTCAGTTTATTACAATCTCTTATCGCTATATTTAGTTGTTACAGTTTTTTTTTCTGTTTTATCGCTAAAAAAAAAAATTGTCTTTTTATTTTCCATTTCAATATTTTTGCACCATTTGTTACATGTAATTATACAAGTGTGTGTAATGGCTGGTGGAAAACAAAATGTATGCATACCTGATAAATTCATTTCTTTAATGATGGTGAGAGTCGGCGAGCCTTGATATATGGGATTAAGCTCTTCTTCACTAGGAGGCAGACAATTTCCCAAACATAACAAGGGCTTTATTCCCTCTAACTTCATGATTCCACTCAGTCTAACGTATAACCAAGAAAGGAGAAAACAGAAGAGCAGGAAGAACAAAGCACAGAAAATGAGATGCATGCTAAAGGGTCTTGTTGACTCTCAGCAACATGAAAGAAATGACTATCAGGCAAGTATAAATTTTGTTATTTTCTTTCATAAGGTGGCTAGAGTCTTGACAGATGTGATCTAATACCCAAACGGTGAAGTCCATGATACCATAAAAAAGGGTGGGACAGAAAATTATAGGCAGACATCATTTACCAGACGCCGCAGCCTGGACTACCTTCCTGCCAAACTCAGCCTCCAAAGTGGAAAAAAAATACCCCATCAAAATGAGAAAAATTTGCACAAATATGAAAAGAAGTAGCGGTCTTGCAAATCTGTCCAATTAAAAAAACAAAAAAAAACCTAATTTGGATTCAATTTCCAAGCCATCAAACGTAACACCTCTAAATCTGGGTGCAAGAATGGATCTTCAGAAGAGCTCTGTGCAATGAAAGGGACCAAGGAGAAGAGCAGGAAATCTGAATAGATCTGCATACCAGGTTCTGTGACGCCAAGCTGGAGCAATGAGAAGTACTGTAGATTTCTCCTGCTTAATTTGAGTTATGATTTGAAGAAACAGGGCAAACAGAGGAAATATGCATATCGGACAAAGAAAGCCTGAAACCACCAGAGTATTAGTGAGAACTGCTTGAGGATCACTTGATCCTAGATCCCAACGTACGAGATTTAGATTGTGAACTTCCGGGCAGAAGGACCACGAGCCCCCCCATCAAAAGAAAAGTCTGACAACTGAAAAAGTCTGCTCCTAATTGTAAACTCCCAGAATATGAAAGGCCAAAATTATATGCCGCCTACAATATAATGCGAACAACCACCTTCATTGGCAGAGGACTTCTGTTTCTCCTGTTGATTTATATATGCCACCAAAGTGGCATATATAACCTCAGGTAGGTCTCCTGCTTGAGAAGACACCAACTCTGAAGAGCCCTGAAGATCGCTCACAGTATCAAAACATTGATTGGCAACCTTGCCTCCTGAGGTGACCAAACTATTGCGCCTTTTGAGACTCCAAGATGTCCTCCCATCCTGAAAGATTGGCGACTTATCACTATCTCAAACGTTCTTAAAAAAGATGTTCCCTGAATCAGGGCCCTATGAGATATCCACCAAAGGAGAGGCTGTCTGGTCCTGTAATCCAGATAAATTGATTGAGATAAGAGTGTATAATCTCAATGCAGAGAATGATTTATGAAAGAAGGTTGTTCGAAGATCTGCACAAGCTCTCAGCAACCTCATTCTGCGATTCTCTGGTAAATGGAACCAAAGAACTCTTTGGAATATTGATCTTCCAGCTATGGTTTCTTAAACTTGAATTAACATCTCCAATTGAAGAGATGCCAGACAGAAGGATTGGAGCTTGTACCAAAATGCCATCCAAGTACAGCACTACTTAAAATTCCTGAATTCTGATCACAGACAAAGACAGAGCTCCCAGAATCCATGAAGAATTTGAAATGGTCTCTGAATGGAATATGCAGATATGCATCCTACATATCTATTGAGGTTATGACCCCTCTGAACCAATGGCAGAATTTCCTGGTTTCCAAGAGGACTGACTATTGAAATGAAGCGACCAAGGCTTATTGATTTCTGGAGAACGTATGACCTAAGGTAAGAAAGCTTTTTTACCGCCAGATACCATAGAGATAATAGCAACTAAGCCTGGGACAGGAGTGCATAGAAACATAAGTGTATGAAGCATAAGTGTATGAAGCATGCACTTGAGATAGCGAAAAACCCACGGAAATTCTCTCTAAAGGGACAGAATGTAAAATAGAAGGGGACAGTTATAACCTGCTCCATTATTGTGATATTAGGAGACAAGGACAGACAGCTGAGAGTCAGAAGAGACATTAACAAATTTGCACAAAATTCCTATTATATGCAACAAATAACGGGACACAAGTACTACAGACAATATTAAAATATATGTCTATATACTTCAATAAAAATAAAAGTCCATATACCAATAAAGGGCTAGATTACAACCCAACGAGCGCTAACTTCAGGACTATATATACTGTATATATATATATATATATATATATATATATATATATATAAAAAAATAATAATAATATATATATATATATATATATATATATATACACACATACATACTTACATAATTATATATAAAACAGAATTTATGCTTACCTGATAAATTACTTTCTCCAACGGTGTGTCCGGTCCGCGGCGTCATCCATAACTTGTGGGAATATTCTCTTCCCCAACAGGAAATGGCAAAGAGCACAGCAAAAGCTGTCCATATAGTCCCTCCTAGGCTCCGCCCACCCCAGTCATTCGACCGACGGACAGGAGAAAAAACAGGAGAAACCATAAGGTGCCGTGGTGACTGTAGTTAAAGAAAGAAATTAATCAAACCTGATTAAAAAACCAGGGTGGGCCGTGGGCCGGACACACCGTTGGAGAAAGTAATTTATCAGGTAAGCATAAATTCTGTTTTCTCCAACATTGGTGTGTCCGGTCCACGGCGTCATCCATAACTTGTGGGAACCAATACCAAAGCTTTAGGACACGGATGAAGGGAGGGAGCCAATCAGGTTACCTAAACAGAAGGCACCACGGCTTGCAAAACCTTTCTCCCAAAAATAGCCTCCGAAGAAGCAAAAGTATCAAATTTGTAGAATTTGGCAAAAGTGTGCAGGGAAGACCAAGTCGCTGCCTTACATATCTGATCAACAGAAGCCTCGTTCTTGAAGGCCCATGTGGAAGCCACAGCCCTAGTAGAGTGAGCTGTGATGCATTCAGGAGGCTGCCGTCCGGCAGTCTCGTAAGCCAATCGGATGATGCTTTTTAGCCAAAAGGAAAGAGAGGTAGCAGTAGCTTTTTGACCTCTCCTCTTGCCAGAATAAACGACAAACAGAGAAGACGTTTGTCTGAAATCCTTTGTTGCTTCTAAATAGAACTTTAAAGCACGAACTACATCTAAATTGTGTAACAAACGTTCCTTCTTTGAAACTGGATTCGGACACAAAGAAGGCACAACTATTTCCTGGTTAATATTCTTGTTGGAAACAACCTTAGGAAGGAAACCAGGTTTAGTACGCAAAACAACCTTATCTGAATGGAACACCAGATAGGGCGGATTACACTGCAAAGCAGATAACTCAGAAACTCTTCTAGCAGAAGAAATAGCAACCAAAAACAGAACTTTCCAAGATAACATCTTGATATCTATGGAATGTAGAGGTTCAAACGGAACCCCTTGAAGAACTGAAAGAACTAAATTCAGACTCCAGGGAGGAGTCAAAGGTCTGTAAACAGGCTTGATCCTGACCAAAGCCTGAACAAAAGCTTGAACATCAGGCACAGCTGCCAGTCGTTTGTGTAACAAGACAGATAAAGCAGAAATCTGTCCCTTTAAAGAACTCGCTGATAATCCCTTATCCAAACCTTCTTGTAGAAAGGAAAGGATCCTAGGAATTTTGATCTTACTCCATGAGAATCCCTTGGATTCACACCAACAGATATATCTTTTCCATATTTTATGGTAAATTTTTCTAGTTACAGGTTTTCTGGCTTGTACCAGAGTATCTATTACAGAATCCGAAAACCCACGCTTAGATAAAATCAAGCGTTCAATTTCCAAGCCGTTAGCTGGAGGGAAACTAGATTTGGATGTTCGAATGGACCTTGTACTAGAAGATCCTGTCTCAAAGGTAGCTTCCATGGTGGAGCCGATGACATATTCACCAGGTCTGCATACCAAGTCCTGCGTGGCCACGCAGGAGCTATCAAGATCACCGAGGCCCTCTCCTGCTTGATCCTGGCTACCAGCCTGGGAATGAGAGGAAACGGTGGAAACACATAAGCTAGGTTGAAGTTCCAAGGCGCTACTAATGCATCCACTAGAGTCGCCTTGGGATCCCTGGATCTGGACCCGTAGCAAGGAACCTTGAAGTTCTGACGAGACGCCATCAGATCCATGTCTGGAATGCCCCATAATTGAGTCAACTGGGCAAATATCTCCGGGTGGAGTTCCCACTCCCCCGGATGGAATGTCTGACGACTCAGATAATCCGCCTCCCAGTTTTCCACTCCTGGGATGTGGATCGCAGATAGGTGGCAGGAGTGATCCTCCGCCCATTTTATGATTTTGGTCACTTCTCTCATCGCCAGGGAACTCCTTGTTCCCCCCTGATGGTTGATGTAAGCAACAGTTGTCATGTTGTCTGATTGGAATCTTATGAATCTGGCCTTTGCTAGTTGAGGCCAAGCCCTGAGAGTATTGAATATCGCTCTCAGTTCCAGAATGTTTATCGGGAGAAGAGACTCTTCCCGAGACCATAGCCCCTGAGCTTTCAGGGAGTCCCAGACCGCGCCCCAGCCCAATAGACTGGCGTCGGTCGTGACGATGACCCACTCTGGTCTGCGGAAGCTCATTCCCTGGGACAGGTGATCCTGGGTTAGCCACCAACGGAGTGAGTCTCTGGTCTTCTGATCTACTTGAATCACTGGAGACAAGTCTGTATAGTCCCCATTCCACTGTTTCAGCATGCACAGTTGTAATGGTCTTAGATGAATTCTCGCAAAAGGAACTATGTCCATTGCTGCAACCATCAACCCTACTACTTCCATGCACTGAGCTATGGAAGGTCGTGGAACAGAGTGAAGAACTTGACAAGCGTTTAGAAGTTTTGACTTTCTGACATCTGTCAGGAAAATCTTAATTTCTAAAGAATCTATTATTGTCCCCAAGAAAGGAACTCTTGTCGACGGAGACAGGGAACTTTTTTCTATGTTCACTTTCCATCCGTGAGATCTGAGAAAGGCCAGAACGATGTCTGTGTGAGCCTTTGCCTTTGAAAGAGACGACGCTTGTATCAGAATGTCGTCCAAGTAAGGTGCCACTGCAATGCCCCTTGGTCTTAGAACCGCTAGAAGGGACCCGAGTACCTTTGTGAAAATCCTTGGAGCAGTGGCTAGCCCGAATGGGAGAGCCACAAACTGGTAATGTTTGTCCAGAAAGGCGAACCTTAGGAACTGATGATGATCTTTGTGGATAGGAATATGTAGATACGCATCCTTTAGATCCACGGTAGTCATAAATTGACCCTCCTGGATTGTAGGTAAAATCGTTCGAATAGTTTCCATTTTGAACGATGGCACTCTGAGAAATTTGTTTAGGATCTTTAAATCCAGAATTGGTCTGAAAGTTCCCTCTTTTTTGGGAACTACAAACAGATTTGAGTAAAAACCCATTCCTTGTTCCACGGTTGGAACTGAGTGTATCACTCCCATTTTTAACAGGTCTTCTACACAATGTAAGAATGCCTGTCTCTTTATTTGGTTTGAAGATAAGTGAGACATGTGGAACCTTCCCCTTGGGGGTAGTTTCCAGAAGATAACCCTGAGAAACTATTTCTAGTGCCCAGGGGTCCTGAACATCTCTTGCCCAAGCCTGAGCAAAGAGAGAGAGTCTGCCCCCTACTAGATCGGGTCCCGGATCGGGGGCTACTCCTTCATGCTGTTTTGGTAGCAGCAGCAGGCTTCTTGGCCTGCTTACCCTTGTTCCAGCCTTGTATCGGTTTCCAAGCTGGTTTGGTTTGTGAAGCATTACCCTCTTGCCTAGAGGCTGCAGAGTTGGAGGCCGGTCCGTTCCTGAAATTGCGAAAGGAACGAAAATTAGACTTATTCTTGGCCTTGAAAAGCCTATCTTGTGGAAGGGCGTGGCCCTTACCCCCAGTGATGTCTGAGATAATCTCTTTCAATTCTGGCCCAAAAAGGGTTTTACCCTTGAAAGGGATATTAAGCAATTTTGTCTTGGAAGATACATCCGCTGACCAAGACTTTAGCCAGAGCGCTCTGCGCGCCACAATTGCAAACCCTGAATTTTTCGACGCTAATCTTGCTAACTGCAAAGCGGCATCTAAAATAAAGGAATTAGCTAACTTAAGTGCGTGAATTCTGTCCATAACCTCCTCATACGGAGTCTCTCTACTGAGCGACTTTTCTAGTTCCTCGAACCAGAACCACGCTGCTGTAGTGACAGGAATAATGCACGAAATAGGTTGCAGGAGGTAACCTTGCTGTACAAAAATCTTTTTAAGCAAACCCTCCAATTTTTTATCCATAGGATCTTTGAAAGCGCAATTATCCTCAATAGGAATAGTAGTGCGCTTGGCTAGTGTAGAAACTGCCCCCTCGACCTTAGGGACTGTCTGCCATAAGTCCTTTCTGGGGTCAACCATAGGAAATAATTTCTTAAATATAGGAGGGGGGATAAAAGGTATGCCGGGCTTCTCCCACTCCTTATTCACTATGTCCGCCACCCGCTTGGGTATAGGAAAAGCGTCGGGGTGCACCGGAACCTCTAGGAACTTGTCCATCTTGCACAATTTTTCTGGAATAACCAGGTTGTCACAATCATCCAGAGTAGATAGCACCTCCTTAAGCAGTGCGCGGAGATGCTCTAATTTAAATTTAAATGTCACAACATCAGGTTCTGCCTGTTGAGAAATTCTACCTGAATCAGAAATTTCCCCATCTGACAAAACCTCCCTCATGGCCACTTCAGATTGGTGTGAGGGTATGACAGAGCAATTATCATCAGCGCCCTCCTGCTCTACAGTGTTTAAAACAGAGCAATTGCGCTTTCTCTGAAATGCAGGCATTTTGGATAAAAGATTTGCTATGGAGTTATCCATTACTGCCGTCAATTGTTGCATAGTAACAAGCATTGGCGCGCTAGAAGTACTAGGGGTCTCCTGCGTGGGCAAAACTGGTGTAGACACAGAAGGGGATGATGTAGAACTATGTCTACTCCCTTCATCTGATGAATCATCTTGGGCAACTTTATTATCTGTGGCAGTACTGTCCTTACTTTGTTTGGACGCTATGGCACAATTATCACACAATTTTGAAGGGGGAGACACATTGGCTTCCATACATACAGAACATAGTTTATCTGAAGGCACAGACATGTTAAACAGGCTTAAACTTGTCAATAAAGTACAAAAACCGTTTTAAAACAAAACAGTTACTGTCTCTTTAAATTTTTAACAGGGCACACTTTATTACTGAATATGTGAAAAACTATGAAGGAATTGTTCAAATTTAACCAAATTTTCACCACAGTGTCTTAAAGCATTCAAAGCATGCACCCCAAATTTCAGACCTTTAACCCTTAAAATGAGGAAACCGGAGCCGGTTACAGTTTTAACCCCTCTACAGTCCCAGCTACAGCCTTTGCTGCGACTTTACCAAACCCAGGGGGGTATACGATACCAAATGAAGCCTTCTAGGAACCTTTTCAACTACTTTCAGACCCACACACATGCAGCTGCATGTCCTGCTCTCAAAAGTAACTGCACAGTAATGGCGCGAAAATGAGGCTCAGCCTACTACAGAGAAGGCCCTTCCTGACTGGGAAGGTGTCTAAACCAGTGCCTGACGTAAAAAAACGTTCCCCAAAGTTTATAAAGTGTGAATTTCAACATAAAGCTGTATAAAATGCCCAAATAAAGCAATCGATCTAGTTCATAAAAGGGTCTACCAGTTTTATAGCCCATATTAAGCCCTTTATTCTGTTTGAGACTAAGAAAATGGCTTACCGGTCCCCATGAGGGGAAATGACAGCCTTCCAGCATTACACAGTCTTGTTAGAAATATGGCTAGTCATACCTTAAGCAGAAAAGTCTGCCAACTGTTTCCCCCAACTGAAGTTATCTCATCTCAACAGTCCTATGTGGAAACAGCAAACGATTTTAGTTACTGCTGCTAAAATCATATTCCTCTCACAAACAGAACTCTTCATCTTTTTCTGTTTCAGAGTAAATAGTACATACCAGCACTATTTTAAAATAACAAACTCTTGATAGTAGAATAAAAAACTACAACTAATCACCACATACTCTTCACCATCTCCGTGGAGATGCTGCTTGTTCAGCGGCAAAGAGAATGACTGGGGTGGGCGGAGCCTAGGAGGGACTATATGGACAGCTTTTGCTGTGCTCTTTGCCATTTCCTGTTGGGGAAGAGAATATTCCCACAAGTTATGGATGACGCCGTGGACCGGACACACCAATGTTGGAGAAATATATATATATATATATATATATATATACACACACACACATATATATATATATATATATATATATATACACACACACACACACACACACACACACATATATACACACACACACTGCACCTCCAGCTCTAAGAATGTAAAAATCATTCATTTAAACAAATGGTTCCAAAAACAGAAGCCATAAATACAAGATGAAGTTAAAATTCTGGTTAGAACTGAGTGTATACACATACATATTTAGACATGTATATGTATGGGTATATATATATATATATATATATATCCCTGTCAATTTAAACACCTTGTCATATACCATATACCTTTTAAGCCTTATTTGTTTTTTGACAAAGATTTATATAAATCATTTTTTTAAACCAGTGCCTGACGTAAAAAAACGTTCCCCAAAGTTTATAAAGTGTGAATTTCAACATAAAGCTGTATAAAATGCCCAAATAAAGCAATCGATCTAGTTCATAAAAGGGTCTACCAGTTTTATAGCCCATATTAAGCCCTTTATTCTGTTTGAGACTAAGAAAATGGCTTACCGGTCCCCATGAGGGGAAATGACAGCCTTCCAGCATTACACAGTCTTGTTAGAAATATGGCTAGTCATACCTTAAGCAGAAAAGTCTGCCAACTGTTTCCCCCAACTGAAGTTATCTCATCTCAACAGTCCTATGTGGAAACAGCAAACGATTTTAGTTACTGCTGCTAAAATCATATTCCTCTCACAAACAGAACTCTTCATCTTTTTCTGTTTCAGAGTAAATAGTACATACCAGCACTATTTTAAAATAACAAACTCTTGATAGTAGAATAAAAAACTACAACTAATCACCACATACTCTTCACCATCTCCGTGGAGATGCTGCTTGTTCAGCGGCAAAGAGAATGACTGGGGTGGGCGGAGCCTAGGAGGGACTATATGGACAGCTTTTGCTGTGCTCTTTGCCATTTCCTGTTGGGGAAGAGAATATTCCCACAAGTTATGGATGACGCCGTGGACCGGACACACCAATGTTGGAGAAATATATATATATATACACACACACACATATATATATATATATATATATATATATACACACACACACACACACACACACATATATACACACACACACTGCACCTCCAGCTCTAAGAATGTAAAAATCATTCATTTAAACAAATGGTTCCAAAAACAGAAGCCATAAATACAAGATGAAGTTAAAATTCTGGTTAGAACTGAGTGTATACACATACATATTTAGACATGTATATGTATGGGTATATATATATATATATATCCCTGTCAATTTAAACACCTTGTCATATACCATATACCTTTTAAGCCTTATTTGTTTTTTGACAAAGATTTATATAAATCATTTTTTCATCAGATAGTGTTTATATGAGTGTAACTGTATTTTTAGATTTATTTATGTTGTTTTTAGTGCACATTTATTTTAACCCCTTATTCTTTATGCAAGGTCTTCAATCGGGCTAAACCAACTAGCGCAAAATTAGTTAGCAACGAAGCAGGAGGAGGCTGCAGGACAAGTCCCAGCAACACCTGTGGCAGGCTAGTGAAAAACAGAATTTATGTTTACCTGATAAATTACTTTCTCCAACGGTGTGTCCGGTCCACGGCGTCATCCTTACTTGTGGGATATTCTCTTCCCCAACAGGAAATGGCAAAGAGCCCAGCAAAGCTGGTCACATGATCCCTCCTAGGCTCCGCCTACCCCAGTCATTCGACCGACGTTAAGGAGGAATATTTGCATAGGAGAAACCATATGGTACCGTGGTGACTGTAGTTAAAGAAAATAAATTATCAGACCTGATTAAAAAAACCAGGGCGGGCCGTGGACCGGACACACCGTTGGAGAAAGCAATTTATCAGGTAAACATAAATTCTGTTTTCTCCAACATAGGTGTGTCCGGTCCACGGCGTCATCCTTACTTGTGGGAACCAATACCAAAGCTTTAGGACACGGATGAAGGGAGGGAGCAAATCAGGTCACCTAAATGGAAGGCACCACGGCTTGCAAAACCTTTCTCCCAAAAATAGCCTCAGAAGAAGCAAAAGTATCAAACTTGTAAAATTTGGTAAAAGTGTGCAGTGAAGACCAAGTCGCTGCCCTACATATCTGATCAACAGAAGCCTCGTTCTTGAAGGCCCATGTGGAAGCCACAGCCCTAGTGGAATGAGCCGTGATTCTTTCGGGAGGCTGCCGTCCGGCAGTCTCGTAAGCCAATCTGATGATGCTTTTAATCCAAAAAGAGAGAGAGGTAGAAGTTGCTTTTTGACCTCTCCTTTTACCGGAATAAACAACAAACAAGGAAGATGTTTGTCTAAAATCCTTTGTAGCATCTAAATAGAATTTTAGAGCGCGAACAACATCCAAATTGTGCAACAAACGTTCCTTCTTTGAAACTGGTTTCGGACACAGAGAAGGTACGATAATCTCCTGGTTAATGTTTTTGTTAGAAACAACTTTTGGAAGAAAACCAGGTTTAGTACGTAAAACCACCTTATCTGCATGGAACACCAGATAAGGAGGAGAACACTGCAGAGCAGATAATTCTGAAACTCTTCTAGCAGAAGAAATTGCAACTAAAAACAAAACTTTCCAAGATAATAACTTAATATCAACGGAATGTAAGGGTTCAAACGGAACCCCCTGAAGAACTGAAAGAACTAAGTTGAGACTCCAAGGAGGAGTCAAAGGTTTGTAAACAGGCTTAATTCTAACCAGAGCCTGAACAAAGGCTTGAACATCTGGCACAGCTGCCAGCTTTTTGTGAAGTAACACAGACAAGGCAGAAATCTGTCCCTTCAGGGAACTAGCAGATAATCCTTTTTCCAATCCTTCTTGAAGGAAGGATAGAATCTTAGGAATCTTAACCTTGTCCCAAGGGAATCCTTTAGATTCACACCAACAGATATATTTTTTCCAAATTTTGTGGTAAATCTTTCTAGTTACAGGCTTTCTGGCCTGAACAAGAGTATCGATAACAGAATCTGAGAACCCTCGCTTCGATAAGATCAAGCGTTCAATCTCCAAGCAGTCAGCTGGAGTGAAACCAGATTCGGATGTTCGAACGGACCCTGAACAAGAAGGTCTCGTCTCAAAGGTAGCTTCCAAGGTGGAGCCGATGACATATTCACCAGATCTGCATACCAAGTCCTGCGTGGCCACGCAGGAGCTATCAAGATCACCGACGCCCTCTCCTGATTGATCCTGGCTACCAGCCTGGGGATGAGAGGAAACGGCGGGAACACATAAGCTAGTTTGAAGGTCCAAGGTGCTACTAGTGCATCCACTAGAGCCGCCTTGGGATCCCTGGATCTGGACCCGTAGCAAGGAACTTTGAAGTTCTGACGAGAGGCCATCAGATCCATGTCTGGAATGCCCCACAGCTGAGTGACTTGGGCAAAGATTTCCGGATGGAGTTCCCACTCCCCCGGATGCAATGTCTGACGACTCAGAAAATCCGCTTCCCAATTTTCCACTCCTGGGATGTGGATAGCAGACAGGTGGCAGGAGTGAGACTCCGCCCATAGAATGATTTTGGTCACTTCTTCCATCGCTAGGGAACTCCTTGGTCCCCCCTGATGGTTGATGTACGCAACAGTTGTCATGTTGTCTGATTGAAACCGTATGAACTTGGCCCTCGCTAGCTGAGGCCAAGCCTTGAGAGCATTGAATATCGCTCTCAGTTCCAGAATATTTATCGGTAGAAGAGATTCTTCCCGAGACCAAAGACCCTGAGCTTTCAGGGATCCCCAGACCGCGCCCCAGCCCATCAGACTGGCGTCGGTCGTGACGATGACCCACTCCGGTCTGCGGAATGTCATCCCTTGTGACAGGTTGTCCAGGGACAGCCACCAACGGAGTGAGTCTCTGGTCCTCTGATTTACTTGTATCTTCGGAGACAAGTCTGTATAGTCCCCATTCCACTGACTGAGCATGCACAGTTGTAATGGTCTTAGATGAATGCGCGCAAAAGGAACTATGTCCATTGCCGCTACCATCAAACCGATCACTTCCATGCACTGCGCTATGGAAGGAAGAGGAACGGAATGAAGTATCCGACAAGAGTCTAGAAGTTTTGTTTTTCTGGCCTCTGTCAGAAAAATCCTCATTTCTAAGGAGTCTATTATTGTTCCCAAGAAGGGAACCCTTGTTGACGGAGATAGAGAACTCTTTTCCACGTTCACTTTCCATCCGTGAGATCTGAGAAAGGCCAGGACAATGTCCGTGTGAGCCTTTGCTTGAGGAAGGGACGACGCTTGAATCAGAATGTCGTCCAAGTAAGGTACTACAGCAATGCCCCTTGGTCTTAGCACAGCTAGAAGGGACCCTAGTACCTTTGTGAAAATCCTTGGAGCAGTGGCTAATCCGAAAGGAAGCGCCACGAACTGGTAATGCTTGTCCAGGAATGCGAACCTTAGGAACCGATGATGTTCCTTGTGGATAGGAATATGTAGATACGCATCCTTTAAATCCACTGTGGTCATGAATTGACCTTCCTGGATGGAAGGAAGAATAGTTCGAATGGTTTCCATCTTGAACGATGGAACCTTGAGAAACTTGTTTAAGATCTTGAGATCTAAGATTGGTCTGAACGTTCCCTCTTTTTTGGGAACTATGAACAGATTGGAGTAGAACCCCATCCCTTGTTCTCTTAATGGAACAGGATGAATCACTCCCATTTTTAACAGGTCTTCTACACAATGTAAGAATGCCTGTCTTTTTATGTGGTCTGAAGACAACTGAGACCTGTGGAACCTCCCCCTTGGGGGAAGCCCCTTGAATTCCAGAAGATAACCTTGGGAGACTATTTCTAGCGCCCAAGGATCCAGAACATCTCTTGCCCAAGCCTGAGCGAAGAGAGAGAGTCTGCCCCCCACCAGATCCGGTCCCGGATCGGGGGCCAACATTTCATGCTGTCTTGGTAGCAGTGGCAGGTTTCTTGGCCTGCTTTCCCTTGTTCCAGCCTTGCATTGGTCTCCAAGCTGGCTTGGCTTGAGAAGTATTACCCTCTTGCTTAGAGGACGTAGCACTTTGGGCTGGTCCATTTCTACGAAAGGGACGAAAATTAGGTTTATTTTTTGCCTTGAAAGGCCGATCCTGAGGAAGGGCGTGGCCCTTACCCCCAGTGATATCAGAGATAATCTCTTTCAAGTCAGGGCCAAACAGCGTTTTCCCCTTGAAAGGAATGTTAAGTAGCTTGTTCTTGGAAGACGCATCAGCTGACCAAGATTTCAACCAAAGCGCTCTGCGCGCCACAATAGCAAACCCAGAATTCTTAGCCGCTAACCTAGCCAATTGCAAAGTGGCGTCTAGGGTGAAAGAATTAGCCAATTTGAGAGCATTGATTCTGTCCATAATCTCCTCATAAGGAGGAGAATCACTATCGACCGCCTTTATCAGCTCATCGAACCAGAAACATGCGGCTGTAGCTACAGGGACAATGCATGAAATTGGTTGTAGAAGGTAACCCTGCTGAACAAACATCTTTTTAAGTAAACCTTCTAATTTTTTATCCATAGGATCTTTGAAAGCACAACTATCCTCTATGGGTATAGTGGTGCGTTTGTTTAAAGTGGAAACCGCTCCCTCGACCTTGGGGACTGTCTGCCATAAGTCCTTTCTGGGGTCGACCATAGGAAACAATTTTTTAAATATGGGGGGAGGGACGAAAGGAATACCGGGCCTTTCCCATTCTTTATTTACAATGTCCGCCACCCGCTTGGGTATAGGAAAAGCTTCTGGGAGCCCCGGGACCTCTAGGAACTTGTCCATTTTACATAGTTTCTCTGGGATGACCAACTTGTCACAATCATCCAGAGTGGATAATACCTCCTTAAGCAGAATGCGGAGATGTTCCAACTTAAATTTAAACGTAATCACATCAGGTTCAGCTTGTTGAGAAATGTTCCCTGAATCAGTAATTTCTCCCTCAGACAAAACCTCCCTGGCCCCATCAGACTGGGTTAGGGGCCCTTCAGAACCATTATTATCAGCGTCGTCATGCTCTTCAGTATCTAAAACAGAGCAGTCGCGCTTACGCTGATAAGTGTTCATTTTGGCTAAAATGTTTTTGACAGAATTATCCATTACAGCCGTTAATTGTTGCATAGTAAGGAGTATTGGCGCGCTAGATGTACTAGGGGCCTCCTGAGTGGGCAAGACTCGTGTAGACGAAGGAGGGAATGATGCAGTACCATGCTTACTCCCCTCACTTGAGGAATCATCTTGGGCATCATTGTCATTGTAACATAAATCACATTTATTTAAATGAATGGGAATTCTGGCTTCCCCACATTCAGAACACAGTCTATCTGGTAGTTCAGACATGTTAAACAGGCATAAACTTGATAACAAAGTACAAAAAACGTTTTAAAATAAAACCGTTACTGTCACTTTAAATTTTAAACTGAACACACTTTATTACTGCAATTGCGAAAAAACATGAAGGAATTGTTCAAAATTCACCAAATTTTCACCACAGTGTCTTAAAGCCTTAAAAGTATTGCACACCAAATTTGGAAGCTTTAACCCTTAAAATAACGGAACCGGAGCCGTTTTTAACTTTAACCCCTTTACAGTCCCTGGTATCTGCTTTGCTGAGACCCAACCAAGCCCAAAGGGGAATACGATACCAAATGACGCCTTCAGAAAGTCTTTTCTAAGTATCAGAGCTCCTCTCACATGCGACTGCATGTCATGCCTCTCAAAAACAAGTGCGCAACACCGGCGCGAAAATGAGGCTCTGCCTATGATTTGGGAAAGCCCCTAAAGAATAAGGTGTCTAAAACAGTGCCTGCCGATATTATTATATCAAAATACCCAGAATAAATGATTCCTCAAGGCTAAATATGTGTTAATAATGAATCGATTTAGCCCAGAAAAAGTCTACAGTCTTAATAAGCCCTTGTGAAGCCCTTATTTACGATCTTAATAAACATGGCTTACCGGATCCCATAGGGAAAATGACAGCTTCCAGCATTACATCGTCTTGTTAGAATGTGTCATACCTCAAGCAGCAAGAGACTGCTCACTGTTCCCCCAACTGAAGTTAATTGCTCTCAACAGTCCTGTGTGGAACAGCCATGGATTTTAGTGACGGTTGCTAAAATCATTTTCCTCATACAAACAGAAATC
Organism: Bombina bombina; assembly: GCF_027579735.1. Lineage (NCBI taxonomy): Eukaryota > Metazoa > Chordata > Amphibia > Anura > Bombinatoridae > Bombina > Bombina bombina. Next base: position 175,170,421 of record NC_069502.1, on the reverse strand, counting down.
TTCATCTCTTTTCTGTTTCTGAGTAAATAGTACATACCAGCACTATTTCAAAATAACAAACTCTTGATTGAATAATAAAAACTACAGTTAAACACTAAAAAACTCTAAGCCATCTCCGTGGAGATGTTGCCTGTACAACGGCAAAGAGAATGACTGGGGTAGGCGGAGCCTAGGAGGGATCATGTGACCAGCTTTGCTGGGCTCTTTGCCATTTCCTGTTGGGGAAGAGAATATCCCACAAGTAAGGATGACGCCGTGGACCGGACACACCTATGTTGGAGAAAACTCTCTCAGGAGAATTACTCTCACTGCCTAAGAACTCTTTTACACCCCTCGGCCCCATTATTGGTACTCTGAGGGAGATAACGGGCCTCACAGCAGTTTGAGCACCCATTTTCACAAGAAAAATCAGCATCTCAACATTTCACCTATCTCCTGTGAAGGCAACAATTAAGGCTAAGGGAAATCATGAAGTGGGAGGGATTAAAGCTCTTGTTGTGTTTGGCAGATTTTAGCCTGCCTCCTAGTGGAGAAAAGCTTAATACCATATGTCAAGGCTCATGGACTCTAACCACCTTATGAAAGAACAATGTTCCCTTAAGATAACATTAAGCAACATACAGTCAATTATATCAATTAAAAACATTTAGTAAAGCAATATATGTTTAGAACACATCAAATTGAAGATCTAAAAGCATTCAGCAAGCTGCTTGTGAGCATACAGGGTTAAGCATGCTTTACATATTAGTATGCAAGAAGTAGACTGTCCGCAGTTCGTTTACGCAGGGCCAACAATTCACTTTATTTTTATTTCATGCCGTGTGCCATCCATTTCAAACAAGCAGATCTCTCTACAGAAGCAGTTTGTAAAATGTGTTGCTTAATATGAATGTGTTAGTTTGTTATCATTAGGAAAGAAAAGCTCACTAAAGCATACAACTCACTTTTTAAGAGCTCAATTTTTCTTTTTACTTGCGAGATGGTGCAGAAAAAAATATATTCCATGCAAATTTTAAAAGCAATTTATGAAAAACTTAAGCAATGAAAAGAGTATTTGTTAGTCTTCAGGCTGTTAGTGGATGCTGAATGTCTGCAAGGCTCAGTGTAGTCTAGAGTGCTATACCTGTTTCGTTTTGCTTAACACAGATTTATACTGCTTTATAGGAAGAAACAAGAAAAGGGAGAAAAGATAAAGGCTTGCAGTAGAAAATGTTTCCAGTACATTACAGCTTTCAATTCTTATTATACATCTGCACTTATATGTTTTACAGAAATACTGTCTACTTTACGCTTTCTTTTAAGCGTATTGTGGAAATGCTGCATTTAAAAGGAATAAGCTAAAAATTCCATCTAGAAAGAAGTACAATGGTTTAAACAGATTTATATGAAAAAGGAAAGATAAATGAACAGGTAAATATAATATATACACCAAAACACAGTCAGAGTTAAAGGTTTCTTCTACCGTAAAAATAAAATGTTCTATTTCGCAAGGTAATTTTTTTTTTTTTTTTTTTTTTACACAGTCCTTTATTTTACTATGGGCTCGATGATCTGAAGCTCTCTGGTCTGGAGAGATTATTTAAAGGGAAAGTCCAAAAAAAACGTTCATGATTTAAAATAGGAAATGTAATTTTAAACAACTTTCCAATTTACTTTTATCACCAATTTTTCTTTATTCTCTTGGTATTCTTAGTTGAAAGCTAAATCTATGAGTTTTGTATGCTAATTTCTAGGCCCTTCAAGGCCTCCTCTTAGCTCAAGGCATTTTAACAGTTTTTCACCACTAGAGGGTGTTAGTTCATGTGTTTCATATAGTTAACACTGTGCTCATGCACGTTAAGTTACCCTGGAGTGAGCACTGATTGGCTAAAATGCAAGTCTGTCAAAATAACTGAAATAAGGGGACAGTCTGAAGAGGCTTAGATACAAGGTAATTACAGAGGTAAAATGTGTATTAAAGGGACAGTCAACACCAGAATTTTTGTTGTTTTAAAAGATAGATAATCCCTTAATTACCAATTCCCCAGTTTTGCATAACCAGCACAGTTATAATTATACACGTTTTACCTCTGTAATTACCTTGTATCTAAGCCTCAGCAGACTACCCCCTTATTTCATTTCTTTTGACAGACTTGCATTTTAGCCAATCAGAGCTGACTCCATGGTAAATTTGCGTGCATGAGCTCAATGTTATCTATATGAAACACATGAACTAATGCCCTCTAGTGGTGAAAAACTTTAAAAATGCATTTAGATTAGAGGCGTCCATCAAGGTCTAAGAAATTAGCATATGAACCTCCTAGGTTTAGCTTTCAACTAAGAATACCAAGAGAACAAAGCAAAATTGGTGATAAAAGTAAATTGGAAAGTTGTTTAAAATGACATGCCCTATTTGAATCATGAAAGTTTTTTTTGGACTTGACTGTCCCTTTAATATAACAGTGTTGATTATGCAAAGCTGTGGAATGGGTAATAAACGGAGTATCTTTCTTTTTAAACAACAACAATTCTGGTGTTGACTGTCCCTTTAAGAAATCTCGCCAGTACTGTGAGGTCCCACACGGAATTTAAGAAAGAAATATTTTAGCTTGAGAGCAGCTTATCTTCTGTGCACGGTTCTGATGTGAAGGAGATAAACCTATTTTGTGTTTTTCCTTTTTCATGCTGGCAAATTTTAGATCATCATGCCCTGTGTGTTTAACTCCTACAAATCACTACAAACCAGGATATTGCAAGTAAAATTGGTTCAGATAATTCAAATAAAAAAACAAAAATACAAAACAAAACTTTTCTATTACATTAGATGGAATCTATGGAAACATTTTAGACGCAGCAGCTGGCAAAACTAGTTAAGAAATTAGTTTGGCAGAGAGATGGAACTAAATAGTGTTAATATAAACTGATTTTGTTTGCATTTAGTCTTGTTTCAACTTTAGTTTAAAGTGATTGGAAACTTTATTCATTTAGATTTAATAATATAAAATATTTAATTATGTGACTGATTGCAAAGGTCACCTATTTTGTAGTTATTTGAAGAAGAAAAAAATGACTTTACCATTATAATCAGTCTTCAGCTGCCTCTATACTAGCTCCTTATTCAGATATTGAAAGTTCCAATAGCAAGCACACCACCCGCCCTATGTGATTTAAAAGCAGCATAGTCTTGTGCAGCTACTAACTGGATATAATGGATGCCCTAAACACACAGAAACTCATAACCCAGAGACACGTGTTATATGCAACTAGCAGCAGAGAGAGAAATATATAGGGCAGGAGGTGAGCTTGCTATTGGCTGCGCCATCTGCCTGTCTAAATCTCAAAAAAGGAGCTAGCACGAAGGTGGCCAGAAGCTGATGATACAACAGGTAATGCCAGATTACAAGTGAAGTGCAAATTAGCGCTCCCGCTCGCAAGTAATCTTCGGCAGGTGGAGGCTTTTTGATTGCGTCGTGTTTGTGCACAAGTGTTAACTCGACCCACACAAAAGGCCGAACTTTGAATATCGCGAACGCATTAACATATTCCTCCATAGCGTTTAATGTAGAGCAAAAACAAACTAGCACCTTACTCACATGATAAACCAATCTAGTTTACTCATGTGCGCTAACCCGACATGAAATATGAATATTTCACATTCCAATGTTAATCAAATAGAAGAATATGTTCTATTTATTCTTAAATATATATAAATATATATATATATATTGGATGTTTTCTACAGTATGTTATTATAAGTAAGTTATTTTAATGTTATCTACAGTAAATACACAGTTAAACACTTTATTAAATATGAATATTGCATAAATATGATTTTTCATGTTTTTAGCTACTTGACTGCAAAGGGCTCCAATGAACTTATATATGTCTATATATGTGTACATATGTATTTATGTGTTTATATGTGTGTTATTATGAGTGTAACTGTACAATTTATTTTTTGATGTTTTTTGTGCAACTTTTTGATCAAGTATAAAAGTTAACCAAAGCTCTAAAAACCGCGCTAATCCAACCCGCGTTAAATTCAATTGCGCTCAAGCAAAGACATTTACTTTAACTCATATGTGCACTACTTCCGACGCATGCCAAGAGCTACAATATAGCCCTAATCTCTTGCAAGCAACAGTTAGAGCGCCACTCGTAAGCTAGCCTTTAAACAGCCTAAAAGGGACATGAAACCCAAAAATGTTCTTTCATGATTCAGATAGAGAATGCAATTTTAAACAACTGTCCAATTTACTTTTATTATTTAATTTGCTTCCTTCTCTTGTTATCCTATACTGAAAGGTTTATCTAGGTATGCTCAGGAGTAGCAAAGAACCTAGGTTCTAACTGCTGATTGGTGGTTGCAGATATATAACGATTGTCATTGGCTCACCCATGTGTTCAGTTAGAAACCAGTAGTGCATTGCTGCTCCTTCAACAAATGATACCAAGAGAATGAAACAAATTATATAATAGAAGTAAATTAGAAAGTTGTTTACAATTGTATTAAGAGGAGGAGAACAGCAAGCAATGTGCAGAGGGGTATAAGTAAAAAACAACTTTATTCCAAAAAACCCCCTACAGGCGCTTACTCATAGACATAGTCCTATACACAGGAAGAAACCTATATATACCCCCAGCAAAAACACATTAAAGGGCCATAATACCCAAATGTTTAAACACTTGAAAGTGATGCAGTATAGCTGTAAAAAGCTGACTAGAAAATATCCCCTGAACATCTCTATGTAAAAAAGAAAGATATTTTACCTCAAAAGTTCCTCAGTAGCCACCTCCCAATGTAAAGGATTTCTAAGCAGCATTTTAGTGTGTCTGTCCTGGGACAGCTGAAAGGATGAGCCTCGTGAACTCTCATATTATTTCACCAATCAGGTAAAGGAAGCTTACTATGAAATCTCATGAGAGTTAAGTCAAATCTCATGAGATCACAGTAAGAGTTCATGACCTCAGCACTGCTGATGCTGATTGGCTGCTGTTCATTTCTTCTTCATTTTTTTTTTTTTTTTACCTGCAGCAGGGAGCAGCTGAGTATAACTTTTTACACAGAACTAACTCTGCTGAGCTGAGGAAATTGTGAGGTAAAATATCTTCCTTTTTTACATAGAGATGCTCAGGTGATATTTTCCTGTCAGCTTTTTACAGTTATACTGCATCAGTTTCAAGTGATTTAGCATATGAGTATTATGTCCCTTTAAAAGGCACCTCCTAATGGACCACAGATCCATGCATATATCAAAATACACATACAATATATACAAAAAATAAAAAAGAAAGATTAAAAAAGAAAAAATGCATGATAATACTGAAAACACAAATACAAAATAAATAAATAAATCTGATAGTTCATGAAACACTTTGAAACAATTTGATAGCAGTATAATTTGGGTAGAGCAAAACAATAGAAATAATTAAGATTTAACCAGTAATCTATACTAAAAAAACAAATAATAATAAGTATCAATAAAATAATTTATACCACACTCCCTATTCATTCCTAGAGGACTTCTTGTTTTTAATTTTAAAATCCAATAGAGTTCCTTTCTTTCTATGATTTTATATCTGTTACCTCCTCTAGGAGACACAATGGCTCTGTCTGTCATAATTATTGATATCACGAGTGTGTTCTCCAAAGCGTTTTCTAACTTCCCTAGAAGTTTGACCTATGTATTGACACTGGCAAAAATTAAACGTTAATAAATACACCACAAAGGTGGTGCTGCAATTTGAAATGAAGTCAATAATAAAGTTTTGTTGGTTCACACTACATATATAGTTAGTTCCTACGCGAACATGGGTGCACATATGGCAGTTTTTGCTACCACATTTAAAGTGAAGGTAAACTTTGATGAATAAAAGCCCGTTTTTTAAAAAACAAAATTTATGCTTACCTGATAAATTCCTTTCTCCTGTAGTGTGGTCAGTCCACGGGTCATCATTACTTCTGGGATATTAACTCCTCCCCAACAGGAAGTGCAAGAAGATTCACCCAGCAGAGCTGCTATATAGCTCCTCCCCTCTACGTCACCTCCAGTCATTCGACCAAGGACCAACGAGAAAGGAGAAGCCAAAGGGTGTAGTGGTGACTGGAGTATAATTCAAAAAAATTTTACCTGCCATAAAAAACAGGGCGGGCCGTGGACTGACCACACTACAGGAGAAAGGAATTTATCAGGTAAGCATAAATTTTGTTTTCTCCTGTTAAGTGTGGTCAGTCCACGGGTCATCATTACTTCTGGGATACCAATACCAAAGCTAAAGTACACAGATGACGGGAGGGACAGGCAGGCTCTTTATACGGAAGGAACCACTGCCTGAAGGACCTTTCTCCCAAAAACAGCCTCCGAAGAAGCAAAAGTGTCAAATTTGTAAAATTTGGAAAAAGTATGAAGAGAAGACCAAGTTGCAGCCTTGCAAATCTGTTCAACAGAAGCCTCATTCTTAAAGGCCCAAGTGGAAGCCACAGCTCTAGTAGAATGTGCTGTAATTCTTTCAGGAGGCTGCTGTCCAGCAGTCTCATAGGCTAACCGTATTATGCTACGAAGCCAAAAAGAGAGAGGAGGTAGCCGAAGCTTTTTGACCTCTCCTCTGACCAGAATAAACGACAAACAGAGAAGACGTTTGTCGAAAATCCTTAGTTGCCTGTAGATAAAATTTCAGGGCACGGACTACATCTAGATTGTGTAGCAGACGTTCCTTCTTCGAAGAAGGATTAGGACACAAAGATGGAACCACAATCTCTTGATTGATATTCCTGTTAGTGACCACCTTAGGTAGGAACCCAGGTTTAGTACGCAGAACTACCTTGTCTGAATGAAAAATCAGATAAGGAGAATCACAATGTAAGGCAGATAACTCAGAGACTCTTCGAGCCGAGGAAATCGCCATTAAAAACAGAACTTTCCAAGATAACAGCTTGATATCAATGGAATGAAGGGGTTCAAACGGAACACCCTGTAAAACATTAAGAACTAAGTTCAAACTCCATGGTGGAGCAACAGTTTTAAACACAGGCTTGATCCTAGCTAAAGCCTGACAAAAAGCTTGAACGTCCGGAACTTCTGACAGACGCTTGTGTAAAAGAATGGACAGAGCTGAAATCTGTCCCTTTAAGGAACTAGCGGATAAACCCTTTTCTATACCTTCTTGTAGAAAAGACAATATCCTCGGAATCCTAACCTTACTCCATGAGTAACTCTTGGATTCGCACCAATATAAGTATTTGCGCCATATCTTATGGTAAAGCTTTCTGGTAACAGGCTTCCTAGCCTGTATTAAGGTATCAATAACTGACTCAGAAAAACCACGTTTTGATAAAATCAAGCGTTCAATTTCCAAGCAGTCAGCTTCAGAGAAATTAGATTTTGATGTTTGAAGGGACCCTGGATCAGAAGGTCCTGTTTCAGAGGTAGAGACCAAGGTGGACAGGATGACATGTCCACTAGATCTGCATACCAAGTCCTGCGTGGCCATGCAGGCGCTATTAGAATCACTGGTGCTCTCTCCTGTTTGATTCTGGCAATCAATCGAGGAAGCACCGGGAAGGGTGGAAACACATAAGCCATCCCGAAGGTCCAAGGTGCTGTCAAAGCATCTATCAGAACTGCTCCCGGATCCCTGGATCTGGACCCGTAACGAGGAAGCTTGGCATTCTGTCGAGACGCCATGAGATCTATCTCTGGTTTGCCCCAACGTCGAAGTATTTGGACAAAGACCTCCGGATGAAGTTCCCACTCCCCCGGATGAAAAGTCTGACGACTTAAGAAATCCGCCTCCCAGTTCTCCACTCCCGGGATGTGGATTGCTGACAGGTGGCAAGAGTGAGACTCTGCCCAGCGAATTATCTTTGATACTTCCATCATTGCTAGGGAGCTTCTTGTCCCTCCCTGATGGTTGATGTAAGCTACAGTCGTGATGTTGTCCGACTGAAACCTGATGAACCCCCGAGTTGTTAACTGGGGCCAAGCCAGAAGGGCATTGAGAACTGCTCTCAATTCCAGAATGTTTATTGGTAGGAGACTCTCCTCCTGATTCCATTGTCCCTGAGCCTTCAGAGAATTCCAGACAGCGCCCCAACCTAGTAGGCTGGCGTCTGTTGTTACAATTGTCCAGTACGGCCTGCTGAATGGCATCCCCCTGGACAGATGTGGCCGAGAAAGCCACCATAGAAGAGAATTTCTGGTCTCTTGATCCAGATTCAGAGTAGGGGACAAGTCTGAGTAATCCCCATTCCACTGACTTAGCATGCACAATTGCAGCGGTCTGAGATGTAGGCGTGCAAAGGGTACTATGTCCATTGCCGCTACCATTAAGCCGATCACCTCCATGCATTGAGCTACTGACGGGTGTTGAATGGAATGAAGGACAGGGCATGCATTTTGAAGCTTTGTTAACCTGTCTTCTGTCAGGTAAATCTTCATTTCTACAGAATCTATAAGAGTCCCCAAGAAGGGAACTCTTGTGAGTGGAAAGAGAGAACTCTTCTTTTCGTTCACCTTCCATCCATGCGACCTTAGAAATGCCAGTACTAACTCTGTATGAGACTTGGCAGTTTGAAAGCTTGAAGCTTGTATCAGAATGTCGTCTAGGTACGGAGCTACCGAAATTCCTCGCGGTCTTAGTACCGCCAGAAGAGCACCCAGAACCTTTGTGAAGATTCTTGGAGCCGTAGCCAATCCGAATGGAAGAGCTACAAACTGGTAATGCCTGTCTAGAAAGGCAAACCTTAGATACCGGTAATGATCTTTGTGAATCGGTATGTGAAGGTAAGCATCCTTTAAATCCACTGTGGTCATGTACTGACCCTTTTGGATCATGGGTAAAATTGTCCGAATAGTTTCCATTTTGAACGATGGAATTCTTAGGAATTTGTTTAGGATCTTTAAATCCAAGATTGGCCTGAAAGTTCCCTCTTTTTTGGGAACCACAAACAGATTTGAGTAAAACCCTTGTCCTTGTTCCGACCGCGGAACCGGATGGATCACTCCCATTAATTAAAGATCTTGTACGCAACGTAGAAACACCTCTTTCTTTATTTGGTTTGTTGACAACCTTGACAGATGAAATCTCCCTCTTGGGGGAGAGGATTTGAAGTCCAGAAGGTATCCCTGAGATATGATCTCTAACGCCCAGGGATCCTGGACATCTCTTGCCCAAGCCTGGGCGAAGAGAGAAAGTCTGCCCCCCACTAGATCCGTTCCTGGATCGGGGGCCCTCGATTCATGCTGTCTTAGGGGCAGCAGCAGGTTTCCTGGCCTGCTTGCCCTTGTTCCAGGACTGGTTAGGTCTCCAGCCTTGTCTGTAGCGAGCAACAGCTCCTTCCTGTTTTGGTGCAGAGGAAGTTGATGCTGCTCCTGCTTTGAAATTACGAAAGGAACGAAAATTAGACTGTCTAGCCTTAGGTTTGGCTTTGTCTTGAGGCAGGGCATGGCCTTTACCTCCTGTAATGTCAGCGATAATTTCTTTCAACCCGGGCCCGAATAAGGTCTGCCCTTTGAAAGGTATATTAAGCAATTTAGATTTAGAAGTAACATCAGCTGACCAGGATATTAGCCACAGTGCTCTGCGCGCCTGAATGGCGAATCCGGAATTCTTAGCCGTAAGTTTAGTTAAATGTACTACGGCATCCAAAATAAATGAGTTAGCTAACTTAAGGGCTTTAAGCTTGTGTGTAATCTCATCTAATGAAGCTGATTCAAGTGTCTCTTCCAGAGACTCAAACCAAAATGCTGCTGCAGCCGTGACAGGCGCAATGCATGCAAGAGGTTGCAATATAAAACCTTGTTGAACAAACATTTTCTTAAGGTAACCCTCTAACTTTTTATCCATTGGATCTGAAAAGGCACAGCTATCCTCCACCGGGATAGTGGTACGCTTAGCTAAAGTAGAAACTGCTCCCTCCACCTTAGGGACCGTTTGCCATAAGTCCCGTGTGGTGGCGTCTATTGGAAACATCTTTCTAAATATCGGAGGGGGTGAGAACGGCACACCGGGTCTATCCCACTCCTTAGTAACAATTTCAGTAAGTCTCTTAGGTATAGGAAAAACGTCAGTACTCGACGGTACCGCAAAATATTTATCCAACCTACACATTTTCTCTGGTATTGCAACTGTGTTACAATCATTCAGAGCCGCTAACACCTCACCTAGTAATACACGGAGGTTTTCCAGCTTAAATTTAAAATGTGAAATATCTGAATCCAGTTTGTTTGGATCAGAACCGTCACCCGCAGAATGAAGCTCTCCGTCCTCATGTTCTGCAAATTGTGACGCAGTGTCTGACATGGCCCTAATATTATCAGCGCACTCTGTTCTCACCCCAGAGTGATCACGCTTACCTCTTAGTTCTGGTAATTTAGCCAAAACTTCAGTCATAACAGTAGCCATATCCTGTAATGTGATTTGTAATGGCCGCCCAGATGTACTCGGCGCTACAATATCACGCACCTCCCGAGCGGGAGATGCAGGTACTGACACGTGAGGCGAGTTAGTCGGCATAACTCTCCCCTCTTGTTTGGTGAAATATGTTCAATTTGTACAGATTGACTTTTATTTAAAGTAGCATCAATGCAGTTAGTACATACTATTGGGCTCCACTTTGGCTTTAGCACATATAGCACAGATATCTTCCTCTGAATCAGACATGTTTAACACACTAGCAAATAAACTAGCAACTTGGAAATACTTTTCAAGTAATTTACTATAATATGAAAATGTACTGTGCCTATAAGAAGCACAGAAAAAGTTATGACAGTTGAAAATTGATAAACTGAAAAGTTATAGCATCAAATCTTTGTAAAAAACACACTTTTAGCAAAGGATTGCTCCCATTAGCAAAGGATAACTAACCCTGATAGCAGAAAAAAAATACAGAAATAAACGTTTTTTATCACAGTCAACTACAATCTCACAGCTCTGCTGTGAGTGATTACCTCCCTCAAAACAAGTTTTGAAGACCCCTGAGTTCTGTAGAGATGAACCGGATCATGCAGGGAAGACAATAAACTTCTGACTGAATTTTTTGATGCGTAGCAAAAGCGCCAAAAAAGGCCCCTCCCCCTCACACACAACAGTGAGAGAGATCAGTAAACTGTCATAAATTAAATAAAACGACTGCCAAGTGGAAAAAAATAGTGCCCAAAACATTTTTTCACCCAGTACCTCAGAAAATTAAACGATTTTACATGCCAGCAAAAAACGTTTAACATTAAATAAATTAAGTGTTATTAAAAAGCCTGTTGCTAGTCCCTGCAAATTAGGCTAAAGTCTTATGCATACAGTATAATTCCAGTGAAGTGCCATTCCCCAGAATACTGAAGTGTAAAATATACATACATAACAGCCTGATACCAGTTGCTGCTACTGCATTTAAGGCTGAGTTTACATTATATCGGTATGGCAGAATTTTCTCATCAATTCCATTGTCAGAAAATAATAAGCTGCTACATACCTCTTGCAGATTAATCTGCCCGCTGTCCCCTGATCTGAAGTTTACCTCTCCTCAGATGGCCGAGAAACAGCAATATGATCTTAACTACGCCGGCTAAAATCATAGAAAAAACTCAGGTAGATTCTTCTTCAAATTCTACCAGAGAAGGAATAACACACTCCGGTGCTATTATAAAATAAACTTTTGATTGAAGGTATGAAACTAAGTATAATCACCACAGTCCTCTCACACATCCTATCTATTCGTTGGGTGCAAGAGAATGACTGGGGGTGACGTAGAGGGGAGGAGCTATATAGCAGCTCTGCTGGGTGAATCCTCTTGCACTTCCTGTTGGGGAGGAGTTAATATCCCAGAAGTAATGATGACCCGTGGACTGACCACACTTAACAGGAGAAATAGTATTAAAAACAGGGGCACATTCATTCATCAAAGTTTAGAAAGCAGCCGTTTTGATTAAAAACTTACCTTTGTTTTTTTCACAGTCAGAGCAGCTTCCCCCACCCGAAGATCCTCTCTTCACACGTCATCAATGACTAATCCAGCTTCCTCCAATCACGGCATGGCCTCAGGCAATGACTATCCTGGGGGGGAAGCCTTGATTGGAGGAAGCTGAAAAAAAGAAGAGAGGATCTTCGGGTGGGGGAAGCTGCTCTGACTGTGAAAAAAACAAAGGTAAGTTTTTAATCAAAATGACTGCTTTGTAAACTTTGATGAATGAAAGTGCCCCTGTTTTTAATAGTATTTTTAAAAAACGGCTTTCATTCATCAAAGTTTACCTTCACTTTAAAGTTACCCTTCTTGTGTAACCATGTAGGTCCATCAACTTTATTTTTGATCACACTAGGTGATAGTCTGTGAGCCAGTGTTCTCGATTTTTTTGGCACACATTTACAAGTAGAGATGAGGGGTTTAAAGGGACAGTCTAGTATAAATTAAACTTTCATTATTCAGATAGGACTTTTAATTTTAATCAACTTTCCAATTTACTTTTATCATCAAATTTGCTTTTTTAATGGGAGAATACCTAAAGAACTATTTAAAGGGGAAAACTCTTATTACAGGGGTTCAAGAACAGTGGGAATTTGTGAAAGGTGCCATTTTAGATGCAACCGCACACTGTATTAGACATGTCTGTAAAAGTAAAAGAAAGCGGAAACCAATTTGGTTTTCCAAAGAAGTAGCACATGCTGTAAAGACAAAAAAGATAGCTTATAAAAATTACAGAAACACACAAGCAGATGATGAGACTCCAACAAAAAAAGACTAAGCAGTTAATTAGGAAGGTTAAAGCTCATGCAGAAGAGAAGATAGCACAGTCAGTAAAACATGGGGACAAAACATTCTTTAGATATATCAGTGAAAGAAGAAAAAATAAGGTAGGAATAGTAAAATTGAAATCAGTTGATGGTAGAATAATAGAAGGAGATAAGCAGATTGCAGACTGTCTCAATGATTACTTCTGTTCTGTTTTCACTAAAGATTGTGAAGATACAATGTCTACATTAAGGGATGCAACGCAAAATAGAAACAAGCTTAACAGTAATCTTTTTACAGAGGATGAGGTTTTGTTAGCATTATCAAAAATAAATGTTACAAAGGCAGTGGGTCCTGATAATATTCATCCAAGGGTTTTAAAAGAACTTCGAACAGTGCTAACTGTCCCATTAACTGATCTGTTTAATCAGTCACTATTAACAGGAGCTGTCCCAGATGATTGGAGAATAGCAAATGTAATACCCCTTCATAAAAAGGGCAGTAGAGAAGAATCTGGCAACTACAGGCCAGTTAGTTTAACTTCAGTAGTAGGGAAATTAATGGAAAGCCTCTTAAAAGAAAGAATTATGACTTACATAAAGACAAACAATTTAGAGGACCAAAATCAGCATGGTTTTACTTCAGGGAGATCATGTCAGACTAATCTAATTGACTTCTTTGATTATGTAACAAAAGTATTAGACAAGGGAGGAGCAGTTGATGTAGCATATCTAGATTTCAGCAAAGCATTTGACACCGTCCCACACAATAAACTTATTCACAAACTATATCTCCTTGGTCTAGATTCAAAAATTGTGAACTGGGTGGAATGCTGGCTTAAGGACAGAAAACAAAGTGTCTTAGTAAATGGAGTTCATTCAGCAGAGGGGGCTGTTACTAGTGGTGTTCCTCAGGGGTCAGTTCTGGGGCCTGTTTTGTTTAACATATTTATCTGCAATATCAGCAAAGGGCTACAGGGGAAAGTATGTCTCTTTGCAGATGATACAAAAATTTGCAACAGAGTGGATGTTCCAGGGGGGGGTAGACAAAATGAGAAGTGATATACAACAATTGGAGGATTGGACAAATGACTGGGGTCTAAAGTTTAACACAGCAAAGTGTAAAATAATGCATTTAGGGAAGAAAAATCCAAATGTTAATTACAGACTCAATGACACTTTACTGACTGTTACAGACGAGGAACAGGACTTGGGAATTATTATTTCAGATGATTTAAAACTTAGTAAACAATGTAGTAATGCAGCGAGTAAGGCTAGCAGAATGCTTGGATGTATTGGTAGAGGTATTTGCAGCAGAAATAGTAAGGTTCTTATGCCACTTTATAGATCATTAGTTAGGCCTCATCTTGAGTATTGTGTGCAGTTCTGGAGACGATATCTTCAGAAGGATATTAACAAACTTGAATCTGTGCAAAGGAGGGCTACCAAAATGGTACATGGTCTAAAAAATAAAACTTACCAGGATAGGCTCAATGACCTAAATATGTATAGCTTAGAGGAGAGAAGGGAAAGAGGTGATATGATAGCAACTTTCAAGTACATTAAAGGGTTTAGTAAAACTGAGGCTGTGGGTATTTTACATAAAATGGAAAATTCAAGAACAAGGGGTCATGAGCTCAAGCTAAAGGGTAGTAGATTCAGAAGTAATTTGAGGAAGCACTTCTTTACAGAAAGAGTGATTGATTTATGGAATAAACTTCCTCAAGAGGTAGTAGCAACAAACACTGTGGGGGACTTTAAAAATGCATGGGACAAGCATAGGGCTATCCTACGAACTAGATAAGTTTATACTGTTAGGTAAGGTCGGGCAGACTTGCTGGGCCTATGGCTCTTATCTGCCGTCAATATCTATGTTTCTATGTTTTTTCTCTTGGTATTCTTAGTTTAAACTAAACATAGGTAGGCTCATATGCTAATTTCTAAGCCTTTGAGGGCTGCCTCTTATCACATGCTTTTTAAATCTCTTTTCAACACAAAGAGACAGAAAGTACACGTGGGCCATATAGACAACACTGTGTTCAGGCAGGCACAGGGGGTTATTTAAGATTTAGCACAAAACAATGCTAAATTTAAGACAATAGATAATAAACATTCACAGTCATGTGATCAGGGGGCTGGAAGAAGATTCCTAGATACAAGGTAATCACAGAGGTAAAAAAGTATATTAATATAACTGTGTTGGTTACGCAAAACTGGGGAATGGGTAATAAAGGGATTATCTATCTTTTAAAACAATAACAATTCTATGATAGACTGTCCCTTTAAGAATTTCATCCCCTAAAAGAAGATGGAGAGGTTTCTTTAAAATTTTAACTACTTGGGGATATTGTTGAGAATACTCAGTTGTAAATACAATATAATCCTTGTATTCACTTTCTTTCTGTTTAGTAGCCTTATTTTTATATTAGTGAACATTAAGAGTCTTAATTTCGCTGCGGCACTTTTCTAATTTTACAGCATCATAACCCCTTTGTATTAGCCTATTCTTAAGTTCAATAGATTGTTGTTCATAAATGTCTTCTGATTTGGTGTCTCTTTTAAGCCTCATGAACTGACTCTTAGGTATTGCTTGTATGAGATGACTAGGCTACTGTGAAGTAGCATGCAAAATGCTGTTACCTGCAGTGGGTTTCCTGAATGTTTTGGACAATATTATTTTCAACAAATAGGGAAAGATCCAAATAGTTGACCTCATGTTGGCTGTAAGTTCCGGTGAACCGTGAGTTCATATAATTATGGTTGAGGTATTTTAAAAATTACCCAAACTCCTCCTCATTGAAGGGCTTCTTAGCTATTACCAAAAGGTCATCTATATAACCTTACGAAAAGATGAATATCTTCCAGCCATGGATTGAGGGTACTATAGATGCAATTAAGTTCCCACCATGAGACAAATTGGCAAAAGGCAGGGGCAAATTTAGCCCCCATTGCCGTGCCACATATTTGACGATAGAAACTGTTGTCAAACATAAAGAAGTTATGGGAAAGTAAAACACTTAAAACATCCCCTATGTAGTGTCGTAAGATAGGATCCATCCCCATTTCTCTCTCTAGGAAAAATTCAACAGCTAAAATACCTAAATGTTAGGGTATGCATGTGTAAAGTGAATTCTGTTTATAGACACAATATAAAAGCCAATTTTAAAGTTATCTACAGTCTTCATGTTGGAAACTATATGACTTGTTCTCTAGCCTTAAAATGTAATTTCTTGGCACAAATAATTTTCTTGGAATGAGCAGTATTCCCGACATCTCTCTTTAGGCACCACAAAATTAAATTATATAAAGTCATTATATTACCGTTATGTGCCTCTTTTTAGCGTAAACTCTCCAAATAGCTTAACTTAGTAAGTGCAAATGGTGTGTCCCTGAGATGTCCTCTGACCTCCCCTCTTGCTCGTTGTCTATGGGATAAATAACTAAGGACCAGTTGCAGAGCGTAACAAAGTCACGCTCAAGGAGTGCCCAGAGGCACTTGCTTGCTGCTTGTGGAGTGAATGGAATTGCTCTCTCCTGAAGCCCAAATCTCAGTTTCAGCCCCACCTAGAGAGACATGAGGGGGTGGGGAGCTGTAATGGATCCCCTATATGCCAGATGCTTGTTTCCGGACTTGCCATGGCGCATCTGGCATGTGCAGGCATAATTATTTTATTTCCGTCCTCAGTTTTAGGAGGTTTACTTTGAAATCTCGGAATATTTTAGTGAAAATCAAACTTTGAACTCGGCACTGATAAAGCAGCTCATTTCTAGATCAATAAATAGCATCTCTTGGCAATTGAGAAGGCAATAAAGATTGAATATACCGTCAGGTATTGTGGGAGTTGTTGGGCCTACTAAACTATAAAGAGTGCACAACAATTTACCCACAGCAGTCAGTCAATATGACTACGTTTTCAGCTAAGAACATTGAAAGCACAATTTCAGCTTTACACGCTCAACTGTTGCCAGCGTTCTACATGTTGGAAAAGACCATGCTGCTCTTAATGAGACAGATACGCACTTCGGTACAAATTGGCCCCATAACACAGAAAACTCTGCTCTGCAAACATCAATCCATCTCTCTAATGCTGGAAAGGAAACCTCAGAATCTACCCTATAATTACAGTACTCTAATTTTATAGTGGCAAGGTTAGGATCATCTGCACTCTCTGAGTCCCTGATAAGTAACAACAACGTTTCCTTACTCACTACATTAGAGAAGTAATCATACTTTTTGAGAAATCTGCAACTATTTTGAGAATGAAAACAGAAATAACTTTGGCCGTTCGGGGAGAATGGAGCAGCAGGCCTCAGTATCATGGAATAACCAATTGCACCATAAGCTGTGGTATTGGCTCAGATGTTGGGGCATATGAATGAGATCAGCTGGAAAAGACAGACAAAGGTCTATTTGGTGACCAACATTGGCTGAACTGTTGTTTTCTCACCATCAGCTGCTGCCTAACCCATTGTTTAATTTAATTTAATACTTACACAGCATACTACTTATTATAGTTTTGGATACTTTTTTCACAGGTATCCTTGGTTATTCCTTTTCTTTCATTTTAACTTATGATTATGACTTGTTGAGGTAGTTTTATGTCATGTTTTTCATGTTATGTATATTTATATGTATAAACTATGTGGTTTGGGTTGAAAAGCTCATGTTCCTTACAGTGTCATTTAAAATGTCAATAATAAGTCATAGACTGTTTTATGGATGCAGGTAATGGCTATGCCATCCCTTCATTATCCTCCTTATATTCCTATAATTAATAAAGGCAACAAAAATATAACTGCTCATGTTTAATATATGATATATAACCCTCTTGTCAATATGTATGTGATCAAATACCACTTAGAAACATCTGGTTAATTCATCTGCAAATTTTGTAAATTTGATTCCCATTTATGTCTTTCTTTTTGTAGACTAGATGCAAATATTTGTTAAAGGCTTTTGTGATCATATAATATATCTGTTCCCTCAATAAAAAATATATTTTTTTGGATCCCAGAGCACTATGTTGATATATTTTCTTTTTGCAATACATCACAAATTAAAAGTGATCTAAGCCTTAAAAAACAGAATTTATGCTTACCTGATAAATTACTTTCTCCAACGGTGTGTCCGGTCCACGGCGTCATCCTTACTTGTGGGATATTCTCTTCCCCAACAGGAAATGGCAAAGAGCCCAGCAAAGCTGGTCACATGATCCCTCCTAGGCTCCGCCTTCCCCAGTCATTCGACCGACGTAAAGGAGGAATATGCATAGGAGAAATCATATGATACCGTGGTGACTGTAGTTAGAGAAAATAATTCATCAGACCTGATTAAAAAACCAGGGCGGGCCGTGGACCGGACACACCGTTGGAGAAAGTAATTTATCAGGTAAGCATAAATTCTGTTTTCTCCAACATAGGTGTGTCCGGTCCACGGCGTCATCCTTACTTGTGGGAACCAATACCAAAGCTTTAGGACACGGATGATGGGAGGGAGCAAATCAGGTCACCTAGATGGAAGGCACCACGGCTTGCAAAACCTTTCTCCCAAAAATAGCCTCAGAAGAAGCAAAAGTATCAAATTTGTAAAATTTTGTAAAAGTGTGCAGTGAAGACCAAGTCGCTGCCTTACATATCTGATCAACAGAAGCCTCGTTCTTGAAGGCCCATGTGGAAGCCACAGCCCTAGTGGAGTGAGCTGAGATTCTTTCAGGAGGCTGCCGTCCGGCAGTCTCATAAGCCAATCGGATGATGCTTTTAAGCCAAAAAGAGAGAGAGGTAGAAGTTGCTTTTTGACCTCTCCTTTTACCAGAATAAACAACAAACAAGGAAGATGTTTGTCTGAAATCCTTTGTAGCCTCTAAATAGAATTTTAGAGCACGAACTACATCCAAATTGTGCAACAAACGTTCCTTCTTTGAAACTGGATTCGGACACAAAGAAGGCACAACTATCTCCTGGTTAATATTTTTGTTAGAAACAACTTTCGGAAGAAAACCAGGTTTAGAACGCAAAACCACCTTATCTGCATGGAACACCAGATAAGGAGGAGAACACTGCAGAGCAGATAACTCTGAAACTCTTCTAGCAGAAGAAATTGCAACCAAAAACAAAACTTTCCAAGATAATAACTTAATATCTACGGAATGTAAGGGTTCAAACGGAACCCCTTGAAGAACTGAAAGAACTAGATTGAGACTCCAAGGAGGAGTCAAAGGTTTGTAAACAGGCTTGATTCTAACCAGAGCCTGAACAAAAGCTTGAACATCTGGCACAGCCGCCAGCTTTTTGTGAAGTAAAACAGATAGAGCAGAAATCTGTCCCTTCAAAGAACTTGCAGATAATCCTTTCTCCAAACCCTCTTGTAGAAAGGATAGAATTTTAGGAATTTTTACCCTGTTCCATGGGAATCCTTTCGATTCGCACCAACAGATATATTTCTTCCATACTTTATGGTAAATTTTTCTAGTTACAGGCTTTCTAGCCTGAATAAGAGTATCAATGACAGAATCTGAGAACCCACGCTTTGATAAAATCAAGCGTTCAATCTCCAAGCAGTCAGTTGGAGTGAGACCAGATTCGGATGTTCGAACGGACCTTGAACAAGAAGGTCCCGTCTCAAAGGTAGCTTCCATGGTGGAGCCGATGACATATTCACCAGGTCTGCATACCAAGTTCTGCGTGGCCACGCAGGAGCTATCAAGATCACCGAAGCCCTCTCCTGATTGATCCTGGCTACCAGCCTGGGAATGAGAGGAAACGGTGGGAATACATAGGCTAGGTTGAAGGTCCAAGGTGCTACTAGTGCATCTACTAGAGTCGCCTTGGGATCCCTGGATCTGGACCCGTAGCAAGGAACCTTGAAGTTCTGACGAGACGCCATCAGATCCATGTCTGGAATGCCCCATAATTGAGTTATGTGGGCAAAGATTTCCGGATGGATTTCCCACTCCCCCGGATGAAATGTCTGACGACTCAGAAAATCCGCTTCCCAATTTTCCACTCCTGGGATGTGGATTGCAGACAAGTGGCAGGAGTGAATCTCCGCCCATTGAATTACTTTGGTCACTTCTTCCATCGCCAGGGAACTCCTTGTTCCCCCCTGATGGTTGATATATGCAACAGTCGTCATGTTGTCTGATTGAAACCTTATGAATTTGGCCTTTGCTAGTTGAGGCCAAGCCTTGAGAGCATTGAATATCGCTCTCAGTTCCAGAATGTTTATCGGGAGAAGAGATTCTTCCCGAGACCATAGACCCTGAGCTTTCAGGGAGTTCCAGACCGCGCCCCAGCCCACCAGACTGGCGTCGGTCGTGACAATGACCCACTCTGGTCTGCGGAAGCTCATTCCCTGTGACAGGTTGTCCAGGGTCAGCCACCAACGGAGTGAATCTCTGGTCCTCTGATCTACTAGGATCGTCGGGGACAAGTCTGTATGATCCCCATTCCAATGTCTGAGCATGCACAGTTGTAATGGTCTTAGATGAATCCGCGCAAAAGGAACTATGTCCATTGCTGCAACCATCAAACCTATTACTTCCATGCACTGCGCTATGGAAGGAAGAAGAACAGAATGAAGTACTTGACAAGAGCTTAGAAGTTTTGATTTTCTGGCCTCTGACAGAAAAATCTTCATTTCTAAGGAGTCTATTATTGTTCCCAAGAAGGGAACTCTTGTTGACGGGAATAGAAAACTTTTTTCTACGTTCACTTTCCACCCGTGAGATCTGAGAAAGGCTTGGACAATGACCGTATGAGCCCTTGCTTGTGGCAGAGACGACGCTTGAATTAGAATGTCGTCCAAGTAAGGTACTACTGCAATGCCCCTTGGCCTTAGCACCGCTAGAAGGGACCCTAGTACCTTTGTGAAAATTCTTGGAGCAGTGGCTAATCCGAATGGAAGTGCCACAAACTGGTAATGCCTGTCCAGAAAGGCGAATCTTAGGAACCGATGATGTTCCTTGTGGATAGGAATATGTAGATACGCATCCTTTAAATCCACCGTGGTCATGAATTGACCTTCCTGGATGGTAGGAAGAATTGTCCGAATGGTTTCCATTTTGAACGATGGAACCCTGAGAAATTTGTTTAGGATCTTGAGATCCAAAATTGGCCTGAATGTTCCCTCTTTTTTGGGAACTATGAACAGATTGGAGTAAAACCCCATCCCTTGTTCTCCTAATGGAACAGGATGAATCACTCCCATTTTTAACAGGTCTTCTACACAATGTAAGAATGCCTGTCTTTCTATTTGGTCTGAAGACAATTGAGACCTGTGGAACCTTCCCCTTGGGGGTAGTTCCTTGAATTCCAGGAGATAACCTTGAGAAACTATTTCTAGCGCCCAAGGATCCTGAACATCTCTTGCCCAAGCCTGAGCGAAGAGAGAGAGTCTGCCCCCCACCAGATCCGGTCCCGGATCGGGGGCCAGCATCTCATGCTGTCTTGGTAGCGGTAGCAGGCTTCTTGGCCTGCTTACCTTTGTTCCAGCCTTGCATCGGTCTCCAGGCTGGCTTGGTTTGAGAAGAATTACCCTCTTGCTTAGAGGATGTAGAGTTTGAGGCTGGTCCGTTTCTGCGAAAGGGACGAAAATTTGTTTTATTTTTAGCCTTAAAAGACCTATCCTGAGGAAGGGCGTGGCCCTTTCCCCCAGTGATGTCTGAAATAATCTCTTTCAAGTCAGGGCCAAACAGCGTTTTCCCCTTGAAAGGGATGTTAAGCAATTTGTTCTTGGAGGACACATCCGCTGACCAAGACTTTAGCCAAAGCGCTCTGCGCGCCACAATAGCAAAACCTGAATTTTTCGCCGCTAATCTAGCTAATTGCAAAGTGGCGTCTAAGGTAAAAGAGTTAGCCAATTTAAGTGCTTGAACTCTGTCCATAACCTCCTCATAAGAAGATGCTTTATTGAGCGACTTTTCTAGTTCTTCGAACCAGAAACACGCTGCTGTAGTGACAGGAACAATGCATGAAATTGGTTGTAGAAGGTAACCTTGCTGAACAAACATCTTTTTAAGCAAACCCTCTAATTTTTTATCCATAGGATCTTTGAAAGCACAACTATCTTCTATAGGGATAGTGGTGCGTTTGTTTAGAGTAGAAACCGCCCCCTCGACCTTGGGGACTGTCTGCCATAAGTCCTTCCTGGGGTCGACCATAGGAAATAATTTCTTAAATATAGGGGGAGGGACAAAAGGTATGCCGGGCCTTTCCCATTCTTTATTTACAATGTCCGCCACCCGCTTGGGTATAGGAAAAGCTTCGGGGGGCACCGGGACCTCTAGGAACTTGTCCATCTTACATAATTTCTCTGGAATGACCAAATTGTCACAATCATCCAGGGTAGATAACACCTCCTTAAGCAGAGCGCAGAGATGTTCCAATTTAAATTTGAATGTAATAACGTCAGGTTCAGCTTGTTGAGAAATTTTTCCTGAATCTGAAATTTCTCCCTCAGACAAAACCTCCCTGGCCCCTTCAGACTGGTGTAAGGGCATGTCAGAACCATTATCATCAGCGTCCTCATGCTCTTCAGTATCTAAAACAGAGCAGTCACGCTTTCGCTGATAAGTGGGCATTTTGGCTAAAATGTTTTTAATAAAATTATCCATTACAGCCGTTAATTGTTGCATAGTAAGGAGGATTGGCGCACTAGATGCACTAGGGACCTCCTGAGTGGGCAAGACTGGTGTAGACATGGAAGGAGATGATGCAGTACCATGCTTACTCCCCTCACTTAAGGAATCAGTTTGGGCAACATTATTATCAGTGGCATCATTGTCCCTACTTTGTTTGTCACATTCATCACATATATTTAAATGGAGAGGAACCTTGGCTTCCGAACATACAGAACATCGTCTATCTGCTAGTTCAGACATGTTAATAGGCATAAACTTGATAACAAAGCACAAAAAACGTTTTAAAATAAAACCGTTACTGTCTCTTTAAATTTTAAACTGAACACACTTTATTACTGAATATGCGAAAAAGTATGAAGGAATTGTTCAAAATTCACCAAAATTTCACCACAGTGTCTTAAAGCCTTAAAAGTATTGCACACCAAATTTGAAAGCTTTAACTCTTAAAATAACTGAACCGGAGCCGTTTTTACATTTAACCCCTATACAGTCCCTGGTATCTGCTTTGCTGAGACCCAACCAAGCCCAGAGGGGAATACGATACCAAATGACGCCTTCAATAAGCTTTTTCAGTGGATCTGAGCTCCTCACACATGCATCTGCATGCCTTGCTTCTCAAAAACAACTGCGCATTAGTGGCGCGAAAATGAGGCTCTGCCTATGACTAGAAAAGGCCCCCAGTGAAAAAGGTGTCCAATACAGTGCCTGCCGTTTTTTTAACAGAATTCCCAAGATTAAAATAACTCTCCAAAGTTATAAACCATTAAATATGCTTATAAAGTAATCGTTTTAGCCCAGAAAAATGTCTACCAGTCTTTAAAGCCCTTGTGAAGCCCTTTATTCTTATATTAAAAATTAAGAAAATGGCTTACCGGATCCCATAGGGAAAATGACAGCTTCCAGCATTACCAAGTCTTGTTAGAAATGTGTCATACCTCAAGCAGCAAAAGTCTGCTCACTGTTTCCCCCAACTGAAGTTAATTCATCTCAACAGTCCTGTGTGGAAACAGCCATCGATTTTAGTAACGGTTGCTAAAATCATTTTCCTCTTACAAACAGAAATCTTCATCTCCTTTCTGTTTCAGAGTAAATAGTACATACCAGCACTATTTTAAAATAACAAACTCTTGATTGAAGAATAAAAACTACATTTAAACACCAAAAAACTCTTAGCCATCTCCGTGGAGATGTTGCCTGTGCAACGGCAAAGAGAATGACTGGGGAAGGCGGAGCCTAGGAGGGATCATGTGACCAGCTTTGCTGGGCTCTTTGCCATTTCCTGTTGGGGAAGAGAATATCCCACAAGTAAGGATGACGCCGTGGACCGGACACACCTATGTTGGAGAAATATTACCTGAACCATGATAGGGTAAAGGGCCAAATACAATGCTTAACCATATAAACAGATATGTACAGTAAAGTTAAAATTAAACGTTCCTTATTCACAACATGCATTTTTAAACAAGTTTCAAATTCACATCTATTATCAAAATGTGAAATGGCAATAGCTGTCTACGTTTGTTTGCAGTGGAGTGGACATTTGTTGAATAACAAGTTACGCATTCCATGTGTGCTTCTATTGCTGTATCCTGCACAGCTAGGAAAGATAAAGCAAGGAGGTAACCTCACCTTTGATTAACAGACCGGTAAGATCAAACTTTTTTTCCTGAGCATGGGTGAGCCCTTGCACTATATATTTCTTTTACTGGATATTTTAGCAAGCAAACTTAAGGTGCATGACTAGTTACCAATAATTGATGCCATATCACGGATTGGTGTACTGTTCTTATGGAATACTGACACTTACAGGCAGGGCCGCCACTAGAAATTTTGGGTCCCCTGACTTAAACATTGATCAGGGTCCTCCCCCCCTTTGACATGTGCAATTTTTGACCACGTGATTAAAACATATATGCACTTTATTATTAAGTGAAGTCAAATTTGAAAATGTTGTGAAGGTAACAACACACAAATACAAAAACACACAGACACACATAAGGATTCACATATAGACACTCTAGCAGAAACACAGATAAACACACAAACAATCTCAGACACACAGACAGACACTCAGCACTTGTTTACATTGACCTGACAAGTAATGAGATAGACTACAGTTTTGTCAAAAAAGGAGATTTACAAAACAAAATATGGAGTTCTGATTATCTTTTTGTCAAGGAAGATGCCAACTAAATAATGACAACATCATACAGTGGCTGAAAGGAAGGGCCCTGAACTGCCTAAACAATAATTGAAAGGTTAAATGGTGGATTGGTGACTTCCGGAAAGGTCTCATTGGTCACAAAGTCTGTGGAAAGATGTAAATAATCAGTAGTAAGGTCAAAATGTCCTAAAAAGGAACAGACAAGGGACACACACACAAACTCAAACACAAACTTGCACATACACCCAAGGAAACACCGACAGAGAGCCTCAGAAAACATACAAAGACATACACACACACAGACACAGAGACAACCACATAAAACACACAAAGATATACACACACTCTCACAGAGACACCCACAGAAAATGCAGACATACATACACCCACACAGAGACACAAACAGAAAACACACAGACATACGCACACACCCTCAGAGACATCCACAGAAAACAGACATACATACATACACACTCCAACCCTCACAGAGATATCCACAGAAAGCACACAAAGACATACACACCCACCCTCACAGAGGCATCCAGAGAAAATACACAAAGACATACATACACACACCCTCACAGAGACACCCTTAGAAAAAGCACAAAGACATATGCACACACCCTCACAGACATCCACAGAAAATGCACAAAGACATCCACTCACCCTCACAGAGAGACCCACAGGAAAAAAAATACATACGCACTCATAGAGACACAAACAAAAGCACAAAGACATAAACACAGACACCTACAGAAACAAACAGAAGGTAAAATTTCTGCACATTGCATTCCCTAAATCAACAGTGCGTGACATGCATGACAAAAAAAAATGCAGAAATTAAGAGATCACTTTTTAAAGAATCATATTTGTAAAAGTGCAAACAAAAATAATTTTGTGAATTCAAAATCGTACATTAATGATCTGGGTAGATGGCTAGATGAAGAAAAGTACTTTTGAAAGGTTGACATATGTTTGGCTTTTTTTCCCCATTTTCCCCAACCAAGAGCACCACTTCAAATATGATGTACAAATGTTCCCATCTGTCAGCTGTACTTATGGATTTTGAAAATGCTGTACTCTATATGGTCTTGGTGGAACCATAAGCTGTGGTACTCAGTCTCATACCATTAGATCTGGTTAAATGCAGGATTTAGGCTTGTTTGTATGTATTTCAAAATTAAGTCAGCTGTAGTATAAACTGAACAGTGTTAAGTTAACCTGTTTAATTTCAAACACTGAGCAATCAGTCTGAGAGTATAACATTTTATGCAGATGTAAAAATATTAGATAAAATGCCTCCTTGCAGCTGGAAAGTCCTTGCATAAAGGGGCAGTAAACTGGAATATTATTGGAATGGAATATATTGCTACTACAACTACTACCACACTGAAGTTACAATCTGAAATTGCACAAAGAAATAAAAAACATTTACTAAGTAGGTCCTACCTCCTCTACAAATGAAAGTGATCTGCCATCTGACTCAGGCACACACTGTACAAACTTAAGTGCCAAGTCTGTCTCACACTGTGCATAGTGGTTAATTGCACACTCAGAAATTCTCTCAAACGCTAATGCTTTACTACTTGTAATAACATTTCCCACGCTCAATAGCAATCTGCTGTAGTACCCTCTGGTGGCTGCCAAAATGTAAAAAAAATAAGTTGTTTTTGCCTCATGGGCCGCCCCTGGCCCATTGGGCCCCTGACAGGAGTCACCCCTGTCACCCTCTGATGGCGGCCCTGCTTACAGGAACAGCGGATACATTTGGAACTGTACCAGCTAATTGTGTCATTTGTTGAACTTTTGTATCTGCATGAACTTGTTTTGAGCTATTTGCGCTTGCATATATTTTGGTTTAGCGTAATTGTACTAGGACTACATAGATCCTCATTGGTTATACTATGACAGCAGATTCCTATATGTATTTATATTGGCCTGTCCTCTAATAGAGGTGTTGTAGGTCCCTTTTAGAAGGTAATTTAATAAATTAAATGCTGGGTATGAATTATTAATATTCCAATGTCACAGCAACAATAGGAGACGTCTCAAGTTTTTTTAGGAACACAGTGTACACTTTGGGAATTGGTGTTTTATCTTTTATACAGGTAAACATTTTTCTGATAAATTAAAAATTTTGGATGTATATTTTTCAAGAGTGCTGAAGTTCCTGTCTTTATTGGGGTAATTTGTTCCCTCAATTTCTGTCTGAATATAAGGATTGGATAAGTTATAATAAGGGCCTGCCCAGTAAATATGTATTAATCAAATTATCTGAAGTTAATTTTTGGCTTACATTTTTTTGCTCCCTTTATTTTTGTGAAGTGTCAAATGTATAGTAAAGCTAGCTAGGTTTATGTTGCAAACTCCAGATGGCTAAAAACAATTGCATGCTCCTTAACTCACCTAGGATTACTCTTTAAAAAGGATACCAAGAAAACTATGCAGAATTGACTTTAAAAGTAAATTGGAAAGTTTTTTTTAAGATGTCATGCTCCAACCCACCCATCTGAGTTTAATTTTGACATTACTGTCCCCTTAAGAATCCTTGTGATAGCAACAAGATTATTGTGAGTATTATTTAGAACCTACTGATTCAGACAGACAAGACAATGGTTGGAACAAAGTTTTTTTTTTAGCAGTAATATAATACAGCCCTTATAGATTAGACATAGGGGCATTGCTAATTGATATATGTATTTACTTTATGGGGTAGGTATAATGCAAATTTAAGGTCATGCTCAGTCACATACTTTTTGTTGATTGTAAACTTATGTAATTGATTTTAATGTATTTATGTCTATCTTGTAATGTAAAAATATTACACTATAATGTGGGTCGGCTCTGTGCTAATATGATAGTGATGATGTGATGTACATAGCCAAAAAGATCTTAAAACAATTACCTATGACTTAAAATATTATTGTTCCTAAAATACTATGTTTATTAAACAGTGCAACATCATGTACAATAAAGTAGTCATAAAAAACACTAATAATGTTGCCTATAATGCGCTAGATAACAAGCGGAGCGCTAATTTATCGGACGCGTTTTATATAACCAGCCATTACAAGTGGCACGAAGCAGTTTGATGGGTTAAAGTTGGTGGGTGTGGTGTTTTAGAGAGGAAAAAAAAACAGAATTGATGCTTACCTGATAAATTTATTTCTTTTGCGATGTACCGAGTCCACGGATTCATCCTAACTTGTGGGATATTGTCCTTCCTGACAGGAAGTAGCAAAGAGAGCACCACAGCAGAGCTGTCTATAAAGCTCCCCCCTTAACTCCACCCCCCAGTCATTCGACCGAAGGCCAAGGAAGAAAAGGAGAAACTATAAGGTGCAGAGGTGACTGAAGTTTACATAAAAAATATTATCTGTCTTGAATAGACAGGGTGGGCCGTGGACTCGGTATATCACAAAAGAAAGAAATTTATCAGGTAAGCATAAATTCTGTTTTCTTTTGCAAGATGTACCAAGTCCACGGATTCATCCTAACTTGTGGGATACCAATACCAAAGCTTTAGGACACGGATGAAGGGAGGGACAAGACAGGAACCTAAACGGAAGGCACCACTTCTTGCAAAACCTTTCTCCCAAAAATAGCCTCCGAAGAAGCAAAAGTATCAAATTTGTAAAATTTGGAAAAGGTATGAAGCGAAGACCAAGTCGCAGCCTTACAAATCTGTTCAACAGAAGCATCATTTTTAAAAGCCCATGTGGAAGCCACTGCTCTAGTGGTGTGAGCTGTAATTCTTTCAGGAGGCTGCTGTCCAGCAGTCTCGTAAGCCAAACGGATGATGCTTTTCAGCCAAAAGGAAAGAGAGGTAGCTGTAGCCTTTTGACCTCTACGCTTTCCAGCATAGACAACAAACAAAGAAGATAATTGGTGAAAATCTTTGGTTGCCTGCAAATAAAACTTCAAGGCACAAACCACGTCCAAGTTGTGCAACAGACGGTACTTCTTAGAAGAAGGATTAGGACACAGAGAAGGACCAACAATTTCCTGATTGATATTCCTGTTAGAAACAACCTTAGGGAGGAACCCAGGTTTGGTACGCAAAACCACCTTATCAGCATGGAAAACAAGATAAGGCGAGTCACATTGTAATGCAGATAGTTCAGAAACTCTTTGAGCTGAAGAGATAGCAACTAGAAACAGAACTTTCCAAGATAGAAGCTTAATATCTATGGAATGCATGGGTTCAAACGGAACCCCCTGAAGAACTTTAAGAACTAAATTAAGACTCCATGGCGGAGCAAAAGGTTTAAACACAGGCTTAATTCTAACTAAAGCCTGACAAAAAGCCCAAACGTCTGGGACATCTGCCAGACGCTTGTGCAACAGAATAGACAAAGCAGATATCTGTCCCTTTAAGGAACTAGCGGACAATCCTTTCTCCAATCCTTCTTGGAGAAAAGACAAAATCCTAGGAATCCTGATATTACTCCATGCGTAGCCTTTGGATTCACACCAAAAAAGATATTTATGCCATATCTTATGATAGATCTTCCTGGTGACAGGCTTTCGAGCCTGAATCAAGGTATCTATGACCGACTGAGAGAAACACCGCTTTGATAAAATCAAGCGTTCAATCTCCAAGAAGTCAGTTGCAGAGAAATTAGATTTGGATGCTTGAATGGACCTTGAATCAAAAGGTCCCGTCTCAGTGGCAGAGTCCATGGTGGCAGAGATGACATGTCCACCAGGTCTGCATACCAAGTCCTGTGTGGCCACGAAGGCGCTATCAAAATCACTGAAGCTCTCTCTTGTTTGATTCTGGCAATCAGACGCGGGAGGAGAGGGAATGGTGGAAACACATAAGCCAGGTTGAACGACCAGGGTACTGCTAGAGCATCTATCAGTACTGCCTGAGGATCCCTTGACTTGGATCCGTAACGAGGAAGTTTGGCGTTCTGACGAGACGCCATCAGATCCAATTCTGGTGTGCCCCATAGCTGAACCAGTTGAGCAAACACCTCCGGATGGAGCTCCCACTCCCCCGGATGAAAAGTCTGATGACTTAGAAAATATGCCTCCCAGTTCTCCACCCCTGGGATATAGATCGCTGATAGATGGCAAGAGTGAGTCTCTGCCCATCAGATTATCCTGGAAACTTCTATCATCGCCAAGGAACTCCTTGTTCCCCCTGACGATTGATATAAGCTACAGTCGTGATGTTGTCCGACTAAAACCTCATGAATCCGGCCGAAGCCAGCTGAGGCCATGCCTGAAGAGCATTGAATATCGCTCTTAATTCCAGAATATTTATCGGTAGGAGGGCCTCCTCCTGAGTCCACAAACCCTGTGCTTTCAGGGAATTCCAGACTGCACTCCAGCCCAGTAGGCTGGCGTCCGTCGTCACAATAACCCACGCTGGCCTGCGGAAACACATTCCCCTGGACAGGTGATCCTGTGACAACCACCAAAGAAGAGAGTCTCTGGTCTCTTGATCCAGATTTATCTGAGGAGATAAATCTGCATAATCCCCATTCCACTGTTTGAGCATGCATAGTTGCAGTAGTCTGAGATGCAAGCGAGCAAACGGAACTATGTCCATTGCCGCTACCATAAGTCCGATTACCTCCATACACTGAGCCACTGACGGCCGAGGAATGGAAGAGCTCGGCAGGTGGTTAAAATCTTTGATTTCCTGACCTCCGTCAGAAATATTTTCATGTCCACCAAATCTATCAGAGTTCCCAGGAATGGAACTCTTGTGAGAGGAATAAGAGAACACTTTTTCACGTTTACCTTCCACCCATGAGATCTTAGAAAGGCCAACACTAAGTCCGTGTGAGACTTGGCAAGTTGGAAAGTCGACGCTTGAATTAAGATGTCGTCTAGATAAGGAGCCACTGCTATGCCCCTCGGCCTTAGGACCGCCAGAAGGGACCCTAGCACCTTTGTGAAGATTCTTGGCGCCGTGGCCAACCCGAAGGGAAGAGCCACAAACTGGTAATGCCTGTCCAGAAAGGCAAACCTGAGGAACTGGTGATGATCTTTGTGGATAGGAATGTATAGATATGCAGCCTTTAGATCCACGGTAGTCATATATTGACCTTCCTGGATCATTGGTAAAATAGTCCGAATGGTCTCCATCTTGAAGGATGGAACTCTTAGGGATTGGTTTAGGATCTTGAGATCTAGAATTGGTCTGAAGGTTCCCTGTTTTTTGGGAATCACAAACAGATTGGAGTAGAAACCTTGCCCCTGTTCTGTTTTCAGAACTGGGCAGATCACTCCCATGGTAAAAAACATAATTTATGCTTACCTGATAAATTTATTTCTCTTGTAGTGTATCCAGTCCACGGATCATCCATTACTTGTGGGATATTCTCCTTCCCAACAGGAAGTTGCAAGAGGATCACCCACAGCAGAGCTGCTATATAGCTCCTCCCCTCACTGCCATATCCAGTCATTTGACCGAAACAAGACGAGAAAGGAGAAACCATAGGGTGCAGTGGTGACTGTAGTTTAATTAAAATGTAGACCTGCCTTAAAAGGACAGGGCGGGCCGTGGACTGGATACACTACAAGAGAAATAAATTTATCAGGTAAGTATACATTATGTTTTCTCTTGTTAAGTGTATCCAGTCCACGGATCATCCATTACTTGTGGGATACCAATACCAAAGCTAAAGTACACGGATGATGGGAGGGACAAGGCAGGAACTTAAACGGAAGGAACCACTGCCTGTAAAACCTTTCTCCCAAAAACAGTCTCCGAAGAAGCAAAAGTGTCAAATTTGTAAAAATTTTTAAAAGGTGTGAAGCGAAGACCAAGTCGCAGCCTTGCAAATCTGTTCAACAGAGGCCTCATTTTTAAAGGCCCAGGTGGAAGCCACAGCTCTAGTAGAATGAGCTGTAATCCTTTCAGGGGACTGCTGTCCAGCAGTCTCATAGGCTAAGCGTATTATGCTCCGAAGCCAAAAGGAGAGAGAGGTTGCCGAAGCTTTTTGACCTCTCCTCTTCCCAGAGTAAACGACAAACAGGGCAGATGTTTGACGAAAATCTTTAGTAGCCTGTAAGTAAAACTTCAAGGCACGGACTACGTCCAGATTATGCAAAAGACGTTCCTTCTTTGAAGAAGGATTAGGACACAATGATGGAACAACAATCTCTTGATTGATATTCCTGTTAGAAACCACCTTAGATAAAAACCCAGGTTTGGTACGCAGAACTACCTTGTCTGAATGAAAAATCAGATAAGGAGAATCACAATGTAAGGCAGATAACTCAGAGACTCTTTGAGCCGAGGAAATAGCCATCAAAAACAGAACTTTCCAAGATAAAAGTTTAATATCAATGGAATGAAGGGGTTCAAACGGAACTCCCTGAAGAACTTTAAGAACCAAGTTTAAGCTCCACGGGGGAGCAACAGTTTTAAACACAAGCTTAATCCTAACCAAAGCCTGACAAAATGCCTGGACGTCTGGAACTTCTGCCAGATGCTTGTGCAAAAGAATAGACAGAGCAGAGATCTGTCCTTTTAAAGAACTAGCTGATAAGCCTTTGTCCAAACCCTCTTGGAGAAAGGACAATATCCTAGGAATCCTAACCTTACTCCATGAGTAACTCTTGGATTCGCACCAATAAAGATATTTACGCCATATCTTATGGTAGATTTTCCTGGTGACAGGCTTCCAAGCCTATATTAAGGTATCAATGACTGACTCGGAGAAGCCATGCCTTGATAGAATCAAGCGTTCAATCTCCATGCAGTCAGTCTCAGAGAAATTAGATTTGGATGATTGAAAGGACCTTGTATTAGAAGGTCCTGCCTCAAGGCAGAGTCCATGGTGGAAGAGATGACATGTCCACTAGGTCTGCATACCAGGTCCTGCGTGGCCACGCAGGCGCTATCAGAATCACTGATGCTCTCTCCTGTTTGATTTTGGCAATCAGTCGAGGGAGCAGAGGAAACGGTGGAAACACATAGGCCAGGTTGAAGAACCAAGGAGCTGCTAGAGCATCTATCAGCGTTGCTCCCGGGTCCCTGGACCTGGATCCGTAACAAGGAAGCTTGGCGTTCTGGCGAGACGCCATGAGATCCAGTTCTGGTTTGCCCCAACGATGGACCAGTTGAGCAAACACCTCCGGAATGGAGTTCCCACTCCCCCGGATGAAAAGTCTGACTTAGAAAATCTGCCTCCCAGTTCTTTACGCCTGGGATGTGGATCGCTGACAGGTGGCAAGAATGAGACTCTGCCCAGCGAATTATCTTTGAGACTTCTAACATCGCTAGGGAACTCCTGGTTCCCCCTTGATGGTTGATGTAAGCCACAGTCGTGATGTTGTCCGACTGAAATCTGATGAACCTCAGTGTTGCTAACTGAGGCCAAGCTAGAAGAGCCTTGAATATTGCTCTTAACTCCAGAATATTTATTGGGAGGAGTTTCTCCTCTTGAGTCCACGATCCCTGAGCCTTCAGGGAGTT
This sequence comes from Bombina bombina, assembly GCF_027579735.1. Classification (NCBI taxonomy): domain Eukaryota; kingdom Metazoa; phylum Chordata; class Amphibia; order Anura; family Bombinatoridae; genus Bombina; species Bombina bombina. The sequence continues at coordinate 175,137,480 of NC_069502.1, read as the reverse complement.
CCAGACTGCACCCCAACCTAGAAGGCTGGCATCTGTTGTTACAATCGTCCAATCTGGCATGCAAAAGGTCATACACTTGAACAGATGGACCCGAGAAAGAATCTCTGGTCTCTTGATCCAGATTAAGTAGAGGGGACAAATCTGAGTAATCCCCATTCCACTGACTTAGCATGCATAATTGCAGCGGTCTGAGATGCAGGCGCGCAAATGGCACTATATCCATTGCCCCTACCATTAAGCCGATTACTTCCATGCACTGAGCCACTGACGGGCGTGGAATGGAATGAAGGACACGGCAAGCATTTAGAAGTTTTGATAACCTGGACTCCGTCAGGTAAATTTTCATCTCTACAGAATCTATAAGAGTCCCTAGGAAGGAGACTCTTGTGAGTGGTGATAGAGAACTCTTTTCCACGTTCACTTTACACCCATGCAACCTCAGAAATGCCAGAACTATCTCTGTATGAGACTTGGCAATTTGAAAGCTTGACGCCTGTATCAGGATGTCGTCTAGATACGGAGCCACCGCTATGCCTCGCGGTCTTAGAACCGCCAGAAGTGAGCCCAGAACCTTTGTAAAAATTCTCGGGGCAGTGGCCAACCCGAAGGGAAGAGCTACAAATTGGTAATGCCTGTCTAGAAAGGCAAACCTTAGGAACCAATGATGATCTTTGTGAATCGGTATGTGAAGGTAGGCATCCTTTAAGTCCACTGTGGTCATGTACTGACCCTCTTGGATCATGGGTAGGATGGTCCGAATAGTTTCCATTTTGAATGATGGAACTCTGAGGAATTTGTTTAAGATCTTTAGATCCAAGATTGGTCTGAAGGTTCCCTCTTTCTTGGGAACCACAAACAGATTTGAATAAAATCCCTGTCCTTGTTCCGTCCTCGGAACTGGATGGATCACTCCCATTACTAGGAGGTCTTGCACACAGCTTAGGAATGCCTCTTTCTTTATCTGGTTTGCTGATAACCTTGAAAGATGAAATCTCCCTTGTGGAGAAGAAGCTTTGAAGTCCAGAAGATATCCCTGAGATATCCCTGAGATATGATCCTGAACATCTCTTGCCCACGCCTGGGCGAAGAGAGAAAGTCTGCCCCCCACTAGATCCGTTCCCGGATAGGGGGCCGTTCCTTCATGCTGTCTTGGGGGCAGCAGCAGGCTTTCTGGCCTGCTTGCCCTTGTTCCAGGACTGGTTAGGTTTCCAGGCCTGTCTGGAATGAGCAACAGTTCCCTCTTGTTTTGAAGCGGAGGAAGTTGATGCTGATCCTGCCTTGAAATTTCGAAAGGCACGAAAATTAGACTGTTTGGCCTTTGATTTGGCCCTGTCCTGAGGAAGGGTATGACCCTTGCCTCCAGTAATGTCAGCAATAATTTCCTTCAAGCCAGGCCCGAATAAGGTCTGCCCCTTGAAAGGAATGTTGAGTAATTTAGACTTTGAAGTCACCTCAGCTGACCAGGATTTAAGCCATAGCGCCCTACGCGCCTGGATGGAGAATCCGGAATTCTTAGCCGTTAGTTTAGTCAAATGAACAATGGCATCAGAAACAAATGAGTTAGCTAGCTTAAGAGTTCTAAGCTTGTCAATAATTTCATTCAATGGAGCTGTCTGGAAGGCCTCTTCCAGGGCCTCAAACCAGAATGCCGCCGCAGCAGTGACAGGCGCAATGCATGCAAGGGGCTGTAAAATAAAACCTTGTTGAATAAACATTTTCTTAAGGTAACCCTCCAATTTTTTATCCATTGGATCTGAAAAAGCACAACTGTCCTTAACCGGGATAGTGGTACGCTTTGCTAAAGTAGAAACTGCTCCCTCCACCTTAGGGACCGTCTGCCATAAGTCCTGTGTACTGGCGTCTATTGGAAACATTTTTCTAAATATAGGAGGTGGGGAAAAGGGCACACCGGGTCTATCCCACTCCTTGCTAATAATTTCTGTAAGCCTTTTAGGTATAGGAAAAACGTCAGTACACACCGGCACCGCATAGTATCTATCCAGCCTACGCAATTTCTCTGGAATTGCAACTGTGTTACAGTCATTCAGAGCAGCTAATACCTCCCCAAGCAATACACGGAGGTTCTCAAGCTTAAATTTAAAATTAGAAATATCTGAATCAGGTTTCCCCGAGTCGGAGATGTCACACCCACAGACTGAAGCTCTCCGTCCTCATGTTCAGCATACTGTGACGCAGTATCAGACATGGCTCTAACAGCATTTGCGCGCTCTGTATCTCTCCTAACCCCAGAGCTATCGTGCTTGCCTCTTAATTCAGGCAATCTAGATAATACCTCTGACAGGGTATTATTCATGATTGCAGCCATGTCCTGCAAGGTAATCGCTATGGGCGTCCCTGATGTAATTGGCGCCATATTAGCGTGCATCCCCTGAGTGGGAGACGAAGGGTCTGACACGTGGGGAGAGTTAGTCGGCATAACTTCCCCCTCGACAGAACCCTCTGGTGATAATTCTTTTATAGATAAAGACTGATCTTTACTGTTTAAGGTGAAATCAATACATTTAGTACACATTCTCCTATGGGGCTCCACCATGGCTTTCAAACATCATGAACAAGTAGGTTCCTCTGTGTCAGACATGTTTAAACAGACTAGCAATGAGACTAGCAAGCTTGGAAACACTTTAAAACAAGTTTACAAGCAATATAAAAAACGTTACTGCGCCTTTAAGAAACACAAATTTTCCCAAATTTTGAAATAACAGTGAAAAAATGCAGTTACACTAACGAAATTTTTACAGTGTATGTAATAAGTTAGCAGAGCATTGCACCCACTTGCAAATGGATGATTAACCCCTTAATACCAAAAACAGAATAACAAATGACAAAAACATTTTTTAAACAGTCACAACAACTGCCACAGCTCTACTGTGGCTTTTTACCTCCCTCAATATGACTTTTGAAGCCTTTTGAGCCCTTCAGAGAAGTCCTGGATCATGCAGGAAGAATCTGGATGTCTGTGTCTGTAATTTTTGCTGTGCAAAAAAAATGCCAAAATAGGCCCCTCCCACTCATATTACAACAGTGGAAAGCCTCCAGGAACTGTTTCTAGGCAAAATTCAAGCCAGCCATGTGGAAAAAACTAGACCCCAATAAGTTTTATCACCAAACATATATAAAAAAAGATTAAACATGCCAGCAAACGTTTTAAAATACACTTTTATAAGAGTATGTATCTCTATTAATAAGCCTGATACCAGTCGCTATCACTGCATTTAAGGCTTTACTTACATTACTTCGGTATCAGCAGCATTTTCTAGCAAACTCCATCCCTAGAAAAATATTTTAACTGCACATACCTTATTACAGGAAAACCTGCACGCTATTCCCCCTCTGAAGTTACCTCACTCCTCAGAATATGTGAGAACAGCAAAGGATCTTAGTTACTTCTGCTAAGATCATAGAAAACGCAGGCAGATTCTTCTTCTAAATACTGCCTGAGATAAACAGTACACTCCGGTACCATTTAAAAATAACAAACTTTTGACTGAAGAAATAAACTAAGTATAAAACACCACAGTCCTCTTACGACCTCCATCTTAGTTGAGAGTTGCAAGAGAATGACTGGATATGGCAGTGAGGGGAGGAGCTATATAGCAGCTCTGCTGTGGGTGATCCTCTTGCAACTTCCTGTTGGGAAGGAGAATATCCCACAAGTAATGGATGATCCGTGGACTGGATACACTTAACAAGAGAAAGGTCTTCTACACAGCGTAAGAACGCCTCTCTTTTTGTCTGGTTTACAGACAATTGAGAAAGATGGAACCTCCCCCTTGGAGGAGAATCTTTGAAATCTAGGAGACACCCCTGGGTTACAATTTCTACGGCCCAGGAGTCTTGAATGTCTCTTGCCCAGGCCTGAGCAAAGAGAGAAAGTGTGCCCCCTACTTGATCCGGTCGAAGTTTCGAATGGAACTAAAATTATTTTGTCTTATTTGACTTATCTTAAGGGAGGGCATGACCCTTCCCTCCAGTGATGTCTGAAATGATCTCTTTCAGTGCAGGCCCGAATAGGGTCTTACCTTTGAAAGGGATGGTCAAAAGCTTAGATTTAGATGACACATCAGCTGACCAGGACTTAAGCCATAACGCTCTTCACGCTAAAATGGCAGAACCTGAATTCTTTGCCGCTAACTTAGAAAGATGAAAAGCAGTGTCTGTAATAAAAGAATTAGCCAACTTAAGGGCCTTAATTCTGTCCAAAATATCATCTAGTGGGGTCTCCATCTGAAGAGCCTCAAACCAAAAAGCAGCTGCAGTGGTTGCCGGAACAATGCACGCTATAGGTTGAAGAAGAAAACCCTGATGAACAAAAATTTTCTTTAGGAGACCCTGTAACTTTTTATCCATAGGATCAATGAAAGCACAACTGTCTTAGCCAGAGTAGAAATAGCTCCCTCCACCTTAGGGACCGTCTGCCATGAGTCCTTTATGGTGTCAGAAATGGGGAACATTTTCTTAAAAACAGGAGGGGGAGCGAACGGAATACCTGGTCTATCCCACTCTTTAGTAACAATGTCCGAAATCCTCTTAGGGACCGGAAAAACATCAGTGTAAACAGGAACCTCTAAATATATGTCCATTTTACACAATTTCTCTGGAACGACAATAGGGTCACAATCATCCAGAGTAGCTAAAACCTCCCTGAGCAATAAACGGAGGTGCTCTAGCTTAAATTTAAATGCTGTCATATCTGAATCTGTCTGAGGGAACATCTTTCCTGAATCAGAAATCTCTCCCTCAGACATCAAATCCCTCATCCCTACTTCAAAACATTGTGAGGGAATATCGGATACGGCTACTAAAGCGTCAGAAGGCTCAGCATTTGTTCTTAACCCAGAGCTACTGCGCTTCCCTTGCAACCCTGGCAGTTTAGATAAAACCTCTGTGAGGGTAGTATTCATAACTAAAGCCATATCTTGCAAGGTTAAAGAATTAGACGCACTAGAAGTACTTGGCGTCGCTTGTGCGGGCGTAACTGGTTGTGACACTTGGGGAGAACTAGATGGCAAAACCTGATTTCCTTCTGTCTGAGAATCATTTATTGCCAGATTCTTATAAGTCAAAATATGCTGTTTGCAATTTAAAGACATATCAGTACAATTGGGACACATTCTTAGAGGGGGGTACCACAATGGCTTCTAAACAAATTGAACAATGAGTTTCCTCAGTGTCAGACATGTTTAACAGGCTAGAAATGAAGCAAGCAAGCTTGGAAAACACTTTATTTAATGAAAAAAACACAATTTGCAAAAACGGTACTGTACCTTTAAGAGAAAAAAGGCATACACAAACTGCAAAACAGGTTAAAATTGCTTCAAAAATTCCGAAATTTTAACAGTACACCCACTAAGCTTTAGAAGGATTGCACCCCAAGTAACAAAGCAATAGACCTCCAAATGAAAAAAACGTATTGATAAGTGTCTAAAACCGATTAAAACCCCCTAAAGCACCTTGCCACAGCTCTGCTGTGGCCCTACCTGCCCTTAGGAAGCGATAATATGGGGTTTAAAGCTTCAATTAGTCCCTCAGAAGACTCTCAGGACCTCAGGAGAAGTTGCTTGCTGCTTGTAAATGTAGGCCCCGCCCAACTCACTCGATGTTGCTGGGGCCTACACAAAACTTACAAACCCTGCCTGAAAGCCATGTGGGTTATAAACAACCCCAAAGAACCCTCAAGCAAATGTCCCATAAAACAGAAAACGTTACTCCCAGACACAAAAACGTTTGTCCCAAATTCACATAACAAACTGAGTGCCCACAAAAATTAACCCTTTATGCAAGCTAGTAAAAACCTCTGATAACACTAGGATTACTGCTTACCCTTCCCCTAATGGGGACAATGTCAGCCTTTCTGAGTTAACACAGTCTCTGCAGAAAATATGACTGAACATACCTCATTGCTGTATAGCAAGAAACCGTTCCTCACACTGAAGTTTTCCTGTACTCCTCAGCTTCTGTGGGAACAGCAGTGGACCTTAGTTACAAATGCTAAGATCATCATCCTCCAGGCAGAAATCTTCATCTATGTCCTGTCTGAGAGTAAATAGTACAACACCGGTACCATTTAAAAATAACAAACACTTGATTGAAGATAAAATAAAATTAACAGTTTAACACCTCTTCTCTTTACCCTTCCTGCTTAGAGCCAGCAAAGAGAATGACTGGGGGGTGGAGTTAAGGGGGGAGCTATATAGACAGCTCTGCTGTGGTGCTCTCTTTGCTACTTCCTGTCAGGAAGGACAATATCCCACAAGTTAGGATGAATCCGTGGACTCGGTACATCTTGCAAAAGAAAACGTGTTTTTCCAAATGACAGTTCTTTGCTTTGCCCCACTTTCTTTCTTTCCTTTTTGTCTACTCTATTGCCCTTTTGGCTAATTCTGGCATTAGGGAGTTAAACTGCTTAATTCTATTCTGTGATAGTATTCACTTTAGTGTTTTTAAGTGCTTCACAACTGTGTCACCGTAGGCTATGATTACGGCTGAGTGCCGAAACATGTAAGCCAATTGGTGTCACGCTTTTTCACCTCTGTTTTTCTGCTGTTGCCCTTGAACGGTATTTTAATATTTTGTGCCAAATAAAGTTCATTTTATTCTTTATTCTCTACGTGGGATACTTTGCCTCCCTGATCTCTAGAAAAAAAAACGGCACTGAAAAGTTCCTTTACATTGCAGTCTATGGGGACTGTGTGTTCGCTATATATTTGTGTGTTAATGTGTGCAAATACATATAAAAACACAAATATATAATTAGATTTGCTGCCAATCATTGCACAACTTACCCCCTTTGCTGCTCTAGCTTCTCATGCTGTGACTGACGGCATGAGAACGAGGCTCCCAGTGGAGCCTATGGAAACGTGCTCTTATGAGCGCAAAGCTTCATGCAATGAATTTGCATGAGCTGGTATTACTTAGTAGAGCGCAAATATCTCTTTCGCAAAAGCGATATTTTGCGCCCCAGAGTGTCACTTACAGTATGGGAGAAACTTTTGTGCCAAAATTAAACTATTCCACCAAATAGCAATTGGTTGTATCATATGGAGTAAAGCATATGTGCAAACCATAGTGCAATGGTGCAACCATGTTGCCAAATGTCTACATATTTATTATCATTTTGTAGTACGTAGTTTTACAAAATAGATATTCTGGCATCAACATACAAGGTGAATGCCACTGCAGTGACGTTACATGGGTACAATCTTACCACATCTGTGTACCTACTCAAGTAGAAAAAGATCGGTGAAAAATCAACACAGCATTAGCCACGATCACTGATCAATATTAGTTAATTAAAACATCTCAAACAACACATCTATATTAGACACAAATATGGTGACTATTAAGCTGAACTACTACTCTTTTGCTATTAATTGCTAACATAAAGCTTCTCTTTCACAAACCATCTCCCCACCCAGTCACACAAGTTTAGCCATGGTAAGTAGAAGACAATGGTATTGAAACGTCTCAGGAATAGATTTTATATGTGTGCGCCCTTGTGAGAAGCAAATGCAATTCTATCATTTTGCAACTGATGACATTCATGTGCACTGATTATCACACCAGGGTGCAGGTATAAAATTTGATGGACAATACATACATCACATCTCCATCACTGCAAAAAAAAAAAACTAAAAGAAATAAAATGTCAGTGAGTCACACCATTAGTTTTTATGCGAGCTTTTGTTTTCAACCAGCTGTTGATGCAGTATTAGTAATGCAGAAGTTAATATGACTGCAGTAGCATATAACTGCTCCTAAAGCCATGGAACGCTACAACGCCACACCACACAATTACTGTCGTTACCAGAGGGCTGTGTGTGGGAGAAGGCTGAGTCTCTGCAGCATCTTCTTTGATAATGTCCTAGCAACACACAATGCATACAGCATGAAAAGGGTTTTCACTATAATAAATAGGATCAACAATCGATCGATCAACAATCTGAGACAATGGGAAACATGCAGAAAATAGCTTCTTTACACATTCCTGTAAAATACTGTGGCAGTATCTTTGCATTTTCTGTAAGCCACTGGCAATAGAACAGTGCACTTCCAATAGCAACTGGGCTACAAACTTATACCAAACAATTAAAATGTGCACACTGCCTCCAAAAGACTAACCAAAACAGAAAAACAAAGCAAATTATTGGCGGCTTCAAACTAGGTCTATCCACTGCATACCCTCTACTTGCTAACAGCTGACAACTCAAAGGGACAACATCACCAGGAATCATCATTCAGATGTAATCAATTGAAAAATTAAATTATATTAGCCGATTTATTCTACGTTTATTTTATTTTTACCCCCTCCACAACACCAGTACCTCTTGATATCTAGCGTTGTAGCAACTTTTGTTAGCACCTCCCATTTTAAGGTCTACAGGTGTCCCCGCATGGGAGGAGCTACAAGCAGCTTTGCCAATACTGATAAAAAATACCTGATAAAAACACCTGCAAGCACTAATAGGCCTAACTTGTGGCTAGATTACGAGTTTTGCATTATGAGGGGTGCGGTACTAACTTGCAAGTTATTGTCACCACTCACTGACATACAGCGCTGGTATTACAGGTTTTAAAAAAAACGGCGTTATCAGGCAAGAAGTGAGCGTAAAGCAAAATTGAGCTCCATACCGCACTCCAACACCAGCGCTGCTGAAAGCTGTGGTGAGCTGGTTTTACGTGCTTGTGTACGATTTCCCCATAGACATCAATGGGGAGAGCCGGCTGAAAAAAAGTCTAACACCTGCAAAAAAGCAGCGTAAAGCTCCGTAACGCAGCCCCATTGATTCCTATGGGGAAACAAAATTTATGTTTACACCCAACACCCTAACCTGAACCCCGAGTCTAAACACCCCTAATCTTATTAACACTTATTAACCCCAAAATCTGCCGCCCCTGACATCGCCGACACCTACATTATATTTATTAACCCCTAATCTGCCGCCCCCGACATCACCTACATTATACTTATTAACCCCTAATCTGCTGCCCCCCACATCGCCGACACCTACATTATATTTATTAACCCCTAATTTTCCACCCCCAATGTCGCCGCAACCTTCCTACACTTATTAACCCCTAATCTGCCGCTCTGGACATCGCCGCCACTATAATAAACATATTAACCCCTAAACCGCCGTACTCCCACATCGCGAACACTAGTTAAATATTATTAACCGCTAATCTGCCGTCCCTAACATCGCCGCCACCTACCTACATTTATTAACCCCTAATCTGCCACCCCAACGTTGCCGCCACTATGCTAAATTTATTAACCCCTAAACCTCAGTCTAACCCTAACACCCCCTAACTTAAATATAATTAAAATAAATCTAAATAAAACCTACTACAATTACCTAAATAATTCCAATTTTACGTTACGGCTTTGTAGCGTAAAAGCCATAACTACTGACTTTCAGTTTACGGTATGGATCTTATAATTTTATGCTGTACCTCTCACTTTTTGGCCTCCCAGGCAGACTCGTAATACCGGCGCTATGGAAGTCCCATTGAAAAAGGACTTTTTGAAATCTGCAGTAATTACATTGCGTTACGGCCAAAAAAGTGTGCGGTGCAGCTAAACCTGCAAGACTCTTAATACCAGCGGTAGTGAAAAAGAGCCTTAACGCTGCTTTTTCACTCATGCCGCAGAACTCGTAATCTAGCCGTTGTTCTTTTAAGAGCATTTAAGACCCCTGAACTCGATAAATATATATTTACTGAAAATATATACTTTAGTATATAACATGTCTATTGTTTTCCACATATCAGATACATGTGAAAATCTCACTTAGCATCTCCAAGCTTTTGTGTTCACTTTTTTCAGTGTACATACAACAACAACTTTACCATATACTTTATCACCTTTATTATCTTGGTATCCATTGTAGAAACTTACATGACCAAATACCAAGGTTGGCTCAAAAGAGTTCACATATCTTGAGCATTATATCTGTAGCAAACGCTGGCATCATATAGTACTCAAGAAATGTGCACATTCCTTAGTCCATTATCTGCTCATGGGAAGAGTGAAGTTTCAACAAAGGATATCAACAGAAAAAGTATATTTCAAAGTGTTTCTTATTACATGTGTCTAAATCATGAAAGTTTAACTTTGACCTTCAGATTCCTAAAATATATGTTGAAAAGGTAATAACCCAAAACTATACATTACTCAAGAACAGCGGACGCATTGAAACAGGTTGAATCGCCCTGTTTGAAGTTATACACTAGGAACTCCTAGAGATTACGGCCGCTCTATAAGTATTTAGGAAGGTACCACTCCCCTATGCACGATCCTATACTATTATGATATAGCAAGATCGGCTGCATTTGATTTTTAATTATTGTTGTTTATATATATTTTGCACAGAATTTTTATATCAGGCACGTTCTATATCTACTCATAGTTCTATTTTCTTATATATTTTTTAGCAACTGGACGTGTAGTCTTATACATGCCTACAATGTTTTAATATGATACATGAATCGGATGTGATCCTGTTTGATATACACTGTTCTATTTTACTTCATTGACAAAAGTGGGGCTATGTGTGCGTTTAGCTTTTTTGTATATTCTTTTGATATATTAAATTATTTATCTCTATTGTAATCTGCTTTATCGAGCTAATCCTTAGGAATATTTATTTTATATATATCAGACTTCTCTCCTAGTATTATTTATTAGTAACTAGGTTTTCTGTACACAGTACACTAGCCTCTATTCTGCACCTGAATATTATATCCTTATGTACCATTGCCCTCGCTTTAGCACCAGTGCTTTTTGTATTCTCCCTGTGGGGTTCTTTTAGAGAGGGGGCCCTCTTTGTACTTGGCAGTGGGGCTGTTTTTAGCGACAGTTCTCCCCAGAACTTTCCAGCACTCAGTTTGACAGCCAATGAAAAAAGTTATGAGTTTATTGCTCACCCTTTAGCTGGTACACTAGATTAGCTGTCACTTTCAAATGGTTATAAATCGATATTGAAAGGAGGCAAAATGCCCTTTAAAAAGTAGACTAAAAGATCCTGTTGATTGGCAACAAGGAACACGATATATACAAAAAAATATATAGATTTTTTATTCACAAAGCAGAAGATACATTTGTTAAATAGGAAAAAAATAGCATAACTGCTGCATAATGTTGATTTTTTTTCCATGTTAGTATTCACACATCCAGCATAATACTTACTAGGCCATTGTTTTGATCTCTGGATAAACTTGATTTTACAGATGGACGTGACATGGGATGTTGGGGATTGCCAAAGAAATACTTTGGTGTGTAAACATGAGGAGCAAAGAATGGCTATGGAAAAGATAAAAATAAAACATGCAGAGACAGGGATAAAATGGATAAACAAAAATATGGCTAAACAATATTTAAAAAAAAAAACAAAAAAAAAAAAACAACAAACAAGTGACATAGAACATAAAAGTAAAATGAAAAAAAGAAAAATGGAATACTATTACATTAAAGTATATACAAAACATATATTTCTGAAACATTTAAACAATCTCAAATGTAACGGTCTCAATATGTTTTGTGTTGTTCATATTTACAGCATATCTGAAAATTGGCATTGCAGTATTGTCTGTATTTTCCAAAAATGTGTTAAAGGTTTATTAGTGGGATGAATAGTTCACTGGTAAAGCACCAATTATGAAGGTGGTGTCTGTTCTATTCAGAGATACACTGTTATCAGGGGATCGTGCTCCTTATTAATAAACAACATTTTCTGCAAAGTGCTTGTAAAAAAACAAGATTTATGCTTACCTGATAAATTAGTTTCTTTCATGGTGATGAGAGTCCACAAGTCATTACTCCTGGGAATTCCACTCCTGGCCAGTAGGAGGAGGCAACAATTCCCATAATGCCAAGCACACTTAAACCCTCCTACCTCACTGGTTAGCTAGTCTGACATATAGTCAAGCAAGGAGAACAAGAAAGGGATAGAAAAGGACAAAAGCAGGGATAATGAGGTGCAAACTGGAACTGCCGGCAGAAAAAAAATAATTAATACAAATTAAAAAAAAATTAACATGTCTCATGGACTCTCACCATCATGAAAGAAATTAATTTATCAGGTAAGCATAAATTATGTCTTCTTTCATAAAAGGTGGTGATGAAAGCCCGCAAGTCTAACTCCTGGGAACAAAAACCCAAGCTGTGGAGTCCACGAGTACTTTGTGCAGGATAAAAACATTTTCTTACTTTTATGTAAATACCTAATGTCCAGAAACTAGTGCCTGAAGGATTTTCTTACAAAAAGCTACTTCAGAAGAGGCAAAAACATAAAAATTGTAGAATTTATTAAAGAAATCTAAAAAAGCCCAAGTTGCTGCCTAGCAAATCTGTGTAACAGAAGCTTCATTAAGTCCAGTAAGTAGAAACTGTTCTAGTAGAATAGGCAGTAATATGTTTAGAAGGAGACTGCCCTGCCTCCAAGTAAGCCTTGTGACTCAAAAGTAGCAGCTGTTGCCTTTTGACTCTTTCTAGAACCAGAGCAATGAATAAAAAAAAATGTAAGGATTGTCTAAAATCATTTGTTGCCTGCAAATAAAATTTCAAAGCTCTTACAACATCCAAATTATGTAGAAGCCTCTCTTTACATTTTTTTGGAATAGGACGAAGAAATTAAACAACAATCTCCTGATTAATGTGTTCTGAAGACTCCACCTATGGCAAGAAATCAAAATTAGTCCTTAAAACCGCCTTATCTTGGTGAAAAACAAGAAAGAGCAGACAACATAGAAACTCTTCTAGCAGACGATATTGCTAAAAGAAACAAAACTTTCCAAAACAAAAGCTAAATATCCAAATTGTCCATAGGTTCAAAAGGAGAAACCTGTAAAACTCTTAAAACCAAATTAAAGAGACATAATATTCATATGCTAAATCACTTTAAAGTTATACAGCATGACTATGAAAAGCTGACAACAAAATATCACCTGAACATCTCTATGTAAAAAAGGAAGATATTTTAACTCAAAATGTATTCAGCTCACAAGAGTAAGTGCTCTGGTAGCAGTTATACTTCAGCTACTGTCGAGCTTCAAATTGAAAAAAAAAAAAAAAATAGCCAATCAGCATCAGCAGTGCTGAGGTCATGCTATGCTATGCTGTGATCTCATGAAATTTCACTGAAATCTTGAGAGATTTCATAGTAAACTTCCTTAAACTGAATAGGGAAATGCCAGAGGCACACTCCCTTGCAAGTCCTAAGACAAGTATCACAACAGGGTGTGGATTTTGAGTTCAAACTCTTCCTTTTTTACATAGAGATGTTCAGGTAATCTTTTCTAGTCAGCTTTTTACAGCTATGCTGCATCACTTTCAAGTGCTTCAACATTTGGGTATCACGTCCCTTTAAGGTTTGATGAAGGAGAAATTGGTTTAATCACTGGCTTAATCCTAACTAAAACCTGAACAAAATCTTAGGTATCTTAGCAATTTTCTTGTGAAACAACCCAGAAAGAGCTGAGATCCGACTGTTTAAAGAACTAGTGGATAAACCTTTATCATAACCATCTTAAGTAAAATGAAGAATTCTATGAATTATAAAAAAAAACGCCACCTAAAACCCTGATTCTCACACCATGAAAAAAAAAAAACTTCCAAACCTTGTAACAAATCTTTCTTGTCACAGGTTTATGGGCCTGAATTAAGGTTTCAATTACAAAAAAACATATATGTTTTTAAACTAGGCATTCAATCTAAAAGCCATCAAGTTGAGAGACTTGGGATCTTTATGATGAAAGGGACCTTGAGATAGAAGGTTGTGGTGCAGAGGAAGAGACCATTGAGGACAACTGATCCACAAACCCAGTTTTGCGAGGCCAAGCTGGAGCAATCAGGATGAAGAGATTGGCGACAGAGAAAACCTGCTTCCCAATTGCTCACTCCTGGAATATAGTCAGGAAACTGAGTCCCCCCTTGATGATTGATAAAAGCCACTTGTGTTACACTTTCTGATTGAAAACGCAGAAGAGGCCAGCTCTGAAGGGCTATGAAGATTGCACAGCAATCCAAAATGTTTATTGGTAATCTTGCTTGCTAAAGAGACCAATGTCCCTGTGCTCTCCTTAACCCCCAAACTGCACCCCAATCTGAAAGGCTTGCTCTTGTTGTGATAACAATCCAGGTTGGAGGAACAAATGATGCCCCCAGAAAAATGGGCTGGCGATCTATCCACAAGCAAAGAGATTGCCTTGCTCTGAGACCCAAAAAGATTTTCTGAGAGAGCTGAGTGTAATCCTTCCACCATTGACAAAGCATACAAAGCTGAAGAGGTCTCATGTGAAACCAAGCAAATGGAATAGCATCTGATGTTGCTATCATCAGACCCAACACTTCTATGCAAAGAGCTACCCTAGGAAAGGAAACTGACTAAAGGCTTAAACAAGCTGTCTGTAACATTAATCTCCTTTGATCTGTCAAGAAAGTCTCAAAGAGGTTGAGTCAATAATGACAACAGGGTGGATACAAATATATATATATATATATATATATATATATATATATATATATATATATATATATATATATTATTTTTTTAAATTAAAAAAAAAAAACTTCAGATTTAAAAAAATAAAAACGTTTTGAGGAAAAATATATCTAAAGATAGCTTTCTATTTCCGATATATTATAATCCAAAGGTTATTCGTAAAGGATTCATTTTTATTTATGACGCATGAGGCACTATATTATTCATGGCAGCAATGTTTAACCTTTTTTTTGGTAAATTAATTCCATTAATCCATTCATAATGTCATGATCTCCCAGAGCTTTCTGTAAGATTATTATGGGCATTTTTTTTTTAATTTTTATATCTAGAAGATATTATCACAAATTCTTGGTTTTGTAGTTCTCACAACTGTGAATGTGTGCTTAGAGAAATAACACGACTCTTCTTCACAGCAAAAATCTTCTAAAATAAACATACAAAGTTGAGAAATAAAGGGGCATAACCCCATTTTTTCCTTTAAGATCCAGATAGAGCATACCATTTTAAACAACTTTCCAGTTTACTTCTATTATCAAATGTGTTCATTCTCTTTGTATCATTTCACTGAAGGAGCAGCAATTGAAGCTTCCTAAACATATCGGGTGAGGCAGCGACAAGAGGCTTATATGTGCAGTCACCAATCAGCAGGTCCCAGTAGCACATTGCTGCTCATAAACTAGCTATACTTTTCAACAAAGGAAGAGAATGAAGCAAATGAGATAATAGAAGTACATTGGAAAGCTGTTTAAAAGCGCATGTTCTATCTGAATCATGTAAGTTTAATTTTGACTTTATTGTCCATTTAATACCATTGATCCCCTGCAATTCTATGTACTGTACACAGAATCAACCCCTTACAAAGTTTCAAGAAGCTCAATGAATAGAAGATTGTTTGGAGTGGAATAGATCTGCACAAAGAGGGAGGGAGGGGGCAAGCAGTAAAAAATGAAAGTGAAACCTATAATGGTATTGTTTTAGTTTAAATAAACAATTTAATTGTTATCATTAAGGTAGATTTTTTTTTTTTTAAAGTATTTTTTTATTCAGAAAAATGTCAATAATAACAACAAGAGCAAAATTATAAGTAACATTGATAAACAGTATAACAGTTTCAATGTATTACATTTTACATAATGGATACAATCAGAGGAGGGGGTATGCAAATTAGAATAGTCCACATGAGTGACAAGGCCCCCTCGGACCAACTAGTAGGGATCATTATAGATCCGGCTTATTTAAAAGGATAATTCGCTATCTATTTATTGAGATGAAACAACAATATACACATTTGGCATGAGGCCATGAGAGAGTTGTCATTACCAACACCATAATGTACCCATTGTGTATGTAAATATAGGTCATGAAATTAGTCTCTTCCAGACTGTGCTGAGTTATAAAATAAGATTAGGGGGGGGGGGAGAAAAAAATAAAAAAATATATAATTGGGGGGGATATAGGGAAAAGGGATTGGGGAAGGTATTTTCATATTAAGGGAGGGATAGGGTTGGAGCAGATAAAAGGGAGGTAAAAGAAGTTGTGTAGAGATCCTTAAGGCATTATAGGATTTAGCTATTGTAGAAGTATAATGTATGTAAGAGGGGTGGGACAGAATGGGTGAGGTTCACTGTTGGGGTTTACTCCGGACCGTATGCCCAGATCCCAATCTGGAGGTCCTCCGACCTATGTATGTGGGAAACATATGATTCCATTGTCTTCACAAATCGCAGGATATCCACCACTTGGTCCCAGGAGGGTGAGGTTCGTTGAAGCCACATTCGGGCTACGGCCAGCTTTATGGCTAAAAACAGGTAAATACAAAACAATTTCTGAGGCAGAGTCAGAGTTGTGGGCAATATGTGGAATAGAGCAGAGCTCGGTGATAGGAGTATTTGTATACCCTTCATGGTGCAATACTGGGCAGCACGCTGCCAAAGTGGTTGAATTTGCGGGCAAGACCACCAAATATGTTGTGGAGTTCCCAATGCTTCGCAGCCTCTCCAACAGCTAAGGGAGTTAACAGGTGAAATTGTGAATAGGCGGATAGGCGTCATGTGCCATTGTAGGAGAATTTTGAGGTACAGCTCATATAAGGTTGTACAGCGTACAGCTTTCTTGGTTAGTTGGGTTGCTGTCCTCCAGAGTTGGGGTTCATGCATGAGGGCTAAGGAAGATTCCCAATGTCTTACTGGGGGGGAATTTGTGAAAGACCGGAGGATTCAAAATGTTTAAGTATGATAGGGACAACAATCTCTTAGGAGGAAGTGCTGAATCCCACCTCATCTCCCATCTAGTTTTGGTTCTTAAGGGGGCGTTATCGAAACCCCAAGATCTGAGAAGGCTGCGTAGTCTCCAGAATTCAAAGTGTAGAATTGAAGGTGGGTTAAACTTCCGAAGAAAGGCTTGTAGAGTAAGCAGCTTGTCACCTACGTAAAGATCTGCAATTCTGGTCAGGCCTATATTAAACCAGATGTTCGGGTGGGTATCAGGTAGAGAAATTAATAGTCCTCTAAGTGAATGAGATGGTGATGGGTGTGGGGCAATATTAGATAGATTGCAAATCTTATCCCAGAACTTAAGGTTCAACTTTATGATGAGGTTAGAAGAAAGAGCAGGTAGCCTAGCGTGTTTAGGGATCCAAATTATGTCTTTCAATGTATATCCCTCTGGGATAGATGCCTGCTCAATGGTAGCCCACCTACTTTCTGAAGTTGAGCTCCATTGGGTCACTTGAGATAGCCTGGCAGCTTCATGATACCTCAATATACTAGGGGCCGCCCCCCCCCCCCCCACTAGTATTGGCTGTTGCAGGATTTTGGTAGCAATTCTAGGGGCTTTGTTACGCCAAATGAACTTATTGCATTGTTGCTGAAATTTATGAATCGTAGATCTGGGGATTGGGATGGGCAGAGAGCGAAAGAGATAGGTTAATTTAGGGAGCAAACTCATTTTGAATGCGGCAATTCTTCCTAACCAAGATAGAGAGGGAAGGTTCCACGTGTCAATAGACTTTCCAATAGTCAGTAGAAGGGGGGAGAAGTTTAGGTCGATTATTGTTGGTATATGGTGGGATAGGTAAACTCCCAGGTGTTTTATATACGATGTCGACCACGAGAATTTGTACCTATTCCGAAGAGCATCAAGGGTTTCTTCCGGGACATTAATGACGTATGCTTCTGTTTTAAGGACGTTGAGTTTGTAATAGCTATCTAGGGCAAATCTCTCTAGCAAAGAGAAAAGGTGGGGCAACGAAGTGAGAGGGTCAGATGTAAGTATCGTCACATCATCCGCGAACAGCACAATTTTCTGCTCGGTATGATGTACGTCAACTCCCTTAATCTGGGGGCAGGATCTAATGGCTGCGGCTAGCGGTTCCATAATGAGGGCAAAGACAAGGGGTGACAATGGGCACCCCTGTCTCGTGCCATTGGTTATTGAGAACGGCTCGGAGCAAAATCCCAGCCCTTTAATTATTGCCGACGGGTTGGAGTATAGCGCTGCTATAGATTTGATAAAGGATCCCGGGAGACCGAACCTCCGCAACACCGCGAACATGTATCCCCAGTGCACCCTGTCGAAGGCTTTCTCAGCGTCCAACGACAGGGTGAGTGCATTCTATGGGCCTCAAAGTAGACGTTCAAGAGCCTTCTGGTGTTATCAGGTCCTTGACGACCTAGCACAAAACCCACCTGGTCGGGATCAATTAGTGTGGGTAAAAGAGTGTTTAGGCGTGAAGCTAAGATTTTGGCATATAGCTTAACGTCAAGATTTAGTAACGATATAGGCCTGTAGCTTGCGCATAGCGTTGAGTCTCTTCCCTGTTTCGGTATAGTGATGATAGCGGCCTGCATGAATTCAGCCGGGAAGGTGCCCTGCGAACGCGCCAGTGCAAAGATGCGCGCTAGAATGGGGGTCAATTGTGTCTGGCAGTTTTTATAAAAAATGTCTGAGAAGCCATCCGGTCCCGGCGATTTAAAGGCTTTAAGAGATTTAATAGCTGTCTTAATTTCTAACACCAAGATAGGATTTTGCAAGGAGTCCGTCTGGTCTTGAGAAACTTGAGGGAGGTTTAAGGTAGCAAGAAAGGTGTCAATGATAGTCGGAGTTGGGGGCGCGAAGGTATCGTCTCGTTTCAAATTGTAGAGGGAGGCATAATAAGCTGCAAAGGCATTGCCAATATCTTTGGGTTTAATGATGGTCTGTCCTCCCACTTTTAGCATGGGAATACGAGCCGCAGCCGTCTTTTGACGTAGTGTATTTTTTTTTTTTATTTAGTTAAATGAAACTGTTTAAAATTGATAATAAGGTAATGATTATTTTTCTCCTTCCAATAAAGAAAAGCTAAAAAGCTGATCAAATATGAATGATTCATGTATTAAACTGGAGATAGTTCACCTCCCATAATTTAATAATTATCTAAGTATCTCTGTGTTGTTTTGATATAATTGGAAAAATAATCACAAAAGTTATTATTCTGAAAATGAAACCTTTATGTAGAAAACCATGATTTAAATTGAGGCTTCCTGACTAGTAATGTATATTGTGATTAAAATCGATTTGATTTAAATCAAATCCACCCTGAACAACACCTAGGAAAGAAACTCTAGTTAGAGGGAAAAGAGAACTCTTTGGAAAAACTGATTCTCCAACCATGCTTTTGAAGAAACAGGAGACTGGTGCAAGATACTGCTAAAGGTAAAGATATCGTATAGGTAAGGAACCACCAAAATATCATGAGCTCTTATTATATACAAGAGAGTTCCCAGAACCTTTGTAAAAATTCTGGGAGCAGTTACCAGACCAAATGGAAGAGCAACAAACTCTGAAAGACAAAACTTTGGAAAATGTTGATGATCCTTTAGGTCTGTAAGTTCACCTCTTTTTGGGATGGCTTTGCTCCCATACTGGTACTGGGACTATTACACATAGATTACAGATCAAAGAACGACTTAATAAAAGGCTTTTGCTTTTACAGGGACTTTTGGAACATAAGACAGAAGAAACCTTTCCCAGTGAGGCTTTGTTTTTAATCCTGCCTCTGTGAAGAGGAGCAGCATTTTTGGTTCCTACATTGATGAAAGGAACGAAAATGTCTTTGCCTTAAACTTCTTACCCTGAGGGAGAAAAGCTCCTTTCCCTCCAGTCACAGCAGAAATAATGTAATCAAGACCAGGCCCAAACAAAATATAAACTATTCAATGTGCAGGGCTAATTCAGCTCTTCTTGCAGGAGATACTTACTGGTTATGGCCCTTCATAATGTATAGTTAATCATACAGGGGGCAAAAGAACACAGACAAAGCAAAACCACAAAATCAAGATAATAAAAAGAGAATAAAATGCATATAAAATACTTAAAGGCCCTTTTATATTGTTCAAAATACTATAAAAAATGCGTGTGCAACAAGATGTCCCCTGCCTATGATGTACTTTATACCTGATGTACCGCCTAATAGCCTGCAGGTCATGTGAGTACAATATGAGACCAATTACCTTCAGTGCTGTATGCATGACAGCAGAGGATCTAAATGTGGATCGACTACTCAGCAGGAGGAGGCTAAGGGACCAGTCCTTGCGACACCTGTGGCAGGCTTCTGACCAATTCACTACCCAATAGTCCCATCTCCCATCTGTCCCAAGAAGCAGCTCTCTAAGAGGGGGGAAATGAGCCTCAAATCGTTCTGAGGGTCTCTCTCAACTAAGAAACTGGTGCATCTCAATGCTTCACGTTCTTCCTGTGGAGGCAAAGATAATACTGGCTTGCCAGTGATGAGGGAGGGTTTAATTGCTCTTTGAGTTTTGGGACTCTTTGCCTCCTCATAGTTGCCAGGAGAGGAATTCCAAGGAGTAATGACTGGGACTCTCACCACCTTTATGAAAGAAATTTAGAAAAAATATATTCCGATTTCATAAAAGAATATTAACAAGAGTCATTAGCACTTTTTTTAATTAACAAAAAAAAACCAGAACAAAATAACAACCACACAATGAGCTGGGAAAGTAATTACAGTAACAGGTCAAAAAGAAAGTGTAAATAACAGATAATAGTCAAATTAATTAAATATTTTTATAGACGTTAAATCAGGATTTAGAAAATACATCAATTAATTAAAATAATTTAGGCACGTTAATAAAGAATAAAAAAAAATCTATTTATAATCGGATCATTGTTTAATGCGTCTTACTTTTCCTGAAATTATGATTAAGATGTTCCCATTAAGGTTGACAACGCAGCCTACAAATGTCTCTCTGATCTTCATAGCTGTAACAATTTATTCAACTGCAGCACTGGAGTTTTGTCTGTCTTCTATGCCTTCCATTTACATTTGAGAAATAAAATGTGTATGGAACATGAGGTGATGAATCATAACTTACGCTACCTATCTGAGTTTCATATTCCTGACCTCTTGCTTCTCTTTCAGCCTCCGGGTGTCTCTAATTGTATTTGCCTGTTTCTCTCACTCATATTTTTCTATTTAATCGTGTAAACTGCAATAACAATAGCTGGAAATTTTGAAACAAAGAATTCCAAAACAAAAATCTAAAAATCTGACCTTATTACTTGGGCATTTAATAAACAATAGCAATTGTTAGAAGCAAACATGAAAAAAGGGCCCATTTCGTGCTTATCACCTGAGCATCCTTCAAATCTAATGTGGACATAAACTGCCCTTGTTGAATAAGAGGAAGAATAGTCTGAATTTTCTCCATCTTGAAAGTAGGAACCCTGAGAAACAAGTCTTTAAATCTAGAACTGGTCTGTAAGTTCCTTCCTTCTTGGGAACAATTAAGAGGTTGGAATAAAACCCCTGACCCAGTTCTACTCCCATAGATTACAGATCTAAAAAAACTTTTGGTGATATCTTAAACTTTAGCACGTATTGCTTTTTTTCAGCACTACGGAATTGTGTGGGGCTATACAAATAAATAATAATAAATCACTAATATTGTACTACTATTAGCTGGCTAACAAAACATTCAAGTTACTAAGTGAAGTAATTGAAAGGCATACTGTGCAAGTAGACCTGATTTATTTCAAACAGGTCCCTTGTTTTTTTCTTTACTTGTCCAAATGCAAGGTTGATTAGGGATTCTGTAGATATCTGATTATATTTATCACTAAGGATATACATTATATTTTGTACAAACGTATAACAAAATATGCAAAAATAAATAAGTAAAAATAATCATGAAAAACATACTGTATTTACAGCCACCGTTAAAGAGAGGTTTAGAAAAGTTATTGTGCATAAGTAAGGACGCTTTTATGAAGTCACATTGCTATCATACTTTATTTGTAGTTTTAATTCCCCCCATTCAAAGACTTGAAGCTTTATTTACACAATTATTTTATTATCACCCGGGGAGCAATTTAGCGAATATGAATTTCCTAGTAATCTCCCACCATTTTCCTGCTTGGCTTTACATATCAGAGTTTTAATAAGTAAAGCAATATGTATTATTGGTGCTTAAGTTCATTGTTATGTTTTTTAAGTATTTAATGTATATTGCAGAGCTTAATGATCAAATTTAATTGCCTTCATTTTAAATGTGGGGAGCACAATTTTCATTATCGTTACTATACATAACTTAGCTAAGTAATATTTTGTGGTAAAGTTTGTAAAATTTATCAGAATAACACATTATATACATATATTATACTGTTATTTTTGCTTGACAAGATTTCCTTATGTTTCATTTTACCACTTACCAAACCATACATATTTTTAATTATACTGACACACACATTGCTCTTTTTGATTCTTATAGTACATCATACCTTAAAGGAACATAAAGCACGTCTTGCTTTTGTGTAAAAATCTTACTTTGCTCCGCCCTCACTAGCAAGGCCAAAAAGCAAAATCTGTTACCCGATATGCAGCATTAGCAGGTTACAAAACTTGCTTTCCAGCCTCTTAAGGGAGCGTGGGACAAAGTACAATTTTTAAACAAAAGCAAGAGGTGTTTATTGCCCTTTTAATACTGCCACGTGCTTGAGGAAGAAGCTAAATCAAAATAAAGAAAATTCGAAGATGAAAACCATCCTGAAAAAAAGACAATGTCTGTTAGAAAAGAAAGCAAACAAGAAGAAAGAAAGCATGGGAGAAGTGTGAGTTATATGGGCTTTAAAGGGACATTAAACACTAAATATATTATTGCTTGAATGGTGTATTCGGAGCAAAGATGAGAATAAATTGTACATGTTTTGAAAAATATATATTAGTTGTTTAAAAATTGAAAAAATAAGGGTTGAACTAAGGTCAATTAGGAATGGTTATAAATGGCTTACTAGAGTGTGCAGCCAATGACTGTGTGGAATATAGCTGTGTCTGCACTTCCATGTTTAACATGAATTGGATAGCCCACAATATTCAGAATCAAATTACAGGAAAGGAGAACAAAATAAATACTGACAGTATATTGCAAAGTTGTTTTACTACATGTTGCTATTTATTTGGCAACGATCACATGATAACGAGTGTGAGGCTGAACCAGGAAAGGCAATGGAGACAGCTTGTCTGTATCTGAAACCTCTCCCCCACACTCTGTCTAATTCCTCATCAGAAACATTTTTACACATTGTATTATTTCCTACTAAGTCCCTCCACACCCCAAATTATATGGTTGTATATGTAGTAAGTGTATTGGTACTGCAATGCTGATTATCAGGTATGTTGCTTATGAACTCCTACAATGGATAAATATTTCTAAACCAGACTAAAATAGCAGCAATAGATAGTACAAGACGGTCTCACTCACCCGATTATAGAAAGGATGCTGAGGTCCTGTCATACCACTATAATAGCTGCTGGGTGGTTGTGGAGATACAACACCAGCAGGGTACGGTCCATTAAATGATGCGGACGAGCAGACAGACGGTGGCTGGCTATACACAGAAGATGCTCTAGGTGGTGCATCTTGTAGGGGTAATGCAGGGAATGAGAAACCACCAATATTCATCTGTTCTCTTGCAGCGCGGACATCTGAAACATTAAATTAGCAATGGTAAACAAAGGCTAAGGCAGTGCATGCTGGGGCAATGAGGATTCAAGCTCCTACTGAAAACAGAGGGACAAGTTATGATACTGATGTATTTTGTAGCCAGCAGCATATAAATAGCAACGCCTCACAATATTTTCAACACTCTGTTAGAATGACAAAACATGACAAATTTTCGGGAAAATACTTTGACCTCAGCCTTTAGGGAATTGGTGTCTCCAAAAACGTATCCCTAGAAGGTGGAATTCACCAGTAACATCACTGTATCAGAGCATTTTATACAAATAATACAAGAAATAATTAGCATAGGAAGTAAATAATATATATTATTTTTAGATTAAGGGGGGAGGGGGAACAAGTACAAGGGTGTTGATCTCTCCCTCTTACACAGCTTTCTTTCCACATTCGTTTAATGTAATATTCTTCACCATTCTTCCTCCCGTTCATGTAAGAGCTTCCTCTACATTTTATATGAACTTACCTAAACAGAAGTAGAACTCCATGCTTCACAGATTTTCATCAAATGTAGGAGATAAACAGAAAATTCAGGAGCCAACTAAACTCTTTTTTTAATCAAGGCAAAAGGATTTGCATAAATTATATGTAGAATAATCTAAAAATTAAATGCTGTAAAAGTCTAGATGATGTGGAACCCAGACTCCTAGGACTCTTCTGCTACAACCATATCTACCGCACATACAAACTATGGTGATGTAGGTCATCTTCTAGTTGTGTTAATTTAAGTTTCACATGTTATGGTATGAGCTAATGCATGTAACTTGAGTATCCATTCACTAGTATTAGATATATGTATATATATATCCTTACAATATAGAGGTGTGGTAGGATTTAATGCCTCTCACCATCTTTTGGAGACACAAAAAGGGCTCCATTTATTTCCACAAAATTAATACAGTTTTTATATTTTAGAATACCATAACTTGTAGATAAAACAGACACAAAACTTTAATGTTCCTTTTAGAGATAAACAGATATATGTCATTACTGTTAGATAAACCACAAATTGTAATTTATATGATACAAGTGATATGCCCTAAAAATAAAAATGAGATCAAAGCGGATTTAAAACTGGAAGAGACATTTTATATAAAGCATAATGACCTAGATTACAAATGGAGTGCAGGCAGCGAAACTCATCAACGCCGATTGCTTGTGGAGCTGTTAACATGAGTCGGGATGGTTTCGCAGAAAAACTCTCCCTGCATCTCCGGACTCTAACTTTCACCCAGGCTCTCACTGAGAGGCTGACAGGGCTACTTAAAACTCCAGTCCCACCCTCCATAAGAGACTACTCCGAATCTTCGGCACTTCTCTGCCATCCTCCTGTGACGAAAGGCAAAGAATGACTGGGGGATGAGGGGAGTGGGGCAGGTATTTAAGCCTTTGGCTGGGGTGTCTTTGCCTCCTCCTGGTGGCCAGGTTCTTAATTCCCAAAAGTAATGAATGAAGCCATGGACTCTCCTCCCCTTTAGATGGAAAAATGTTAGCACTATGGAGAGCTCTTCCATTTTTACTCTCATAATAATGTACAAGTTCAAGGTAAAATATTGGTGCTCGAATGAAACCCTAGGGTGAGTTAACATCTAGCTGTCAAAAGGTGCGAGTGCGCTTAATCCCTCACATAATACACTTCTATGGGAGAGTTCGCTAAAAGACTCATTTAGGCCATCACTAAGACAAAGGTGCACTAAAATGAAGGTCAAATAGTGGAGTTCTTTACTAAACATCTAAGCTATACCTTTCTACTGAAATAAATATAGGTTTATTATTGAGAAAAATGTTTTGACAGTGATTTAAAGGGATATGGTAAATGACAAGATTTCGGATTGGGAAGGGCTCAATATAATAAGTATATGTATCTGTGTGTATTTGTTTGGTGTGTAGATATATTTGAGTATGTATACATATGTATATATGTGTATGCACACATACATACACACACATATATACAAAACACACATATCTACACACACACACATCTACACTTTTGAGTCCTTCCCAATCCAACACTTTGCCCAGCGTACCCTGTTGACGTAGTAGCAATGTCCAATCTCCTCCCTAATGCTGCCGTCTCAGCTGTCAGCTCTCACAACTAAGACCACAGCCAAAGGGAGAATGCATCTGCATTCATATTGTAAGAGCACCGATCAGGCTCCCGTTATCATATGAAGCAGATCTCCGATGTAAATAGTGAAAGGAGGTGGGTAGGCTGCCCATTGCTGGAGGTGGGTGGGCTGCCCATCGCTGGAGGGGGTGGGATCGCTATACTGCAGAAAATGTTTTAAAAAGGAAGTGAGGGATCTGCTACATTACGGAAAGGAGCTCATGAGAGGGAAGAGGGGGTCGCTACACTACAGAAAGCTAATTAAATTAATTTTAAAAAACTCGTATAAAAATAAGTCTAAACTGGGAACCTAAAATAGCAGAGACCATAAGGATGGAGAAGGATTAGAGAGCTGGGAGGATCCCAAACTGCAGAAAAATTAAATTAAATAAATTGCCCTAAAACTTCATACTTGCAGACTGTCTGCCAGTAACTAAGCTGGTGGTGAGGAGTGTGGGTGGGGGGAGAAAGCTGTTTAAGAAGGGTCAGGTACATGCACATCTTCATTCTTCAACCACCTTTAGCAGAGGCAAAGTAAAGGCTGGGGTATATGTGAGGTGGGAGGGGTTTTATAGGGCACTGGGGTTTGAGAATCTTTGCCTAGAGGTAGAGAAGAGTCATTCCCAGGAGTATTGGATCGAGGACTCTCACCACCTGTATGAAAGAAATATAGTTTTGATAGATAAATCAGGCTCTATTTCTGTTAAAATTGAGTGATAGCAAAAATAGCAAGTTTTTAGCTGAAATTCTGGGTCCTTAAGGAGTTAAAACCTTGTTAACATTTGTCTCTCAATAATAAACCTTTATAATACATTACATTTAATATTATGTATATATACAAGTGAAATACTTTATTATACATGTGATTTGTTATGTCATATTCATTAAAATAAGGTGTTACACTCATAGATACACAGTATCTGATTACAATTCATATACTTTTTTAAAAATATTAAAAGATTCTTTTTTTTTTATAAGTTTAAAAAGGTATATGGTATATGACAAGGCTTTTGACTGGAAATGGCTATATGTATATATATATATACTATACATGTTTAAATATGTGTATGAGTGTATATTTATATATACATACACGTGTACTTATGTGTTGCATACATATCTACACATATGAACACATATACACACATGAATACATATATAACACGAAAATTTATATTTATTGAGGTCTAATATTTTGTATTGTTTTACTGTGTTTTTAATGTAAATAGTTCGTATTCCAATCTTCTTTATATAGATTTACAAATACAAAGAATACTTTTAAGAAAAAGTTCCTTGTATACATACACACACACATATATATATATTTATATATATATGATTTGGATAGAACATACCATTTTAAACAACTTTACAATTCAATTATATTATCAAAATTTGCTTCATTCTCTTGTTAGCCTTTGCTGAAGGAACAGCACTACTATCAGCTAGATGAACACATGTAGTTAGCCAATCACAAGAAAGAAATGTGTGCAGACACTAGTCAGCAACTAGCTCCCATTAGTTTAGAATATCTGCTGAAAAAATATTTAGCATGCCCAAAGTCAGCTCCAGAGCAGCAATATATTACTGAAAACTAGCTGAATACATCTAGTGAGCCAATGACAAGAGACAAATTACATAGCCACCAATCGCCAGCTAGCTCCCAGTAGTGCATTACTGCTGCTGAGGATATGTACATATGCTCTTCAACAAAATATACCAAGATATTATAGTACATTTGAAAAGAGAGTTTAAAAGTGTCTTAAAATATCATGCTTTATCTGAATCATGAAAGTTTAATGTTGACTTTCTTGTACCTTTAACAGAACAGTAATTCCATTTAGATTGTAAAGTACAAAAAGTAAAATAAATAATGTTGGTCTAATGTACAGCATCTTTTTTACCTGCAATTATTTCCCGTAACTTTGGATCCAAGTTAACTGTACATGGTAAGAAGGTCTTAACGTCTCTCGACACAAGAACTGGCGTCCTTGATGCCAAAAACACTTCAAAATTCCGAATGTCTCCATCAATTTCAAGCAATGGTTCAACATCTTTTGTTGTTGGAATATTTTTAGAAATTCTACAAAAAAAAGAAGATAAAAGTCCACATTAGATGAATTAAAAAAAGAGCTACACAATTTTAATACAATATATTCAATTATTTCAAAGGATTATTTTCAAAATGTATAGAAAATAATTTAGGTAAACAATAATAATTGCTATGGAAACCTCTATATATCCATCTAATTTGTATATAATGTGAAATAGAGGGAGTAAACCAGATTTATACTTACAACAAATAAATCTCTTCATAGTATATACAGTATGTCATGATACATTAAATAAGTAGACAATTCCATGAGACTTCACCCCTTTACCTAAATAATATCCATATTTACTGTAAGTTCAGTTTATGCAAAATCTAACTAAAAAGAATTTCCCCAAACATGAGCCTAAAATATAGACCAACCATAAGTCTTACACAAATTAAGGAAGGAATTCATATCTTTAAATTGATTAATTCTAAGCTTTTCTCATATTTGTGTGTGATAATATTCAATCCTGTTAGGTCGGTATCCAAGCCAGCCATAAAAGGCATAGCTATAAACCCTTACCTATGTATAAAGAAATTAAATCCTACACAATGCTGCTTGTGAAGAGATGCACTGGTAAAATCTACAGATCATATATACAAGGTAGACCAAAAAGATGTCTAGTACAACGTTTTGAGAAAAACCTCATTGTTAATCCACAATCCTTACCTAAAGTTGGAAATCTCATCCCTAAACTCAGTAAATAATAACCATGTTAATTAGGACAGAGAATGCACTGCACTACCACCATTGTGAGTGGGAATCATAGGTTACATTCTTGCTGGCTGAAATATTTTTAATTAAAGAGTTGAGTATTCAAGGAATATCTGCAAAGTTATTTTAAGAATTTAGCATACTGTATTTGAAAAGTGTTGCAGTAAAAAATTCTGTAAGGATGTATCCCAAAAATATATGAGCACAAAAACCAGGAGTGATGTGCTGAGTTCAGACAGATACTATTCAGTAATAATGGTGGGGAAAAATACAAAATAAGGAACAGAGAAGTAGATATTTAGGAGCTGACAATTCTTGCAATAGGTCACATACCATCATATTCTGTTCACTGTTAAAAAATTATTCTCACAATTGTAACAGATGACTCAAACAGAAACGTTTCAACGTCAAAAATACACCCACACATACGATTAAAAACAAAGAAACAGATTAGCAAAGTAAACATCAGCAAGCAATAGGCTACACAAACTATGGCCTAGATTTAGAGTTTGGCGGTAGCCGTCAAAACCAGCGTTAGAGGCTCCTAACGCTGGTTTTAGGCTACCGCCGGTATTTGGAGTCAGTGATTAAAGGGTCTAACGCTCACTTTTCAGCCGCGACTTTTCCATACCGCAGATCCCCTTACGTCAATTGCGTATCCTATCTTTTCAATGGGATCTTTCAAACGCCGGTATTTAGAGTCGTTTCTGAAGTGAGCGTTAGAGCTCTAACGACAAAACTCCAGCCGCCTGAAAAAAGCAGGAGTTAAGAGCTTTCTGGCCTAATGCCGGTTCATAAAGCTCTTAACTACTGTACCCTAAAGTACACTAACACCCATAAACTACCTATGTACCCCTAAACCGAGGTCCCCCCACATCGCCGCCACTCGATTAAATTTTTTTAACCCCTAATCTGCCGACCGCCAACTACGTTATACTTATGTACCCCTAATCTGCTGCCCCTAACCCCGCCGACCCCTGTATTATATTTATTAACCCCTAACCTGCCCCCCACAACGTCGCCGCCAGCTACTTACAATAATTAACCCCTAATCTGCCGACCGCAAAGCGCCGCCACCTACGTTATCCTTATGTACCCCTAATCTGCTGCCCCTAACACCGCCGACCCCTATATTATAATTATTAACCCCTAATCTGCCCCCCTCAACGTCGCCGACACCTGCCTACACTTATTAACCCCTAATCTGCCGAGCGGACCGCACCGCTACTATAATAAAGTTATTAACCCCTAATCCGCCTCACTAACCCTATCATAAATAGTATTAACCCCTAATCTGCCCTCCCTAACATCGCCGACACCTACCTTCAATTATTAACCCCTAATCTGACGACCGGAGCTCATCGCTACTATAATAAATGGATTAACCCCTAAAGCTAAGTCTAACCCTAACACTAACACTCCCCTAACTTAAATATAATTTTATTCTAACGAAAAAAAATAATTCTTATTAAATAAATTATTCCTATTTAAAGCTAAATACTTACCTGTAAAATACATCCTAATATAGCTACAATATAAATTATAATTATATTGTAGCTATTTTAGGATTAATATTTATTTTACAGGCAACTTTGTAATTATTTTAACCAGGTACAATAGCTATTAAATAGTTAAGAACTATTTAATAGTTACCTAGTTAAAATAATAACAAAATTACCTGTAAAATAAATCCTAACCTAAGTTATAATTAAACCTAACACTACCCTATCAATAAATTAATTAAATAAACTACCTACAATTACCTACAATTAACCTAACACTACACTATCAATAAATAAATTAAATACAATTGCTACAAATAACTACAATTACATAAACTAGCTAAAGTACAAAAAATAAAAAAATATTTACAAACATAAGAAAAATATTACAACAATTTTAAACTAATTACACCTACTCTAAGCCCCCTAATAAAATAACAAAGACCCCCAAAATAAAAAAAAATGCCCTACCCTATTCTAAATTAAAAAAGTTAAAAGCTCTTTTACCTTACCAGCCCTGAACAGGGCCCTTTGCGGGGCATGCCCCAAGAAAATCAGCTCTTTTGCCTGTAAAAAAAAAAATACAATACCCCCCCCCCAACATTACAACCCACCACCCACATACCCCTAATCTAACCCAAAACCCCCTTAAATAAACCTAACACTAAGCCCCTGAAGATCTTCCTACCTTGTCTTCACCATCCAGGTATCACCGATCCGTCCTGGCATCCGGTGCTGAAGAGGTCCAGAAGAGGCTCCAAAGTCTTCCTCCTATCCGGCAAGAAGAGGACATCCGGACCGGCAAACATCTTCTCCAAGCGGCATCTTCGATCTTCTTCCATCCGGTGCGGAGCGGGTCCATCTTGAAGCAGCCGACGCGGATCCATCCTCTTCTTCCGTTGTCTCCCGACGAATGACGGTTCCTTTAAGGGACGTCATCCAAGATGGCGTCCCTCGAATTCCGATTGGCTGATAGGATTCTATCAGCCAATCGGAATTAAGGTAGGAATATATATCCGATCAGCCAATAGAATGCAAGCTCAATCTGATTGGCTGATTGGATCAGCCAATCGGATTGAACTTGATTCTGATTGGCTGATTCCATCAGCCAATCAGAATATTCCTACCTTAATTCCGGTTGGCTGATAGAATCCTATCAGCCAATCGGAATTCGAGGGACGCCATCTTCTTCTTCCATCCGGTGCGGAGCGGGTCCATCTTGAAGCAGCCGACGCGGATCCATCCTCTTCTTCCGTTGTCTCCCGACGAATGACGGTTCCTTTAAGGGACGTCATCCAAGATGGCGTCCCTCGAATTCCGATTGGCTGATAGGATTCTATCAGCCAACCGGAATTAAGGTAGGAATATTCTGATTGGCTGATGGAATCAGCCAATCAGAATCAAGTTCAATCCGATTGGCTGATCCAATCAGCCAATCAGATTGAGCTCGCATTCTATTGGCTGATCGGATATATATTCCTACCTTAATTCCGATTGGCTGATAGAATCCTATCAGCCAATCGGAATTCGAGGGACGCCATCTTGGATGACGTCCCTTAAAGGAACCGTCATTCGTCGGGAGACAACGGAAGAAGAGGATGGATCCGCGTCGGCTGCTTCAAGATGGACCCGCTCCGCACCGGATGGAAGAAGAACGAAGATGCCGCTTGGAGAAGATGTTTGCCGGTCCGGATGTCCTCTTCTTGCCGGATAGGAGGAAGACTTTGGAGCCTCTTCTGGACCTCTTCAGCACCGGATGCCAGGACGGATCGGTGATACCTGGATGGTGAAGACAAGGTAGGAAGATCTTCAGGGGCTTAGTGTTAGGTTTATTTAAGGGGGGTTTGGGTTAGATTAGGGGTATGTGGGTGGTGGGTTGTAATGTTGGGGGGGGTATTGTATTTTTTTTTTTACAGGCAAAAGAGCTGATTTTCTTGGGGCATGCCCCGCAAAGGGCCCTGTTCAGGGCTAGTAAGGTAAAAGAGCTTTTAACTTTTTTAATTTAGAATAGGGTAGGGCATTTTTTTTATTTTGGGGGTCTTTGTTATTTTATTAGGGGGCTTAGAGTAGGTGTAATTAGTTTAAAATTGTTGTAATATTTTTCTTATGTTTGTAAATATTTTTTTATTTTTTGTAACTTAGTTCTTTTTTATTTTTTGTACTTTAGTTAGTTTATTTAATTGTAGTTATTTGTAGCAATTGTATTTAATTTATTTATTGATAGTGTAGTGTTAGGTTAATTGTAGGTAATTGTAGGTAGTTTATTTAATTAATTTATTGATAGGGTAGTGTTAGGTTTAATTATAACTTAGGTTAGGATTTATTTTACAGGTAATTTTGTTATTATTTTAACTAGGTAACTATTAAATAGTTCTTAACTATTTAATAGCTATTGTACCTGGTTAAAATAATTACAAAGTTGCCTGTAAAATCAATATTAATCCTAAAATAGCTACAGTATGATTATAATTTATATTGTAGCTATATTAGGATTTATTTTACAGGTAAGTATTTAGATTTAAATAGGAATAATTTATTTAATAAGAGATAATTAATTTCGTTAGATATAAATTATATTTAAGTTAGGGGGGTGTTAGTGTTAGGGTTAGACTTAGCTTTAGGGGTTAATACATTTATTATAGTAGCGGTGAGTTCCGGTCGGCAGATTAGGGGTTAATAATTGAAGTTAGGTGTCGGCGATGTTAGGGAGGGCAGATTAGGGGTTAATACTATTTATGATAGGGTTAGTGAGGCGGGTTAGGGGTTAATAACTTTATTATAGTAGTGCTCAGGTCCGCTCGGCAGATTAGGGGTTTATAAGTGTAGGCAGGTGTCGGCGACGTTGAGGGGGGCAGATTAGGGGTTAATAAATATAATATAGGGGTCAGCGGTGTTAGGGGCAGCAGATTAGGGGTACATAAGGATAACGTAGGTTGCGGCGGTGTACGGAGCGGCAGATTAGGGGTTAATAATAATATGCAGGGGTCAGCGATAGCGGGGGCGGCAGATTAGGGGTTAATAAGTGTAAGGGTAGGGGTGTTTAGACTCGGGGTACATGTTAGAGTGTTAGGTGCAGACGTAGGAAGTGTTTCCCCATAGGAAACAATGGGGCTGCGTTAGGAGCTGAACGCTGCTTTTTTCCAGGTGTTAGGTTTTTTTTCAGCTCAAACAGCCCCATTGTTTCCTATGGGGGAATCGTGCACGAGCACGTTTTTGAGGCTGGCCGCGTCCGTAAGCAACTCTGGTATCGAGAGTTGCATTTGCGGTAAATATGCTCTACGCTCCTTTTTTGGAGCCTAACGCAGCATTTTTTTTAACTCTCGATACCAGAGTTAAATTTATGGTGCGGCCAGAAAAAAGCCCGCGGAGCGTTAACAGCCCATCTACCGCCAAACTCCAAATCTAGGCCTAAGTGTGATGAGGGGTATAACAGTAAGTAGGATATGGTATCATAGGTGCATTTTAATACTCATTTTAATTGAATATGATGTCTGCAAACAATATTTTGTTAAAACAATTATTGCTTTATATATTTTTTTTCTTTATTGAGATTATGTGTAGACCATACTCCTCAAATACTGTAAAACCAGGTTGCTATGAGAATGCTTTTTATTAACTCAAACTTTAAAGAAGCATTCGTCCCACCTCCAGAATACCCATGCCCCAATTCTTGTGAGATTAGAAGATGGAGGCTGAAATTAAACACTTGTAGACCAGTCATACAAAGTTAGCTTTTCTTTATTAACAGTTATGCATAAACCTATTAGTACCCAGCTTTATTAAACACAATATGACCATTGTTTAAAAAGAGAACACGTGCAGACGCAGCATTTTTATCAAAGCAATGTATTCATAAAAGGTACAAACAGACTCAGCATATGAGTCACTATATCTGAACTCTAATTACAAATACAATAGAAATAATAAAGTATTTATTTACTTTTTTTGCCACACAGGGCCTGTATTGTTCAAAGAGTACAGGAACTAAACAAGTAAATAGACCTGATGAACCAGCTTATAATCGGCAGCTAAAATCTATAATTTCCTTGCCCATTCACAGAAAGAGGACTTCATAAAGAAGTGGATTTTCTAATGTCAAAATTAAAGGGACACTGAACCCAAATGTTTTCTTTCGTGATTCAGATAGAGCATGCAATTTTAAGCAACTTTCTTATTTACTCCTATTATCAAATTTTCTTCATTCTCTTGGTATCTTTATTTGAAATGCAAGAATGTAAGTTTAGATGCCGGCCCATTTTTGATAAACACACTGTGTTGTTCTTGCCGATTGGTGGATAAATTCACCCACCAATAAACAAGTGCTTTCCATGATCCTGAACCAAAAAAATAGCTTAGATGCCTTCTTTTTCAAATAAAGAAAGCAAGAGAACGAAGAAAAATTGATAATAGGAGTAAATTAGAAAGTTGCTTAAATGTGCATGCTCTATCTGAATCATGAAAGAAAAAATGTGGGTTCAGTTTCCCTTTAAGGTATTCTGGTGCCCTTTTATGGGATATATTCTAAATATCATCAAGACTTTGTTTCTACAAAAGTCCTTATTAATGTACATGGTACTTTTCGTGAATAAATCATATGATACGTTTTTTTCTAAGTGATTTGACTATTCTAAACGTTTATGGCTACAGTTTGCACATTTTCAGAGGTATAGCACAGTGAATTCAGCTTGCACCAATAACCTGCACATTCCCTAGATCACAAGTCAATATCACACCTTTGGGATGAGGTGAGCACAGTATAACTATAAGCATATAATGTCTGCCGCGACTTTTGTATTCCTTTAAATTAACATGGAAGAAAATTCCTAAGGAATCTCTCCAGCACCAAGTTGGTTCCATGATGTGAGGAAACAGAATTTATGCTTACCTGATAAATCTATTTCTTTCCGGATATGGTGAGTCCACAGCTTCATCATTTACTGTTGGGAATATCACTCCTGGACAGCAGGAGGCGGCAAAGAGCACCACAGCCAAGCTGTTAAGTATCACTCCTCTACCCACAACCCCCAGTCATTCGACCGTAGGGAAATAGAGAAAAAAAAGGAGGAGTAACACAAGGTGTAGAGGTGCCTGAAGTTTAGTAAAAAAAATAACTGACTTGAAATAAAAGGGTGGGGCCGTGGACTCACCATATCCAGAAAGAAATAGATTTATCAGGTAAGCATAAATCCTGTTTTCTTTCCTAAGATATGGTGAATCCACAGTTTCATCAGTTACCGTTGGGAACCAATACCCAAGCTAGAGGACACAGATGAATTGGGAGGGACAAGATAGGCGGACCTAAACAGAAGGCACCACCGCTTGAAGAACCTTTCTCCCAAAAGAAGCCTCAGTCGAAGAAAAAGTAACGAATTTATAAAATCTGGAAAAAGTATGTAGAGATGACCAAATTGCAGCCTTGCAAAGTTTTTCTACAGAAGCTTCATTTTTGAAAGCCCAAGAAGAAGAGACAGCTCTCATGGAATAAGCCGTAATTCTCTCAGGAGGCTGCTGTCCAGCAGTCTCATAAGCCAAACGAATTATACTTCATAACCAAAAAGAAAGTGTAGTAGCAGTAGATTTCTGACCTTTACGTTTCCCAGAGAAACAGACAAACAGGGCAGAAGACTGGCAAAAATCCTTAGTCGCCTGCAGATCAAATTTAAGAGCCCGCACAACATCCAAGTTGTGCAACAAACATTCCTTATGAGAGAAAGGATTAAGACATAGAGAAGGAACAACAATTTCCTGATTAATATTTTTAACCTAAACAACTTTAGGAAGGAAACCAAACTTAGTACGAAGAACCGCCTTATCGGCATGAAAGATAAGATAAGGCGATTCATACTGCAAAGCTGAGAGATCCGAGACTATCCGAGCAAGAGAGATAGCAATAAGAAAAAAACCTTCCAAGATAATAACTTAATATATATGGAATGCATTGGCTCAAACGGAGCCTGTTGCAAAACTCTAAGAACAAGGTTAAGGCTCCAAGGAGGAGCAACAGACTTAAACACAGGCCTGATTCTGACCAAGGCCTGACAAAAAGATTGCACATCTGGCCGGTCCGCCAGACACTTGTGAAGCAAACAGATAATGCAGATATCTGACTCTTCAGAGTACTGACTAACAAACCCTTCTCCAGACCTTCCTGGAGAAAAGACAAAATCCTAGGAATCCTGACCCTACTCCAAGAGTAGACTTTGGATTCACACAGATCAAGATATTTAAGCCATATCTTATGGTAAATCTTTCTAGTAACAAGTTTGCTAGCCTGAATCATGGTCTCAAAAACCGACTCAGAAAAAACCACTCTTGGACAGAACTAAGCGTTTAATCTCCAAGCAGTCAGCCTAAGAAAATTGAGATTTGGATGAAGGAAGGGACCCTGAATCAGAAGGTAGGTCCTTAGAGGCAGTTTCCACGGTGGGAGAGATGACATCCTCACTAGGTCTGCATACCAGATTCTGCGAGGCCATGCAGGTGCTAATAGAATCACTGACACTCTCTCCTGTTTGATACGAGCAATGACTCATGGAAGGAGAGCAAACAGAGGAAACAGGTACGCTAGCCTGAAAACCCAAGGGACAGCTAGAGCTCCTCTCCTCACAGAGACCTGTGGAAAAAGAAAGATCAGAGTAAACCTACTCCGGCTTTCTGTACTAGGGCAGCATGATGTTAGGAAAACGCAGCAAGGCCCGCCCCACAAGTTCCTAACTGCTTTAAAGCCACCACTGACCTACCGAAGAGACTGACGTGGAGCACAGCTAGACCCAGTTCTTGAAGAGAAGAAAAATCAGAGTAAACCTATTCTGGCTTTCAAAATAATAAAATCTTTAATAAGTGAATTATCTTCAGACACTAAAACTTCACCTCCTCCATGCACATAAGGCAAAGAGAATGACTGGGGGTTGTGGGTAGGGGAGTGATACTTAAAGGGACATGAAACTCAACATTGTTCTATCATGATTCAGATAGAGAATACCATTTTAAACAACTTTCCAATTTATGTCTATTATCTAATTTTCTTCATTCTTCAGATATTCTTTTTTAAAGAAATAGAAATGCACATGAGTGAGCCAATCACATGAGGCATCTATCTGCAGCCACCAATCAGTAGCTACTGAGCCTATTTAGATATGATTTTTAACACAGGATGTCAAGAAAATGAAGCAAATAAGATAATAGAAGTAAATTGGAAAGTTATTTACAATTGCATGCTCTTTCTAAATCATGAAAGAAAAATGTGGGTTTCATGTCCCTTTAACAGCTTGGCCGTGGTGTTCTTTGCCTCCTCCTGCTGGCCAGGAGTGATATTCTCAACAGTAAATGATGAAGCTGTGGACTCACCATATCTTAGGAAAGAAATTCAGGCTTTTTTCTAAAGGGAAAAGGAGGTCAACCCGTACTAGAGAGGTGTACCTAATAATGCTAGATGACCTATACTAGTCATAAATTAGTAATTCACAGTTACAACCTGCTGTATGACAAACTTGTGTATAGACATTTTGAACAAACAGGTATGCTATGTAACCTATTGACTAAAATGGTGTTTATGTAAGGCATAGTAGTTCAAAGTAAACAGCGGAGCACAGATCACAGGATAAACGTTTAAACATAACTTTTATTTTATATTTTGTTTTGGAAAGAGCGGTTACAGCCTCACAGAGAAGGTGCAACTCGGGAAGTGGTCAGATCGTTACCTATTACTTTGCTGCAGCCACAGTATGTAATATGCGGCACAAATAGAAACATGCTGCTATAACGTAGGTGATTTACACTTTATTACAGTAGATTGCGTTGCTGGTTAAGTCCTGCAGCGCTGATACAGTGGGATTTGTTTTGTTTGAGTGCTTATGTAAGGCATATATAGAATATGGATACTCCTGAAGCATTGTATGAACCGAGAACGTATTCTAAACATAAATCCCAGTCTTCTTGCAATCTCAGTAAATGTATTCTGCTACCCAAATCATCATCATGCACAGCTTCTCCTACAACAACAGAAAAAGCTGAGCTTACGCAGTACACAATTTAAATATGCATAAATAATAGACACGCTGGTCACTTACTACCAACACAGAGTTTCTAAGAATAAAAATATAAATTATTAATTGGAAAATCGTCCGTAACGCAAGATGCTAAAGGTTATCCTTTACTTGGGCAGTTAATGAATATTCAGCAGGCAGGAAGATTTAAAAGCTGGTTAGTTACTGGATATGGACAGACCAGCAAAAAACTAAAATCAGTGCCAAGTACTTGTACTTCTAATCAGGTTATTATAGGTTGTCAAAAATATAGCAACATAGATTATCTTCACATATAAAAGCTCCAAAAATATACAAAAAGACTGAACACACATGGTTACATGAAGGAACATCAAACTATTATGACGAGTGGCTACTCAAGGTAAAAGGATATTAAAGCACAAAAATACAATTTTTACGTTTGAAACTAAAGGAAAAGCAGGCAAAATGAAACCTCTATTCATAGGATTTTCCACTAGGCATAACCATTTTATGAGGAATTACACTTTGAGTTTACTGTTAGCTTTAATAGGACATGAAACCCCCCCAAAAATCATTTCATGATTCAGATAGAACATAGATTTTGAAAACAAAAGTTCCAATTTACTCCTATTATCCAATTTAATTTGTTCTTTTGGTATTATTTGTTGGAAAAAATACCTAGGTAGGCTCAAGAGTAGCAATGAACAAATGGGATCTAGCTGCACATATATGCCTCATTGGCTTACCAGTTGTGTTCAGCTTTGCAGCTTCTTCAAGAAAGAATACCAAAGGAATTAAGCAAATTTGCAAATAGAAGTAAATTAGAAAGTGGTTTAAAATTGTATACTCTATCTGAAACATGAAAGAAAAGTTTTGAGTTTCATATCCCTTTGAACATCCATACCTACGCATTAGACCTAAAATTACATCATGCAGAGAAACGTTCATGTTGAAGATTAATATATTCTAATAGCAAACAGAGTAAGAGCAAAAAACATTTGTCTATAGGAAGAACTTTTATTTTACATATGGAAAGCAAAGGGCATATTGTTTAGAATATTTATAGATTTACGCTTACGTCTAAAGGCTATACAGAATGATATGCACATATGGTCGTTAGATAAATTAGCTTTCTCCTCAACATTAGTAAACAGATTGGCTTATTAAAAGATTGCTGCAAGGTCACAAAGCAGCTCTGGCCAGAAGTCGCACTTATCCTAAGTCTGTAGCCCAGAGCTGCCAGGCACTGCAAGCCTGCAAGGATGTTTCCAACGACTCTCAGCATCATATGGTCTCATTTAAAAGAGAAACAGAACAGAGCAGATCACTTTGTTTAAAAAGTTTATTATTTTATCTGAGTGAAAGGGAGGATGATGGAGGATTTGCTTGTTATACCAAAAAGGCCAAAAGTAATAACCATGTAACATCATACAATAGGTGCGGCTGGAAACAAAGTTCTGCAAACATGAATATTAGTATGTAGTGAAATCAAGACAAATAATGAGCAAGCCAAGAGAACAGTATTAATATAGTTAGGTGCTTTGTGTGCGAGGGACAAGATTCATTATTAAGGAATCAATGACATTTGATGCACATGGTTCCATTTATCAAGCTTCGATAGCAGCTTCGGAAACCCCGGTGTGCATGAGTGTGAAACGCTAGTTAAGTAGCAGCAGTCTTAAAATCGGATTGGGATTAGTGACAGACTCCTCGTGTGTGATTGGCCGCATACTGCTGACCGCTCACCAAGAGGCTTGGCAGACCAGGTTCATAACAGCGAGCTCATGGGAGATCATGCAGTCTGGTGTGGCATTTAAGCAAAATAAAGGACCACTAAAAACAGTAGAAATGAAAAATGGACAGATACACAATAAAAAAAGAGAATGCAATAGCACTTTTGAATTTAAAATGAGCAGTAGAATATTTTATCGCAAAGATAATCCAATTTTCCCTCACAATGTATCATGTGACAGCCATCAGCCATTCAGAAATGCATATACGGCTCTGGAAAAATTTAAGAGACCACTCCAATTTTTTCTTATATCAGCATCTTTACGTGTATGGCAGCCATTCCATTGCAGTGTTTGTTAATTTCAAACACAGGCATACCTTATTCTACTTAATGAGGTACTGAAGAGGTGATCACCTGAACCAAATCTTATTTAATGAGGAAAAGTATAAAAGCCACTGTTGTGGTCATCACTATACTCTTGCAATAGGTCCAGCTGGATGGCAAAAACAGTGCTGGTAATACCTCAAAAAATAACTTTAAAAAAAAAAAAATAACTACTAGAATAAGGGTTCAATTCTGGCTTTAATGGCAGAGGGATACAGTGAAAATCAGGTTGCTTCCATTCTTAAAATTTCAAAGACAGCGGTTCATAAGAACAAGGTCAAACAGCAGACATTGGGGACAACAAACTTACAGACCGGCAAAGGGAGGAAACGACTCTACACTGCCCGCAATGACCGCAAACTCATTTGAAAGTCACTTAACCATAAGATGACATTAGGTGACCTACAAAAAGAATGGCAAATGGCAGCTGGGGTGAAGTTCACAGCGAGGACGGTTCGAAACAGGCTCCTAGGGGCAGGGCTGAAGTCACGCAAAACTAGAAAAAAGCCCTTCATCTATGAGAAGCAAAGAAGAGCCAGGCTAAGGTTAGCAAAAGACCATAAGGATAGGACCGTAAAGAACTGGAAAAAGGTCATCTTCTCTGATGAGTCCAATTTTCAGCTTTGCCAAACACCTGGTCATTTAATCGTTAGACGTGGCCTGAAGAGGCCTACAAGCTACGGTGTCCTGCACCCACTGTAAAATTTGGTCGAGGACCGGTAATGATCTGGGGGTGCTTCAGCAAGGCTATAATGTTCACCAACTATGAGGATTGTTTTTTCCAGCAAAACAATGGTCCATTAATGCCACACAGCCAGGTCAATCAAGGTGTGGATGGAGGACCACCAGATTATAGCCAGCCCAATCTCTAGACCTGAACCCCATTTAAAACCTCTGTAATGTGACCAAGAGGAAGATGGATGGTCACAAGCCATCAAACAAAGCCGAGCTGCTTGAATGTTTGCACCAGGAGTGTGATAAAGTCACCCAACAGCAATATGAAAGACTGGGGGAGAGCATGCCAAGATGCATGGAAGCTGCGATTAAATATCAGGGCTGTTCCACCAAAGATTGCTTTATGAACTCTTGCTATGTTAAAACATTAGTTTTCTGTTGTTTAAAAATAACTATAAACCAGTTTTCTTTGCATTATTCGAGGTCTGAAAACAATGCATTTTTATTATTTTTACCAGTTGTCATTTTCTTCAAATAAATGCTCTAAATGAGAAAATTAAATTTGAAATTTGGGAGAAATGTCAGTAGTTTAAAGAATAAAACAAAAATGATAATTTTACGCAAGCACACACTAGAAATAGTAAGTTTCAGGGCTTTATGTATATACTGTGCACTTTTGCACATGCTCAGTAGCCTAAGAAAGTGTGCATATAAAAAGAATAATAATTTTAAAGGATCAGAGAAACTGACTTTTCAGACATGGGGGCATATTTATCAAGGTCTGGCGGACCTGATCCCGCACTGTCGGATCAGGTCCGCCAGACCTTGCTGAATACGGCGAGCAATACGCTCGCCGTATTCAGCATTGCACCAGCAGCTCACAAGAGCTGCTGGTGCAACGCCGCCCCCTGCAGACTCGCGGCCAATGGGCCGCCAGCAGGGGGGGTGTCAATCAACCCGATCGGGTTGTATTGTGGCTCAGAGCAGGCGGACAGGTTATGGAGCAGCGGTCTTTGTGACCGCTGCTTCATAACTGCTGTTTCTGGCGCGTCTGAAGACTCGCCAGAAACAGGGGCCATCAAGCTCCATACGGAGCTTGTTAAATAGAGCCCATGGAGCCTTGTCAAATGTCCTACAATACAATAATTTGACTGTTGCAGTTATGTCTGGCAAACAATAAGCAGTAATGCATTAGAGTGTCAGCCTATACGCACTAACACCAAGGTATCCCGGTCACAGAGTAATAATACATGTAATATACTTTAGCAGGTTTTCTTTCTCTTCCATGCACTTTAGTGTGCATATATGTTGGTATTCCGCATGCATGATAGAAAATTTGGGCTGTCAATGCGCTTTTATTCATATTTTTCCTTCTGAAATAGTTGAGTTGAATTTCTATCTTAAGTACTAGAATATATTAAAAAAACAATATTTTCATATTGGAATGTATTCAGAGATTATCAAAGACAGCAAGAAAGCATGGTGCCAAAGTTATGCTTCAGTGCAGTGAGAGATCAATATCTGTTGCCATAAGGTTGTAATGAGCAGATTGTGGCCTGAATAACAAGTTTCCAATACTGGCATGAATAGATGGAAGACAAACAAGCTTATTTATAACAGCACTTCAGCCGCAATAAATATGTACTCTAAAAGAAATATAAAATAAATTGTATCATTCAAATTGGCTATGAGCTTGATATGATATATTGAACCTATTCTAAAATCCTTCTAGCATATTAAAGGGACACAAAAAATAAAATGTCATCATGCATTTCAATCAAGTAAACATTAGCAAACTTTTATTTCTGAGGCTTATCTTATTAATGCAAAATGTCATCAAAAGTTAGTATTCAATTGCAAATTTCTTTGGAATACAGGTAAATTTTGGTGATAAGCAAAGATGAACTTTTCTGAACATAGACATGTTATGGACCATGATTGTAAGTAGCATACTCATGTCTGCGAATATCTATACTCAATGGGTATATACCAATATGTGAAAGATCCAGGGGCAGTCTGACCCATCAGGCAATTGGTCGCCGACAAAGGACCCGCTACAGTCCACCTCAACCAGGACTGGGGCTCTCACAGCTGGAAGCATTGTCCACCTTAGATTGGCATTCTCCCTTGGTGATGGCATTATCTGGGTACAGGAGCACTACTATGAGTCTGGTAACCAAGCAAATGTATGGATGGTTGTGGCTCTTACCAGGATAGGAGCTAGTAAATAACACCAGGCTTGGTTTGCGTAGCTTGCCAGATTATCTGTACTAAAACTATCTCCTCCTACACGGGGGGGATTGGGGAGCAGACTTCTGATGACTGTAGTTAGTGCTACACATATCCACTTTGATCAGGCAGGGGGACTGCACCAATTTGAGCAGGTTACAGTGCACTGGGAGGAGCTGAAGCATTAATCCGAGGGGACAACTTTAAGACAGTCACTTGGTTGTCAGACAGTGAAGTGTTCAAACT
Organism: Bombina bombina; assembly: GCF_027579735.1. NCBI lineage: Eukaryota > Metazoa > Chordata > Amphibia > Anura > Bombinatoridae > Bombina > Bombina bombina. Next base: position 175,094,256 of record NC_069502.1, on the reverse strand, counting down.
GCCTACACGGGGATGGAGCTCCAGTCAGTTCATGATGCAAGTAGTGAAACCCACTCACATCCTGGTAGATGGTAAATCTCTGACTAATCAAAAGTGCTGCTATATGTTGTAATACAGGCATGGTAAATACAATATCATATTATGCATATGAAGGCAGAACAAATCAATATGTTATTTTTGTCCTAAAATACTAAATGAAAGCGTTTGAAATATTTAAGGTTTGCACTGCAGTTTTAAATTTAAAATGTATTAAAAGGGACAGTATACTTCAGAATTTTTATTGTTTAAAAAGATAATCCCTTTATTACCCATTCCCCAGTTTTGCATAACCAACACCGTTATATTGATATACTTTTTACCTCTGTGGTTTCCTTGTATCTAAGCCGTTGCAGACCGCCCCCTTATTTCAGTTCTTTTGACAGACTTGATTTTTAGCTAATCAGTGCCCTCTTAAAGTATGCCCTATCTGAATCATGAAAGTTATTTTGACTAGACTGTCCCTTTAACACATATGTTTAAAGGACCAGTAAATACAGTAGATTTGCATAATAAACAAATGCAAGACAATGCAATAGCAGTTGGTCTGAATTTCAAATTAATAGATTTTGTCTGACAAGTTTGAAAGTTATGTCTATTTCCACTCCTACTATATCATGTGACAGCCATCAGCCAATCACAAATGCATATACGTATATTCTGTGAATTATTGCACATGCTCAGTAGGAGTTGGTGACTCAAAAAGTGTAAATAGAATGTGCACATTTTGTTAATGAAAGTAAATTGGAAAGTTGTTTAAAATTGCATTCTCTATCTGAATCATGAAAGTTTAATTTTGACTTGAGTGTCCCTTTAATAGTTTTGTTTTTTTAATGTATTTTCATGCTCTTCTACTTATGCTTATGTTGATAGTCCTCAGTACACCGGTAATCCAGTACTTGCAACAAAATAAATCCAATAGACTAAACTAAAGTGGTTGATGGTCCTGCCAGTTGATTATTATATAGAGTGTAATGAGCCTTCACTACATGACAGAAAGGCTTATAAGCTTACAGGTCCTTGAATTGTTTTGTGCCAGAGATGCACTGAAAGTCCAGGTAAGCTAAGGATGCTTACAGCATTGAGTACACAGTAAATAAGCAAATAGTTTTCTAGAGTACACTTTGTGTAAAGAGCTGCAGCCTAAAAGTGAAATCAGTGAAAATGGATGCATGAGTACTTGTCCCTATGGCAACAAATAATCTGGAGAGATACAATATTCCCGATGGACAATTCAACAGAAGGCAGACAATATCATCAGTCACCAACTCCTAACATACCTACAAAACTACAATAAAATACTGAGTGCTTAGTAGCTATGAAGATTACTTGCAGTAATTGTGTAAACCCTTTAAAGTGATGGTAAACACTCCCCTCTTTAAAATCAGATTCGGAATGTTAGTTACATTTCAGATAGAGTTTCATTCATCAGTTGTAAGGAAGATGCACTATAACTTGCTTTTTAATATAGATATAAAATGAAAGTTCCCCGCACTCCGCTGCCCACTTAAAAAGTAAATTTTTCTGTGAGCTAAAGGTTTTTCCAATCAGCGCTCTCTCCATATGGCACTTTTGTTGTAGCTAGAGTGCTGATTGGAGAACAATTTGAAACCATTAGCTCACAGAAAAATTGACTTTTGAAGTGGGCAGTGGAGCGCTGGGGATTTGAATTTTATATCTACAGTATGTTAAAAACATAATTTATACTTACCTGATAAATTCTATTCTTTCCTGTTGTAGAGAGTCCACAAATCCATTCAGTTACTAGTGAGAATTCAACTCCTGGCCACCAGGTGGGGGCAAAGAACACCCCAGCAAAGCTTCAAGTAACCTCCCACTATCCACAATCCCCAGTCATTCAGTAGAGGAATTATGGAAAGAGAAGAAGACACAAAGGGTATAGAGCTGCCTAAGGTTTAGAAAATGACAAAAAGCCGTCTTAAAATAAGGGTGGGTCGTGGACTTTCCATGCCAGGATAGAATTTTTTTTATCAGGTAAGTATAAATTATGTTTTCTTTCCGTAAAAGAGAGAGGTAGTAAACCGAGCGCTAGTAAAAACGCCTTAAGCTCACTAACAGTAGTCCCCTAGCGGACTGGAGGTATCATATAAAAATGGGTGAGAGAGTGAGAGCTAAAAGCTAAAAAAGCTAAAATAACTAAAAGCAATATAAATTTAATATGTCAAATATATTATACACAATAATAAAATACAATTACGCACATAAACAATGTCTAAAACCTACATGGATCCATGATATGTCTATAGAATTGTAGTACACGTCCTATACCGAATGATGATATATCAAAATATATCAAAATATGAGCACAGCAACAAATAAAATAAACAAAGCAGATGTTCAATGCAAATGTTGGTTAATAACCAAAGTGAGACTGAGATACAAAAAGTGGGTTAATAGCCAATCCTGTGATGTTTGTGACAAACAAAAATAGCACAATAGAAGTGGCAAAAATAAAACGTGACCAAAATAAACAAATTAATGGAGTCCAGTGTCCAATGCTGGACTCAATGCGGCCCAGCGGTGGTAGCAACAGCCTCAAGAGCACAGGATGATAACGTGGGTGGTGGTGGAGTTGCCGTGATTCTGCAGGCCCGTACAGGAGATGGATATGCTCAAACTGGGCTGTGGGTTGGCGCTTGGGGGAGTGCGGCCAGCTCCCCGGAGTGTGGCCCGTGCCTATCTAGAGTAACTGAAAAAGTACCAGGAGGTTTACAGTGTGCACCATTGGCTGGCAATGCCCCACAAGTTGGGGTCACTATCATGCAAAAACAAGCCAATATGAGCTGCCTTGGTGTGCCCTTGATCTTCTACCTTGCCTGCTTCCTCTCACTATGCACGGATTGGAGGCCAACATTCTTTTTTCATTGCCTTTGTTCCCATAGATCAGGTGTAGGTTGAGAATTTCAAGCAGGGACATTTTTATCTATGGCTACCTGTTTAATCTGATGCAAAAAAAAGAGTTTATTTCTGTTATTCTTTATTTTGTTTCTCTCTTCCCTCTGCCTAATTGTATGATAGTCCTGTGTCTAATATATTTTATAAGAATGTTCCAATATCTGCAGAAGTCCAAAAGTAGATTTAAACTTCGAGGGGGATATATATAGTAAGCAATGAGGGATTGCTGCATTGCTATGTTATACCTCTAACAGTATTTAGATTAATGTTGCGCACACGTATGTATTACTCTTGATAGATTTATACAAGTTTCTCTATGTTTCTAAGTGTGCTCAATACTGCAACAATATGTACACTGGACATAGACCTTTTCCAAACTTCCTTATACCCTCTGATGTTATATATTATTTTGGAACTATATTCCCTCCTGTTAATATTTGGTAGCACATTGCCTATCCCCTGGATTCATAAGGAGTACCTAACAGATAGCTATCTAAATGAATCTATCCTGGGTCTCCGTGAGGCCCAGACGCTATAGTCTTCACTTTATACCCCCTTTATATCCTTATAGCTAAAGGTTCATACAAGGCTATTAACTCCCAGCTGGTGTATGTTCTCCTTTTACTTATTTATACCTTTTCGGGGGATTTTAGGCACTTTTGATAACAGTCTGTAATATGGATCTATATCTCTCAAATTTTGACTGTATTCACCAAGTTATATATTTTTCACAATATACTTAGTGTACATACTTCAGCTGATGGTGGTAGGCCACACATTGATTCAGTACCCCCCCCTCCCACTTACAAATTTAGCTCATCGCGGAGAGGGGTGACCTTTTGCCCTCCGCAACTTTAGGCAGAAGTTAGGTAGTCTCTGCCCATCTCAAATATTAGTGTTCCCATAGACGCCATGTCATAGTACCACATTCTTAGTGTGATCTTAAAAATGTTCCAATCCCATAATTTTCTGTTTCTAGTGGAGCAATATTTTAAGTAGGCCAAGGGTGGATGCTACCTATTATTTGGGAACATATTTTTATGGTCTTAATATCATATATACATGGGGAATGTCTTCTTTCTGTAATTTCAATACCAGTTTTTATCTATAGAATTGAACCAATGTGTGGGGACCCAGAGGGCCCTCCTTCTATATACCTCAACATTTACTCCTTATTGATATTTAACAGCCCTGGTCCATGTGAGGCCGCTATAATGTGGTTGGGGTAAGCCTCACTGTCACTTTTATATTTTCAGGGGGTTCCTCGAGCCAGAATATGAATCCTTGATAAATAAGGGGGGGGGGGGGGGATGAGGTTTTAGGCCGTTCTGGTCTATTTGTTTTTGTATATCTTCATGCTGCAGTTAATATATTGAGTCTAGTTTCTGTGCCTTTGAATTGTGTCTGCAAGATATACTGTATCTGTGTCTCATATGTATGGCTGCTTGACATTGTTGTGATGCTTGCATAACCTACTGTGCCCGCAAGTTATGTATCTCTGCGAATCGACATTACATGGCTCTGTAACTTGCATTAAAGTTCATTGATGATTTATACTGTTTGTACTTTCTCCTTGTTAACCTCAATAAAAATTACGTTAAAAAAAAAAAAGAACTCCTAAGTGCTGCATCCTTCTCACCTAGAAGGTAAAAGCACTTACCTGAGGATCTGCTGTAGAGCAGGTACAGCAAACAGGTGTGACAGAATCCTCACTGACATAGACCTATAGGGGTAGCAGAAATGTTGGAAGGTAAGCAAAGACCACCTCACCGTCTTCCAACTGCTAAAGGCCACCATTACTCTTACTAAAGAGAATTACATGGACACAGCATAACCCCAATCCTTGTTTGCAGGGAAAGGTACCCATTAAAGGATTAACAACTTGATTTCTTCAGACACCTTCTTCGCACATCACCTACAAAGGTAACGCAGGCAAAGAATGGCAGGGGATTGTGGGCAGTGAGAGGATACTTGAAGCTTTGCTGGGGTGTTCTTTGCCTCCACCTGGTGGCAAGGAGTTGAATTCCCACTAGTAATTGAATGGACTTGTGGACTCTCCATGCCATTGCAAAGAAAATTAAGTTACAGAGCATCTTTCTTACAACTGATGAATGAAACTCTGTCTAAAATATCGATAACATTTTGGATCTGATTTTAAAGAGGGGAGTTTTCCATCACTTTAAATGTTTAAGAAACTTTTTTTTATAGTGCCAATGGTAATAAGCTGGCAGTAGAAATAAACTGTAGGGATATAACATTAAAATATCATGCCTCATTTTTCTTTTCTTAGATATAACAGACTTTACTATTAGGAAATACTAGTGATGTATCTACCATCTACTTATATAAAAGACTACACTATTATGAAATACTAATGATGTCTACCATCTACTTATGGCCAAAAGGTCACATTTTACTAAAATTCCATTTAGGCATTTTATCTTAGTCTGTTATTGTACTATGTACTGGATTTTTTTCCCCCTGCAGTAGGCTTATAAAGTGTCTCATGCAATTTGCTACTGTATTAATAAAATTATGCAGACAATACCCAAGACACTATACACTGGACCATTTTGTAATAATGTGTTTGCAATTGACTGTATTCTAAAGGAACAGTAAGGTTGCAACAAACTGTGATTCCATTTTTAAATGTCCCTATGGTCTTTTGAATACAAACACATTTCAAAGCAACTTGTACAATAATCGGTACTACAATCTGCCAGATATCTAGCTAGTGAGTCATAGGGGAACGTCTAAGAGTGGCTTTCATCAGTTGAATCCTATTCACTAGCACTCTTCAAATGACGGATATGGCAACTACACTTGTGACTACAGCACCATATGTTTCATTACTACCTTAAAGGGCTAAATTTATTCCACTTTTTTCCTATTTTAATAAAGAAATGTATTCAGTGCAGTATAATACAAGATATGTTTCCTATATTAGAAGTGACAGACAGAACATGTACTCAAAATTGACAAAAGAGAGAGAGAGACTACTACTACAACTATCAAATACGAGATTTAGCATTTAGAAAAGCTGTTAGTGGCAGTCCTATTTCAAAGTTTCAGAACTCAATTTATTAAAGGTCGTGTGAACCTCGATGCAAGAAAGCAGCATACGCTGCCTGCATTTAAAATTAATTAACCAATCGGCCACAAGCAATCGGATTGGGATGATTTCTCTCCGCCACACTTTAGATGGCGGATAGGTTAAGCAGCAGCAGTCTTAAGACCACTGCTACATAACTATTGTTTCAAATGAGCCTGAAACGCTGGAGCCCCGAAGATGCTTTTACAGCTTGTTAAATAGGGCCCTTAGAATCCCCCTTATGCAGAAATCTAGTGTATGGAACTTTTAAAACAAAAAATAACATTACAGTTAATTTCTTACCCAATATCACACAGCTCTTTGCTGTTTGGGAAACACCTTGTGTAGTGCTGTTTCGGAACCAGTTTAAAGAATGAGAGAGGAGAGAAAGAGAGAGGAGAGAAAGAGAGAGGAGAGGAGGGGGGGGGGAGCGGATACCTAACTATTGTTTCTGGTGTTTCAGGAGCCCCAAAGTTGCTTTTGCAGCAAACTCATTTGCATATATTACCCAGAATAATTTTCTGCATTGGAAACAATGTTTCTAGAGGTTTTCAGTGGGGAAAAAAAGTCTTGACTAGTTGGATTTGTTAATGTATTAAACAATGAGCTATTCTCTCTACATAATATTTTAATCTCACTTTTTGCCTCCACATAGTTTTAAAAAGGATATATAATAATAATAATAATAATAATATTCAGGACCTTACAAACCCAGTCAACAGAGTCATTGCTTGGTAAACAGGTCTTTGACAAAAAACTCAGGAACGTAAAGAAGTAATCAATATTTCTGTTCAGTTCAAAGGACCAGATGCAAAAGGAAATACCTTTGGGACTACACTGTGGACAGAAAGGTGCTCTTTTATTTAATCTACTTTTGGATAACAAAACTATGTGACTCACTAAGCAAATGCCACTGCATTTAGGGAACATGCACAACAATACGTTTCTGGTATAATACCTCATAATGTTGCATTTTTCTCTTATCATAAATCTTTTTCTGAATTCCACAAATTATGGTAAATTTTCATATAAAAAAAAATCATGATATTTCACACCCTGAAAAAAATATTTTAGTAACCTATAAAACCTGCCTCCTACATATGAAGACCAAGAATGTGAAAGGCTGAAATATCACTGATATGGAATTTTGCCCAACAGAGAATTCATACACTTGCTTTGCACTTGTTTGTGGATTGTGGATGTAAGCCACTGTCATCACATTGTCATACTGAGTAAGAAAAGACTCCCAATGACTTTAGAGAAATTAACACAACTCTTAAAATCATGAAGATAAAGGAAAACAGACCTACGAGTCCCTTAATTATTCCAAAATGCTCTCAACACTCTGTGGATATTTCAGATTGAGCTGCTACTGCAACCTCTTTAAAAACTGAATAAACCAAATAAGAAATGTAAAGTGTCCTTTGCACACACAACCTTCATTAGGGTTCTTATTATTATCTATTTTATGTAGAGGTATTCAGTGGGACAGATCAAAATAAGACACTGACATTACTTAGATTAACAAACAAATAAAAGAAGAATAATGCACTTGAGCACACTCAGTTTAAGATGCAGAAATGTTTACAAATGAAGCGAGCAAATACAGTTTTGAAAATGTATGGCAGCGTGTAAATTTAGAGACAGGGAAATGAGTGTTTCCCTTTTCTGGAGGTAAGCTGGGATATTCCAAAGCGAGTTAGAAATAGTTCCAGAACAGAACAGATATTACATACGTTTCTCCACATGGTCTTGCTTGCATTTTGAAAAGCTGGGAGGCTGATGTGAGATAGAGGCTGTAAATAAACAGGATGTTGTCACAGGGAACCTGAACTGATCTGGTTCAATAAGAACATGGATGTTAGTATTTATCAGTTACAGAGCAGAGCACAAATAAGGGAACCACCACAAAGTAATATAAATATTGCACATCCATATTTGTGGCCTTCTTCATTAAAGTGAAGGTCAATTTTCATGTGAAAGTGCCCGGTTTTTAAAAAAAACTATTAAAAACAGGGGCACTTTCATTCATGAAAATTGACATATCACCGTATATTAAAAATACTTACCTTGTTCTTCTGAAATGCCGGATTGCAGTTCTGAAACGATGCCCCGCCTGCTTCTTCCTGGTTTACTTACCCAGCAATGACGAAACCGGCTTCCTCCAATCAGGCATCAGGCAATGATTACCCCGGGGGGGAAGCCATGATTGGAGGTTGCCGGAATCGTCATTGCTGACGTATGAAGAGGTTTGCAACGGTCAGGTGAAGAACTGGAGCGGCTTCAAGAAGAAAAGGTAAGTACATTTTAAAATAAACGGCTGAAATGTCAATTTTCATAAATGAAAGGGCCCCTGTTTTTAATAGTTTTTTTTTTAAAAAAAACATAATTTATGCTTACCTGATAAATTCCTTTCTTCTGTAGTGTGATCAGTCCACGGGTCATCATTACTTCTGGGATATTACTCCTCCCCAACAGGAAGTGCAAGAGGATTCACCCAGCAGAGCTGCATATAGCTCCTCCCCTCTACGTCACTCCCAGTCATTCGACCAAGGACCAACGAGAAAGGAAAAGCCAAGGGTGAAGTGGTGACTGGAGTATAAATTAAAAAATATTTACCTGCCTTAAAAACAGGGCGGGCCGTGGACTGATCACACTACAGAAGAAAGGAATTTATCAGGTAAGCATAAATTATGTTTTCTTCTGTTAAGTGTGATCAGTCCACGGGTCATCATTACTTCTGGGATACCAATACCAAAGCAAAAGTACACGGATGACGGGAGGGATAGGCAGGCTCTTTATACAGAAGGAACCACTGCCTGAAGAACCTTTCTCCCAAAAATAGCCTCCGATGAAGCAAAAGTGTCAAATTTGGAAAATTTGGAAAAAGTATGAAGCGAAGACCAAGTTGCAGCCTTGCAAATCTGTTCATTCTTGAAGGCCCAAGTGGAAGCCACAGCTCTAGTAGAATGAGCTGTAATTCTTTCAGGAGGCTGCTGTCCAGCAGTCTCATAAGCTAAACGAATTATGCTACGAAGCCAAAAAGAAAGAGAGGTAGCGGAAGCTTTTTGACCTCTCCTCTGCCCAGAGTAAATGACAAACAGAGAAGACGTTTGTCGAAATTCCTTAGTTGCCTGTAAGTAAAATTTTAGAGCACGGACTACATCCAGGTTGTGCAGTAGACGTTCCTTCTTTGAAGAAGGATTTGGGCATAAAGAAGGAACAACAATCTCTTGATTGATATTCCTGTTAGTAACTACCTTAGGTAAGAACCCAGGTTTAGTACGCAGGACTACCTTATCCGAATGAAAAATCAAATAAGGAGAATCACAATGTAAGGCTGATAATTCAGAGACTCTTCGAGCCGAGGAAATAGCCATTAAAAATAGAACTTTCCAAGATAACAACTTTATATCAATGGAATGAAGGGGTTCAAACGGAACGCCCTGTAAAACATTAAGAACAAGGTTTAAACTCCATGGTGGAGCAACAGTTTTAAACACAGGCTTAATCCTGGCCAAAGCCTGACAAAAAGCCTGGACGTCAGGAACTTCTGACAGACGTTTGTGTAACAGAATGGACAGAGTTGAGATCTGTCCCTTTAATGAACTAGCAGATAAACCCTTTTCTAAACCTTCTTGTAGAAAAGACAATATCCTAGGAATCCTAACCTTACTCCAAGAGTAACCTTTGGATTCACACCAATATAGGTATTTACGCCATATCTTATGGTAAATCTTTCTGGTAACAGGTTTCCTAGCCTGTATTAAGGTATCAATAACTGACTCAGAAAACCCACGTCTTGATAAAATCAAGCGTTCAATTTCCAAGCAGTCAGCTTCAGAGAAGTTAGATTTTGATGTTTGAAGGGACCCTGTATCAGAAGGTCCTGTTTCAGAGGTAGAGACCAAGGTGGACAGGATGACAAGTCCACCAGGTCTGCATACCAAGTCCTGCGTGGCCACGCAGGTGCTATTAGAATCACTGATGCTCTCTCTTGTTTGATTCTGGCAATCAATCGAGGAAGTAACGGGAAGGGTGGAAACACGTAAGCCATCCTGAAGTCCCAAGGTGCTGTCAGAGCATCTATCAGGACTGCTCCTGGATCCCTGGATCTGGACCCGTAACGAGGAAGCTTGGCGTTCTGTCGAGACGCCATGAGATCTATCTCTGGTTTGCCCCAACGTCGAAGTATTTGGGCAAAGACCTCCGGATGAAGTTCCCACTCCCCCGGATGAAAAGTCTGACGACTTAAGAAATCCGCCTCCCAGTTCTCCACTCCCGGGATGTGGATTGCTGACAGGTGGCAAGAGTGAGACTCTGCCCAGCAAATTATCTTTGATACTTCCATCATAGCTAGGGAGCTTCTTGTCCCTCCCTGATGGTTGATGTAAGCTACAGTCGTGATGTTGTCCGACTGAAACCTGATGAACCCCCGAGTTGTCAACTGGGGCCAAGCCAGGAGGGCATTGAGAACTGCTCTCAATTCCAGAATGTTTATTGGCAGGAGACTCTCCTCCTGACTCCATTGTCCCTGAGCCTTCAGAGAATTCCAGACGGCACCCCAACCTAGAAGGCTGGCGTCTGTTGTTACAATTGTCCAGTCTGGTCTGCTGAATGGCATCCCCCTGGACAGATGTGACCGAGAAAGCCACCATAGAAGAGAATTTCTGGTCTCTTGATCCAGATTCAGAGAAGGGGATAAGTCTGAGTAATCCCCATTCCACTGACTTAGCATGCACAGTTGCAGTGGTCTGAGGTGTAAGCGTGCAAAGGGTACTATGTCCATTGCCGCTACCATTAAGCCGATTACCTCCATGCATTGAGCCACTGACGGGTGTTGAATGGAATGAAGGGTGCGGCAAGCACTTTGAAGTCTTGTTAGCCTGTCCTCTGTCAGGTAAATCTTCATTTCTACAGAATCTATAAGAGTCCCCAGGAAGGGAACTCTTGTGAGTGGAACAAGTGAACTTTTCTTTTCGTTCACCTTCCATCCATGTGACCTTAGAAATGCCAGCACTAACTCTGTATGAGACTTGGCAGTTTGAAAGCTTGAAGCTTGTATCAGAATGTCGTCTAGGTATGGAGCTACCGAGATTCCCCGCGGTCTTAGTACCGCCAGAAGAGCACCCAGAACCTTTGTGAAGATTCTTGGAGCTGTAGCCAATCCGAATGGAAGAGCCACAAACTGGTAATGCCTGTCTAGGAAGGCAAACCTTAGGTACTGATAATGATCTTTGTGAATCGGTATGTGAAGGTAAGCATCTTTTAAATCTACAGTGGTCATGTACTGACCCTCTTGGATCATAGGTAAATTGTCCGAATAGTCTCCATCTTGAACGATGGAACTCTTAGGAATTTGTTTAGGATCTTTAAGTCCAGGATTGGTCTGAAAATTCCCTCTTTTTTGGGAACCACAAACAGATTTGAGTAAAACCCCTGTCCCTGTTCCGATCGTGGAACTGGATGGATTACTCCCATTAACAAGAGCTCTTGTACGCAGCGTAGAAACGCCTCTTTCTTTGTCTGGATTGTTGACAATCTTGACAGATGAAATCTCTCTCTTGGAGGAGAGTATTTGAAGTCCAGAAGGTATCCCTGAGATATTATCTCTAGCGCCCAGGGATCCTGAACATCTCTTGCCCAAGCCTGGGCGAAGAGAGAAAGTCTGCCCCCCACTAGATCCGATCCCAGATCGGGGGCCCTCAATTCATGCTGTTTTAGGGGCAGCAGCAGGTTTCCTAGTCTGCTTGCCCTTGTTCCAGGACTGGTTAGGTTTCCAGCCTTGTCTGTAGCGAGCAACAGCTCCTTCCTGTTTTGGTGCAGAGGAAGTTGATGCTGCTCCTGCTTTGAAATTACGAAAGGAACAAAAATTAGACTGTCTAGTCTTGGCTTTGGCTTTGTCCTGAGGCAGGGCATGGCCTTTACCTCCTGTAATGTCAGCGATAATCTCTTTCAACCCGGGCCCGAATAAGGTCTGCCCTTTGAAAGGTATATTAAGCAATTTAGACTTAGAAGTAACATCAGCTGACCAGGATTTTAGCCACAGCGCCCTGCGTGCCTGAATGGCGAATCCTGAATTCTTCGCCGTAAGTTTAGTAAGATGTACTACGGCCTCCGAAATGAATGAATTAGCTAGTTTAAGGACTCTAAGCCTGTCCGTAATGTCGTCCAGAGTAGCTGAACCAATGTTCTCTTCCAGAGACTCAATCCAGAATGCAGCTGCAGCCGTGATCGGCGCAATGCATGCAAGGGGTTGCAATATAAAACCTTGTTGAACAAACATTTTCTTAAGGTAACCCTCTAATTTTTTATCCATTGGATCTGAAAAAGCACAGCTATCCTCCACCGGGATAGTGGTACGCTTAGCTAAGGTAGAAACTGCTCCCTCCACCTTAGGGACCGTTTGCCATAAGTCCCTTGTGGTGGCGTCTATTGGAAACATTTTTCTAAATATCAGAGGGGGTGAGAACGGCACACCGGGTCTATTCCACTCCTTAGTAACAATTTCAGTAAGTCTCTTAGGTATAGGAAAAACCTCAGTACTCGTCGGTACCGCAAAATATTTATCCAACCTACACATTTTCTCTGGTATTGCAACTGTGTTACAATCATTCAGAGCCGCTAACACCTCCCCTAGTAATACACGGAGGTTTTCCAGTTTAAATTTAAAATTTGAAATATCTGAATCCAGTCTGTTTGGATCAGAACCGTCACCCACAGAATGAAGCTCTCCGTCCTCATGTTCTGCCACCTGTGACGCAGTGTCTGACATGGCCCTAATATTATCAGCGCACTCTGTTCTCACCCCAGAGTGATCACGCTTACCTCTTAGCTCTGGTAATTTAGCCAAAACCTCAGTCATAACAGTAGCCATATCCTGTAATGTGATTTGTAATGGCCGCCCAGATGTACTCGGTGCTACAATATCACGCACCTCCCTCTGAGCGGGAGATGTAGGTACTGACACGTGAGGCGAGTTAGTCGGCATAACTCTCCCCTCGTTGTTTGGTGAAATTTGTTCAATTTGTACAGATTGACTTTTATTTAAAGTAGCATCAATACAGTTAGTACATAAATTTCTATTGGGCTCCACTTTGGCATTGCAACAAATGACACAGGTATCATCCTCTGAATCAGACATGTTTAACACACTAGCAAATAAACTTGTAACTTGGAAATACAATTCAATTAGAATAATATTAAAACGTACTGTGCCTTTAAGAAGCACAGAAGATCTATGACAGTTGAAAATTAATAAATTGAAACAGTTATAGCCTCAATCCTTGTAAATAACACAACTTTAGCAAAGGTTTAATCCCATTAGCAAAGATAACAAATTCTGAAAGCAGGAAACAAATTACAGAATAAACGTTTTTTATCTCAGTCAAACTATAATTCTCACAGCTCTGCTGAGAGAAATTACCTCCCTCAAAATAAGTTTTGAAGACCCCTGAGCTCTGTAGAGATGAACCGGATCATGCAGGGAATACAATGAGTTGCTGACTGAAATATTTGATGTGTAGTAAAAGCGCCAAAAAACGGCCCCTCCCCCTCACACACAGCAGTGAGGGAGAACAGAAACTGTCAGAAAACAGATTAAGCAACTGCCAAGTGGAAAAATAGTGCCCAAACATTTATTCACTCAGTACCTCAGTAAATGAAAACGATTTTACATTCCAGCAAAAACGTTAAACATAATCTCTAGTTATTAAACAGCTTTATGTATTTCTTACAGTGTAATTCTAGTGAAGTACCATTCCCCAGAATACTGAAGTGTAAAGTATACATACATGACATTATATCGGTATGGCAGGATTTTCTCATCAATTCCATTGTCAGAAAATAAAAACTGCTACATACCTCTATGCAGATTCATCTGCCCGCTGTCCCCTGATCTGAAGTTTACCTCTCCTCAGATGGCCGAGAAACAGCAATATGATCTTAACTACTCCGGCTAAAATCATAACAAAAACTCTGGTAGATTCTTCTTCAAACTCTGCCAGAGAGATAATAACACACTCCGGTGCTATTTTAAAATAACAAACTTTTGATTGAAGATATAAAACTAAGTATAATCACCATAGTCCTCTCACACATCCTATCTAGTCGTTGGGTGCAAGAGAATGACTGGGAGTGACGTAGAGGGGAGGAGCTATATGCAGCTCTGCTGGGTGAATCCTCTTGCACTTCCTGTTGGGGAGGAGTAATATCCCAGAAGTAATGATGACCCGTGGACTGATCACACTTAACAGAAGAAAACGGGCACTTTCACATGTAAATTGACCTTCACTTTAATAAAATTAATAGAACAAACTTGGAACTTATTCTCAAAGTAGAAAAAATTACCCAAAAGCTAATTATTGAAAAAAGTACTGTCCTTCACCAAAACCTTTGGAACATTTGAAACCTCTGGAATCTAAGAAAGGAAAAAGCCTCAGAGGAGGAAAACTACAATGGCAATAAAAAACAACTTTGTTTCACTGAGTATAAGTAGCCAATATAAGCCAAATAGGAGACAAGCTGTTAATCTGTTAGCACTTGAATCTTCTTAATATGGCTAAGGCACTGAATGGAAAATGATATCAAAGTAAAGCCAGTAGATCTAATTAATTAAAGGGACAGTCAACACCAGAATTATTGTTGTTTTAAAAGATAGATACTCCCTTAATTACCCATTCTCCAGTTATGCACAACCAACACAGTTATAATAATACACAGACTCCCCCCTTATTTCAGTTATTTTGACAATCAGTGCTCACTCCTCGGTAAATTCACGTGCATGAGCTCAATGTTATCTATATGAAACACACAAACTAACGTCCTCTAGTGTTTTTTTTTAAATACGTAACTTTTTCCTTATGACAGCAGACTGGCGATCTTGCTCCCGCTGTAAGCACAGCAATGAAGAATCCAACTTCCTCCAATCATTGCGTGCACCCCAAGGCGTCCAGCTGGTGAGGCGACACAATGACTGGAAGAAGCCGGATTCGTTATCGATATGCTAAGTACAGCATGAGAAGCGGGCGGAGGAATGCCGGTCTGCTGTCATAAGGAAAAAGGTAAGTATTTTTTTTTTTTTAAAACAATTAAATATAAAGGTTATTGAATGAAAGTGCCCCTGTTTTTATGAGTATTTTTAAAAACTGGGCACTTTCTCAGTAAACTTTACATTCACTTTAACTACTGGGTTTTTGTACCCATTTTGTAAGTAAGATGCAGCATCAACTATTGTTATGCATTATCCATATAGCGTTATAAAAATACATACCAACATCTGTAAGTTTAATGCTCTAACACTCCTCGTCCCTCTCACTACAAATATGAAATGCTTCTCTTAAACAATATGAACCATTTTCCCTAAAATCTGATAAGTATCACTGCACAGTTGGTATTTGGAAGCCTTTAAGGACTCCTACACAACGCAAAAGATACAATACAACAACTATATTTCAATGACCTCCAGTGGACATACTCGAGTTTTGCCATAAAGTTTGTGACAACAAGCTCTGAAAAGCTTACTGTTGTTGATGTATAATTTAGCATGAGAAACAGGAAAGAAAGAGAATGCCATCATATGCTTAGGATTGGGAAAAATAAAGAATTAATGTTTTATCTCAATAAAGGCAACAAAGGAAAGCTATATTTTGATAAATAGAACTATCTAGACAAAAATGATTGCCACTTGATGCATTTTAACTGATACAAAGGCTTCAGTGAAAAGACTCACCAGCTGTTGAAATGCTAAAGCCTATTAGGCTAGAGGATCCTGAAAAGCTTTCTGTGCAAAACCACCACAGCTACTTGATCCAGCTTGATGAAAATAAGGCCCCTTTTTAGCAATGCATAAATTGGCAGAACATTTACATTTTTAGCCTGAGAAAAGAATGTAACCCTTATTAAGACAAAGTGTGACCTGCAAGTGTGTTTTCTGCAGAGTTAACATTTACAGAAATTGGAGGGTCACATACAGATCTTAAAAAAGTAATTTTTTTGGGCCCTTGACTAATCCCAAATGTACAGCATAAAAAACACAAAAACTCGGCTAGATTACGAGTTTTGCGTTATGAGGGGTGCAGTGCTAACTTGCACGTTACTGTCACCATTCACTTACCTACAGCGCTGGTATTACAGGTTTTCAGAAACCCGGCGTTAAAAGGCAAAAAGTGAGCGTAGAGCAAAATTGTGCTCCATACCGCACTCCAATACCAGCGCTGCTTAAGTCAGCGTTGAGCTGGTTGTACGTGCTTGTGCACGATTTCCCCATAGACATCAATGGGGAGAGCCGGCTGAAAAAAAGTCTAACACCTGCAATAAAGCAGCGTAAAGCTCAGTAACGCAGCCCCATTGATTCCTATGGGGAAACACATTTTATGCTTACACCTAACACCCTAACATGAACCCCGAGTCTAAACACCCCTAATCTTACACTTATTAACCACTAATTTGCCGCACTGACACCTACATTATTCTTATTAACCCCTAATCTGCCGCTCCGGACATCGCCGCCACTATAATAAACATATTAACCCCTAAACCGCCGCACTCCTGCATCACAAACACTAGTTAATTATTATTAACCCCTAATTTGCCGCCCCCAACGTCACCACCACTATACTATATTTATTAACCCCTAAATCTAAGTCTAACCCTAACCCCCTCTAACTTAAATATAATTAAATTAAATCTAAATCAAACCTACTATTAATAACTAAATAATTCCTATTTAAAACTAAATACTTACCTGTAAAATAAACCCTAAGCAAGCTACAATATAACTAATAGTTACATTGTAGCTAGCTTAGTTTTTATTTTTATTTTACAGGCAAGTTTGTATTTATTTTAACTAGGTAGAATAGTTACTAAATAGTTATTAACTATTTAATAACTACCTAGATAAATAAATACAAATTGACCTGTAAAATAAAACCTAACCTGTCTTACACTAACACCTAACCTAACCCTACAATTAAATAAATTCCCTAAAGTAAATACAATTAACTAAATTCAATACAATTAACTAAATTCAATACAATTAGCTAAATTACAAAAAACAAACACTAAATTACAGAAAATAAAAACAAATTACAAGATCTTTAAACTAATTACACCTAATCTAATAGCCCTATCAAAACAAAACAAAAAAAACCTAGCCTAAACTAAACTACCAATAGCCCTTAAAAGGGCCTTTTGCGGGGCATTGCCCCAAAGAAATCAGCTCTTTTACCTGTAAAAAAATACAACCAACCACCCCAACAGTAAAACCCACCACCCAACCAACACCCCAAATAAAACCCTAACTAAAAAAACCTAAGCTCCCCATTGCCCTGAAAAGGACATTTGGATGGGCATTGCCCTTAAAAGGGCATTTAGCTCTATTGCAGCCCAAACCCCTAATCTAAAAATAAAACCCACCCAATACACCCTTAAAAAATCCTAACACTAACCCCCGAAGATCCATTACAGTTTTAAAGATCCAACATTCATCCTCAACGAAGCCGGGAGAAGCCATCACTACCCACCACCACCTCATCAAAACCACCAAGAAGACAGCCATCCAAGATAGAATCAATGCCAACGTCCACAACAGCAAGGAGCTATTCACAGTCATCAAGGAATTCTCCAATCCCAACAGCGACACAAATGACATCCCGCCCTCCCAGGACCTCTGCGATAACCTCGCAATGTACTTCCACCGCAAGATTGTCTACATCTATGACAGATTCGCGCCCCAGAACTCACATACCACCGCCTACCGACCAACTCCCATCGATACCTCACCCAAATACACCACCACCTACCCCCCACTGACCATCTGGTGCCCCCTCACCACAGAGGACACCATCAGAATCATGAGATCGATCCACTCTGGAGCACCCTCGGACCCATGCCTGCATCACATTTTCAACAAAGCAGGTGACACCATCATCAATTGCTCCATCGAAACCGGCACCTTCCCAGATGATTGGAAGCACGCAGAATTAAAACCCCTACTGAAAAAACCCACGGCTGACCCCAATGATCCGAAGAACTACCGCCCAATCTCTTTGCTCCCCTTTGCGGCCAAAGTCATCGAGAAGTCCATCAACGCGCAACTCGTTGACTACATCGAAGCCAACCACACCCTGGAACCCTCCCAATCCGGTTTCAGGAGCAACCACAGCACCGAGACCGACCTCCTCGCCACCACAGACGACATCCTCACCCTACTCGACCGAGGAGAGACCGCCGCCCTCATTCTCCTAGAACTCACAGCAGCATTCGACACTGTCTCCCACCTCACCCTCCGCAACCGACTACACGATGCCGGCATATGCGACAAAGCCCAGGAATGGATCCCCTCCTTCCTCACCGGCAGAACCCAGAAAGTTAGACTCTCACCCTTCACCTCCAAAAATCATCTGCAGTGTACCCCAAGACTCTTTGCTGAGCCCCACCCTACATGGCCCCTCCCGCCGCCATCGCCCGACGACACAACCTCAACATTGTCTCCTACGCCGACGACACCCAGCTAATCATCTCACTCACCAGTGACCCCACCACCGCCAAGAGAAATGCCCACGAAGGGTTGACAGCAGTCGCCACCTGGATGAGCTACAACTGCCTAAAGCTGAACGCAGACAAGACCGAAGTCCTCCTCCTCGGTCCTACCACATCCGCTTGGAATAACTCCTGGTGGCCCACAGCCCTCGGACACCCTCCAACCCCCACCGACCATGCACGAAATCTACTCATCATCCTGGATTCATCGCTCTCCATGGACCGGCAAATCAACGCCGTCTCTTCTACATGCTTCCACACACTTCACCTGCTGCGAAACATCTTCAAATGGATCCCAACCGAGACCAGGAAGACTGTCACTCACGCCTTTGTCAGCAGCCGACTGGACTATGGTAACGCACTCTACGCCGGCACCACCATCAAGCTCCAAAAGAGACTACAGCGCATCCAGAACTCCTTGGCCAGACTAATCCTCGGCATCCCTCGTCAATGCCACATCACCAAACACCTGCGGGACCTGCACTGGCTCCCCATCAACAAAAGAATAACCTTCAAGTTTCTCACCCACGCATTCAAGGCCCTCCACAACATCGGTCCCGAATACTTGAACCACCGCGTTACCTTCTACACCCCTGCCAGACAACTTTGATCGGCCAACCAAGCCCTCGCTGTCATCTCCCGCATTAGGAAAACCACAGCGGGAGGCAGATCCTTCTCTCACCTGGCAGCCAAGACTTGGAACACCCTCCCCGCTGCACCTCAGACAAGCTACCGCCCTAACTAAGTTCAGACAGGACCTCAAGAACTGGCTCTTCGACTTAACTGCAACCCTCAGCGCCTTGAGACCCTTACGGGTGAATAGTCGCGCTTTACAAGAACCCAATAGATAGAATAGATACAAGCGGCAAGATGTCCTCAACGAAGCCGGCAGAAGTGGTCCTCCAGACGGACAGAAGTCTTCACCCAGATGGCATCTTCTATCTTCATTCTTCCGACGTGGAGCGGCTCTATCTTCAAGACATCCGGCACGGAGCATCCTCTTCAATCGACGGCTTCTTCTACAATGAAGGTTCCTTTAAATGACGTCATCCAAGATGGCGTCCCTTAGATTCCGATTGGCTGATTCTAATTCTATCAGCGAATCGGAATTAACGTTGAAAAAATCCTATTGGTTGATGCAATCAGCCAATAGGATTGAACTTCAATCCTATTGGCTGATCCAATCAGCCAATAGGGTTGAGCTTGCATTCTATTGGCTGTTCCAATCAGCCAATAGAATGCAAGCTCAATCCTATTGGCTGATTGCATCAGTCAATAGGATTTTTTCAACCTTAATACCGATTGGCTGATCGGAATCTAAGGGACGCCATCTTGGATGAAGTTATTTAAAGGAACCTTCATTGTAGAAGAAGCCATCGATTGAAGAGGATGCTCCGCGCAAGATTTCTTGAAGATGGAGCCGCTCCGCGTCAGAAGGATGAAGATGCCATCTGGGTGAAGACATCTGCCTGTCTGGAGGACCACTTCTGCCGGCTTCGTTGAGGACATCTTGCCGTTTGGATGAAGACTTCTCCCGGCTTCGTTGAGGATGGATGTCGGCTCTTCAAAACTGTAAGTGGATCTTCGGGGGTTAGTGTTTGGATTTTTTAAGGGTGTATTGGGTGGGTTTTATTTTTAGATTAGGGGTTTGGGCTGCAATAGAGCTAAATGCCCTTTTAAGGGCAATGCCCATCCAAATGCCTATTTCAGGGCAATGGGGAGCTTAGGTTTTTTTAGTTAGGGTTTTATTTTGGGGGTTGGTTGTGTGGGTGGTGGGTTTTACTGTTGGGGTGGTTGTTTGTATTTTTTTTTTTTACAGGTAAAAGAGCTGATTTCTTTCGGACAATGCCCCACAAAAGGCCTTTTTAAGGGCTATTGCTAGTTTAGTTTAGGCTAGGGTTTTTTTTATTTTGGGTGTGCTTTTTTATTTTGATAGGGCTATTAGATTAGGTGTAATTAGTTTAAAGATCTTGAAATTTGTTTTTTAGTTTCTGTAATTTAGTGTGTTTTTTGTGTAATTTAGCTAATTGAATTGAATTTAGTTAATTAATACCCTTGAAGAAGTTTAAGTACTAAATTCAAACTCCATGGCAGAGCAACAGGTTTAAACACAGGCTTGATTCTAACTAAAGCCTGACAGAACGACTTAACGTCTGGAACATCTGCCAGACGCTTGTGCAGTAGAATTGATAAAGCAGATATCTGTCCCTTTAAGGAACTAGCTGATAGCCCCTTCTCCAATCCTTCTTGGAGAAAGGACAAAATCCTAGGAATCCTGATCTTACTCCATGAGTAGCCTTTGGATTCGCACCAAAAAATATATTTACGCCATATCTTATGATAGATGTTCCTGGTGACAGGCTTTCGAGCATGAATCAAGGTATCTATGACTGACTCAGAGAAACCCCGCTTGGATAAAATCAAGCGTTCAATCTCCAAGCAGTCAGCCGCAGAGAAACTAGATTTGGATGCTGGAACGGACCTTGAATCAGAAGTTCCTGTCTCAGTGGCAGAGTCCATGGTGGAAGAGATGACATGTCCACCAGGTCTGCATACCAAGTCCTGCGTGGCCACACAGGTGCTATCAAAATCACCGAAGCTCGCTCCTGTTTGTTTCTGGCAATCAAACGAGGAAGGAGAGGAAATGGTGGAAACACATAAGCCAGGTTGAACGACCAGGGTACTGCTAGAGCATCCATCAGTACTGCCTGAGGATCCCTTGACCTGGACCCGTAACGAGGAAGTTTGGCGTTCTGACGAGACGCCATCAGATCCAATTCTGGTGTGCCCCATTGCTGAATCAATTGTGCAAACACCTCCGGATGGAGTTCCCACTCCCCCGGATGAAAAGTCTGACAACTTAGAAAATCCGCTTCCCAGTTCTCCACTCCTGGGATATAGATTGCTGATAGATGGCAAGAGTGAGTCTCTGCCTATCAAATTATTTTGGTAACCTCTATCATCGCTAGAGAAATCTTTGTTCCCCCCTGATGATTGATATATGCTACAGTCGTGATATTGTCCGACTGGAATCTTATGAATCTGGCCGAAGCCACCTGAGGCCACGCCTGAAGCACGTTGAATATCGCTCTCAGTTCTAGAATATTTATCGGGAGGAGAGCCTCCTCCTGAGTCCACAAACCCTGTGCTTTCAGGGAATTCCAAACTGCACCCCAGCCCAATAGGCTTGCGTCTATCATCACTATGACCCACGCTGACCTGCGGAAACACATTCCCTTGGACAGATGATCCTGTGACAACCACCAAAGAAGAGAGTCTCTGGTCTCTTGATCCAGATTTATCTGAGGAGATAAATCTGCATAATCCCCATTCCACTGTTTGAGCATGCATAGTTGCAGTGGTCTGAGATGCAAGCGAGCAAACGGAACTATGTCCATTGCCGCTACCATTAAGCCGATTACCCCCATACACTGAGCCACTGATGGCCGAGGAATGGAATGAAGAGCTCGGCAGATGGATAACATTTTTGATTTCCTGACCTCCGTCAGAAAATTTTTCATGTCCACCGAACCTATCAGAGTTCCCAGGAATGGAACTCTTGTGAGAGGGATAAGTGAACTCTTTTTTACGTTCACCTTCCACCCGTGAGATCTTAGAAAAGCCAACACGATGTCCATGTGAGACTTGGCTAGTTGGTAAGTCGACGCCTGAATTAAGATATCGTCCAGATAAGGCACCACAGCTATGCCCCAAAAGAGCCACAAACTGGTAATGCTTGTCCAGAAAGGCGAACCTGAGGAGCTGGTGATGATCTTTGTGGATAGGTATATGTAGATACGCATCTTTTAAGTCCACGGTGGTCATATATTGACCCTCCTGGATCGGCAAAATAGTCCGAATGGTCTCCATCTTGAAGGATGGGACTCTGAGGAATTTGTTTAGGATCTTGAGATCCAAAATTGGTCTGAAGGTTCCCTCTTTTTGGGGAACCACAAACAGATTGGAGTAGAACCCCTGCCCCTGTTCTGTTTTCGGGAACTGGGCAAATCACTCCCATGGTATATAGGTCTTCTACACAGCGTAAGAACGCCTCTCTTTTTGTCTGGTTTACAGACAATTGAGAAAGATGGAATCTCCCCCTTGGAGGAGAATCTTTGAAATCTAGAATACAACCCCTGGGTTACGATTTCTAAAGCCCAGGAGTCCTGAAAGTCTCTTGCCCAAGCCTGAGCAAAGAGAGAAAGTCTGCCCCCTACTAGATCTGATCCCGGATCAGGGGCTACACCTTCATGCTGTCTTGGTGGCAGCAGCGGGCTTCTTAGCCTGTTTACCCTTGCTCCAAATCTGGTTAGGTCTCCAGACTGACTTGGATTGAGCAAAATTCCCCTCTTGCTTTGCAGCAGGGGAAGAGGTATAGGGACCACCTTTGAAGTTTCGAAAGGAACGAAAATTATTTTGTGTGGTCCTCATCTTATTTGTCTTATCCTGAGGAAGGGCATGGCCTTTCCCTCCAGTGATGTCTGAAATGATCTCTATCAGTTCAAGCCCGAATAGGGTCTTACCCTTGAAAGGGATGACTAAAAGCTTAGCTTTTGATGAAACATCTGCAGACCAGGACTTAAGCCACAACGCTCTACGCGCTAAAATGGCAAAACCTGAATTCTTTGCCGCTAATTTAGCCAGTAGAAAAGCGGCATCTGTAATGAAAGCATTAGCTAGCTTGAGAGCCCTAATTCTATCCAGAATATCATCAACCTGAAGAGCCTCCTCCAGAGCCTCAAACCAAAAGGACGCTGCAGTAGTTACAGGAACAATGCACGCTATAGGTTGGAGAAGAAAACCCTGATGAACAAATATT
The DNA here is from genome assembly GCF_027579735.1 of Bombina bombina. Lineage (NCBI taxonomy): Eukaryota > Metazoa > Chordata > Amphibia > Anura > Bombinatoridae > Bombina > Bombina bombina. The sequence continues at coordinate 175,070,854 of NC_069502.1, read as the reverse complement.
TTCTTCAGGAGACCCTCTAATTATTTATCCATAGGATCTTTGAAAGCACAACTGTCCTCAATAGGTATAGTTGTACACTCTAGCCAGGGTAGAAATAGCTCCCTCCACCTTAGGGACCGTCTGCCACGAGTCCCGCATAGTGTCTGGTGTCTTAAAAGTAGGAGATGGAGTGAACGGAATACCTGGTCTATCTCACTCCTTAGTAACAATGTCCGAAATCCTCTTAGGGACCGGAAAAACATCAGTGTAGGCAGGAACCTCTAGAAATCTGTCCATTTTACACAATTTCTCTGGAACTACAATAAGGTCACAATCATCAAGAGTCGCTAAAACCTCCCTGAGCAATAAGCGGAGGTGTTCTAGTTTAAATTTAAAAGCCGTCATATCTGAGTCTGTCTGAGGGAACATATTTCCTGAATCAGAAATCTCTCCCTCAGACAGCAAATCCCTCACCCCCAACTCAGAACATTGTGAGGGTACATCGGATATGGCTAATAAAGCATCAGAGGGCTCAGCATTTGTTCTCACACCAGACCTACTGCGCTTCCCCTGCAACCCAGGCAGCTTAGATAAAACCTCTGTGAGGGTAGTATTCAGAACTGCGGCCATATCTTGCAGGGTAAAATAATTAGATGCACTAGAAGTACTTGGCATCGCGTGTGCGGGCGTTAATGGTTGTGACACTTGGGGAGAATTAGATGGCATAACCTGATTCCCTTCTGACTGAGAATCATCCTGCGACATACTTTTAGTAGCTAAAATATGTTCTTTGCAATTTATTGACCTTTCAGTGCATGAGGGACACATTCTAAGTGGAGGTTCCACAATGGCTTCCAAACATATTGAACATTGACTTTCCTCAATGTCAGACATGTTGAACAGGCTAGTAATGACTACAAACAAGCATGAAAACACTTTATTTAGTGAAAAAATAACAATCTTAAAAAACGGTATTGCGCCTTTAAGAGAAAAAAAGCATACACGTTCTGCAAAACTGTTTTAAAATGCATCAAATTTTTCCAATTTTTGCAAGCAGACACAATATATGTAGTTAAGATTGCCCCACAAGGAAATTTAACATTTAACCCTTTAATGTGCAAACCGGATTGAAATTAGGCCTAAATCCGGAAAAACACCCACAGCACCTTGCCACAGCCCTGCTGTGGCCCTACCTGCCCTCAGGGATAGTAAATATGGGGTTAAAGCTTTGATTTGGCCCAAAACATCCACCAGGGACCTCAGGAGTTAGCGCTTGCTGCTTGCGGAGTGAAAATAACTGCGCATCTGAGGCGCGAAAAAAGGCCCCGCCCATCTCACTCGATGTCTCTACAGCCTCAAAGAACCGCACCAGAGCGGTTTTAAACTAGCCATGTGGGTTCTGAGACCCAAAAAATAAGCCAAGTGTACCCTCAATAAAGTTGCCCAAAAAACGTTATTGCCCCCAAAACGTTAACAGCACTCCCAGTTCATAAAACGTTTGCCCACAAACAATCACAACTCAGTGTCAACCATTTTTGTAAATAGCCCCTTATGCAAGCTCAGTAATGCCCTTCTTATTAGCTCTTAGGATTACTGCTTACCCTTACCCTCATGGGGATACTGTCAGCCTTTCTGAAATACCACAGTCTCTCCAGAAAAAATGACTGAACATACCTCACTGCTGTATAGCATGAAAACGTTCCTCACACTAAAGTTTCTTGTACTCCTCAGCCTCTGTGGGAACAGCACTGGATCTTACTTACAAATGCTAAGATCATCATCCTCCAGGCAGAAGTCTTCATCTATCTGCTGCCTGAGAGTAAATAGTACACACTGGTACCATTTAAAACAAAAAAACTCTTGCTTGAAGAAATTAAAAACTAATATTTTATCAACTCTTTCACTTTACCCTTCCTAGTACTTAGAGTAGGCAAAGAGAATGACTGGGGTGTGGAGCTAAGGGAGGAGCTATATAGACAGCTCTGCTGTGGTGTTTTTTGCCACTTCCTGTTAGCAGGAGGATAATATCCCACAAGTAAAGGATGAATCCGTGGACTCGTCGTACCTTATAGAAGAAATTACTTCTGTGAAAAATTACTTCTGTTAACAGAGTGACAATACTGGTTTTTAGGGCACCAATGTGGCTTCTGAAAATCATAACAACCTTAACCAGTTCTATGTGCATGACCAGCTGTTCTCATCATGCGCTAGCTGATCTTGTCATGCAGAGGCATTGCCAATCAGAGGCTGTTCCACAGAAGCATTAAGTCATTAGATCTGCAACCTCTCTCAAAGTCTTTCAAACCTCTGCTCTCTTCCATCTCCTCCTTTTTCCTGCCCTGACCAATCTGTCGCTGCAATTCCACTCTTACATTAGTCCTTGACAATTTGGCCCCTCCTACCATAGCTTGCAAATCACTTACTCACCCTCAGCCCTGGCATACTCTTTTGATATGGTACCTACTGCTCCGCGACATTAAAGAAAGTCTTGCCGTTCAGCTGACTTTATTCACAGGTTCATCTTCCACTCTTACTATTCTGCCCTTAACCTCACTAAGCAGGATTACTTCTCTACTCTTATCTCTGCTTTTTCTTCAAACCCAAAATGTCTGTTCTCAACTTTCAATTAACACTTCTCTGTCAGCCAATTTGTTAGCTACTTCAACAACAAAATAGATCCCATCAGAAATTAGATAATCTATCAGCACACTACCAATATCCAGACCCCTGTTACGTTAATAGGAGCGGGTTCAGGAGTTTGGAACATATGTGTTGAGGTGACAGACTTAGTCCCACCATGAGCATTAAAAGGGGCCAGTGGTATGGGCTTCTTTACGTTACTGCTGCCTAATCCTGCTTCCTGTACAATAAAACCTGCATTGTCTGTCTGTTGTCACAACCATGCCAAGGGGTAGTAAAGCCCACACAAGAGTCTGGAACAGGAGTGGCCACTAGAGACCCAAGGACTAGAGGCCCACTGAGATCTGACAAGTATAGGGTTTAATGTAATCCAAATATGTAACCTAAAGGTTATTTCATTCTATTATATAGAAGATATTATCACATAGCTTTTGGTTTTGTGTCTGCAGGAATAACATGCCTCTTTTTCTCCACTGTGTCAATTCTTCCAGTCAATTTTTGAAGTTTTGCGTGGAATGTGTTAGATTTGGCTTTTTGTTCTCCACTTTTTTGTGTCATAACAATACAAACAAAAGAAATAAACATGAGAATGCCTAGATATTTGTAATTGCAACAATTATCTGACAGAAATGCAGGGGTGCCAATATTTTTGTCCATGACTGTATGTGCAGCCACCAATCGCATCTAGCTCCCAATAATACATTGGTGCTCCTGAGCCTACCTAGGTATGCTTTTCAACAAAGGATAACAAGAAAATTAAGCAAATGAGTTAATAGAAGTACATTGTAAAATTGTTTAAAACTGCATCTTCCATCTGAATAATGACAGCTTCATTTTGGCTTTACTGGCTCTTTAATTCAATTGTTCCCCTGCAATTCTATGTACTCAGAATCAACCCATTACTATGTGTCAAGAAGCTCAATGAAAAGAAGATGGTTTGGAGTGGAAAAAATCTGCACAAGGATGTATGGGGCAGGCAGTACATTTTTAGCTTAAATAAACAATGTAATTATCATTAAGGTTATAATTATTTAATTAGCTAAATCAAACTATTTGAATTGTTATTATTAAAGTGAGTGCAAACTTTAATGAATTAAAAGCCCAGTATCAAAAAATAATCTTAAAAACAGGGGCACTTTAATTCATTACATTTTACAAAGATGCTTATATTTTTAAAAATACTTACCATTGCGTTATGGAAAACATAACACCGATTCCTCTGCCCGCATCTCCTGCTTTCTTTAGCATATAGATGATAAATCCAGCTTCCTCCAATTGTTACATGCCTCTTTTGTGGTCCAGCTTGTGGGGCATGCAACAATTGGATGAAGCCGCACTTGTCATCCACCTCTAAGCCAATAGCCGTGCAGGAAATTTGTCTTGGTGCCGTACACTGCAAACGCTAGAATTCACCATCACTTTAAGTAGAAAATCATGATTTAAATCGAGGCTTACTGACTAGTGATTTAAATTGTCATTTACATTGTGATTAAAATTGATTTGATTTAAATCAAATCCAGCCTGATTTTAAAGGGAAAAAACATTCGATAAAACATAATATTTAATTGACTTTGAATTAATGACACTGTTTATAACCATTACTTTCACACGCTTTGAATGGCACTCACCAATGAAATACTAAGATTAAAGGGATATAAAAGTGCAAAAAGAAAATACTCTGTTACAGTATACTATTGTACTATTACTTATACATAATTATGTATTTAACCTAAAAACTAATAATTTCACATGCTTTGGGTTACACTGAATACTGAAAATCCTGAAGTATTTAAATACATTTTCTGGATTAAACCCTCTGTCTTCAGTTGAAATCTGCCTGAAGTTGGTAAAACTGCGCTCATGTAGCACTAAGTAAGAGGCGCAAACTTCATGTTGGCAATTTACAAAGGATTCCAAAGCAGTCTTTTTCTTGGACCTTCTCTCTGCAACTCAACCCTTCCTGCATTTACTCACCCCAAATGTTTCTTTCACGATTGGTTAGTGCATACAATTTTAAACAACTTTCCATTCTACTTTTGTCATCAAATCCGTTTCATTCTTTTGGTATGTATGTATGTATTGGGTACTTGTAAAGCGCGGCTAATCACCCGTAAGGGTCTCAAGGCGCTGCTCACTTTATCGGCCTCGGAAGGATGAAAGGCTGAGTGGACCTCGCCGGGGATCGTAACCTGCAACCCTTGGGTTGCTACAGAGCTCAGCCACAGTGCCTTAGCATGCTGAGCTATCTGTCCGGTATCCTTTGTTGTAGAAGCAGCAATGCACTACTGGGAGCTATTTAAACATATTGATTGAGCCAAAGACAAGATTATGCATAGCCACCAATCAGCAGCTAGCTAGATATGATTTTCGACAAAGTATACCAAGAGAACAAATCAAATTAGATAACAGAAGTAAATTGGAATGTTGTTTAAAATTGCATGTTCTATCTGAATCATGAAAGTTTAAATTGTGACTTTACTGTCCGTTTAAACTCCAAATGGTGTCTTTTTTAGGATCAAATTTAAATGGTTATTTTCCAGGGACTTAAAACATAAAAGGAAATTTAAACTTTCACAAGCAAAATCAATAGGAACAAAAAAGGTTCAACCTACAAATCAAGGCCTTACTCATGAGTAAGCAATGGTTCCCTTTTCATATTGTTACACTATTAAAATTACATTGTGTTTTGCTTTGAGAGAACTATATTGCTGCATCCAAAGAAATGGACACACTGAACAAGAACACCTGTTGTTGCTATACGCACACTGTAAGATCAAAATAATGTGAAAAAGAATGAAGGCGCGTAATTGCAATACGTGATAAAAATAAAAATCACGTTAAAAATGCTCTAAATACCTTTGAACAAAGGAAAAGGTGTATATCTCAAATCTTGAATCTGAGAATACAAGTATTTATACGTTATAATAGTGTAAGAGTATCCAGCAACAATGTATGGCTGAAATATGTGACTACGAAATCACAGTGAGTGAAAACATATAAATATAAAAATATAACAGTGCTGAATTATATAGCGTGATACATACAATAATACTCCAGGGGACTACAGTTCATATAAGTAGTACTCATACAATATCCATGAAATGGAGATATCTCAAAAAGTCCACTTAGTTGCTCTTAGAGTTATCTAAGAGTGACAGGGAACACACCCCTTTATGGGTTGGTATCACACGCCCCTCATTATAGCCTATCAGCAATAAGCCGGCTCAGATGGATACTTCATTGGCTCACAGTTTTAGTGCGCATGCGCACTGAACGGCTTGAGACGCCGAAATTTGTTTTAAATATCGTGATGACTTTGTTAGTAATATACACCTGATGAAACGGTTGTTGTGACCGGGAAACGCGTAGTGTATTGGGTTTTAATAAACTTGATTGTTTCATTTTAACCTTTTTGTCATCACGTATTTTCCATTTTTTTGCTTTTATCTATATGCCGATTTCTCACGAACATTTCCTAAGTGGCTGTGAGCTTACTACCAAAGCCATTTGATTGCACTTCTAGTATTGGGATTTCTAAACTAGTGTGTCGGCTCATATCTGTGAGGTTCTACTCGCTGATTCCTTTACTGGATTGGGATTCTGAAGCAAGTCTTCTGGTTCAGTCTGCATCTGTGGCACTTCTCAAGTGCTTTTATTCTAGTAAGTGATTCTGTATTGTGCGTGGGGGTTACTGTCACCTACGATCTCACACTATTGTGGCGCCTCCTTTTTTTCTTCCTTATATCTGCATACTGTAAGATACTGGAGAGTATTTCTTCTGTTAAGTGTGATCAGTCCACGGGTCATCATTACTTGTGGGATATTAACTGCTCCCCTACAGGAAGTGCAAGAGGATTCACCCAGCAGAGTTGCTATATAGCTCCTCCCCTCTACGTCACCTCCAGTCATTCTCTTGCACCCAACGACTAGATAGGATGTGTGAGAGGACTATGGTGATATATTTAGTTTTTATATCTTCAATCAAAAGTTTGTTATTTTATAATAGCACCGGAGTGTGTTATTCCTTCTCTGGTAGAATTTGAAGAAGAATCTACCTGAGTTTTTCTATGATTTTAGCCGGAGTAGTTAAGATCATATTGCTGTTTCTCGGCCATCTGAGGAGAGGTAAACTTCAGATCAGGGGACAGCAGGCAGATTAATCTGCAAAGAGGTATGTAGCAGTTTATTATTTTCTGACATGGAATTGATGAGAAAATCCTGCCATACCGTTATAATGTAAACTCAGCCTTGAATGCAGTAGATGTAGCTGATATCAGGCTGTCATGTATGTATATTTTACACTTCAGTTTTCTGGGAAATGGTACTTCTCTGGTTTTTAAACTGTATACATAGACTTAACCTATTTTGCAGGGACTTGCAATAGGTTTTAAATGACAATTAATTATTGAGGTAAAACGTTTTTTTGCTGGCATGTAAAAACGTTTTTTTCTCTGAGGTACTGGGTGAAAAAATGTTTTGGGCACTTTTTTTCCACTTGGCAATAGTTTTGATTTAAATTAGAGCAGTTCACTGATCCCTCTCACTGTTATGTGTGTGGGGGAGGGGCCATTTTGGTGCTTTCACTATGCATCAGAAAAACTCAGTCAGAGGTTCATTTTCTTCCTGCATGATCCGGTTCATCTCTACAGAGTTCAGGGATCTCAAGAGTCTTTTTTGAGGGAAGTAATCATTCACAGCAGAGCTGTGCTGATTGTATTGACTGTGATATAAAAAACGTTTATTTGTGTATTTTTTTCTGCTGCCTGGGTTAGTTATCATTTGCTGAGGGGAACAATCCTTTGCTAAAACTGTATATTCTGACAAAGATTGATGCTATAACTTAATTATTTTATCTGTTATAATATTTTCTGTGCTTCTTAAAGGCACAGTTCGTTTTCATATTATTTGTAAATTACTTTGAAAAGTATTTCCAAGTTGCTGTTTATTTGCTAGTGTGTTAAACATGTCTGATTCAGAGGAATATCTCTGTGCTATATGTGTTAATGCCAAAGTGGAGCCCAATAGAAATTTATGTACTAAATGTATTGATGCTACTTTAAAAAATAGTCAATCTGTACAAATTGAACATATTTCACCAAACAACGAGGGGAGAGTTATGCCGACTAACTCGCCTCACGTGTCAGTACCTGCATCTCCCGCTCAGGAGGTGCGTGATATTGTAGCGCCGAGTGCATCTGGGCGGCCATTACAAATCACATTACAAGATATGGCTACTGTTATGACTGAAGTTTTGGCTAAACTACCAGAACTAAGAGGTAAACGTGATCACTCTGGGATGAGAACAGAGTGCGCTGATAATGCAAGGGCCATGTCTGATACTGCGTCACAGTTTGCAGAACGTGAAGACGGAGAGCTTCATTCTGTGGGTGACGGTTCTGATCCAAATAAACTGGACTCAGACATTTCAAATTTTAAATTTAAGCTTGAGAACCTCCGTGTGTTACTAGGGGAGGTATTAGCGGCTCTGAATGATTGTAACACAGTTGCAATCCCAGAAAAAATGTGTAGGTTGGATAAATATTTTGCGGTACCGACGAGTACTGACGTTTTTCCTATACCTAAGAGACTTACTGACATTGTTACTAAGGAGTGGGATAGACCCGGTGTGCCTTTCTCACCCCCTCCTATATTCAGAAAAATGTTTCCAATAGACGCCGCCACACGGGACTTATGGCAAATGGTCCCTAAGGTGGAGGGAGCAGTTTCTACTTTAGCTAAGCGTACCACTATCCCAGTGGAGGATAGCTGTGCTTTTTCAGATCCAATGGATAAAAAATTAGAGGGTTACCTTAAGAAAATGTTTGTTCAACAAGGGTTTATATTGCAACCTCTTGCATGTATTGCGCCTGTCACGGCTGCAGCAGCATTTTGGTTTGAGTCTCTGGAAGAGACACTTCAATCATCCACACTAGATGACATCACACACAAACTTAAATTCCTTAAGTTAGCTAATTCATTTATTTCAGATGCCATAGTACATTTAACTAAACTTGCGGCTAAAAATTCAGGATTCGCCATTCAGGCACGCAGAGCTCTGTGGCTAAAATCCTGGTCAGCTGATGTTACGTCTAAATCTAAATTGCTTAATATTCCTTTCAAAGGGCAGACCTTATTCGGGCCCGGCTTGAAAGAGATTATTGATGACATTACAGGAGGTAAAGGTCATGCCCTGCCTCAGGACAAGGCCAAAGCCAAGGCTAGACAGTCCAATTTTCGTTCCGTTCGTAATTTCAAAGCAGGAGCAGCATCAACTTCCTCTGCACCAAAACAGGAAGGAGCTGTTGCTCGCTACAGACAAGGCTGGAAACCTAACCAGTCCTGGAACAGGGGCAAACAGGCCAGAAAACCTGCTGCTGCCCCTAAGACAGCATGAATTGAGGGCCCCCGATCCGGGACCGGATCTAGTGGGGGGCAGACTTTCCCTCTTCGCCCAGGCTTGGGCAAGAGATGTTCAGGATCCCTGGGCGTTAGAGATCATATCTCAGGGATACCTTCTGGACTTCAAATCCTCTCCCCCAAGAGGGAGATTTCATCTGTCAATGTTGTCAACAAACCTAACAAAGAAGGAAGCGTTTCTACGCTGCGTACAAGATCTTTTATTAATGGGAGTGATCCATCCAGTTCCGCGGTTGGAACAAGGACAAGGGTTTTACTCAAATCTGTTTGTAGTTCCCAAAAAGAGGGAACCTTCAGGCCAATCTTGGATTTAAAGATCCTAAACAAATTCCTAAGAGTTCCATCGTTCAAGATGGAAACTATTCGAACAATTTTGCCCATGATCCAAGAGGGTCAGTACTTGACCACAGTGGATTTAAAGGATGCTTACCTTCACATACCGATTCACAGAAGTCATTACCGGTATCTAAGGTTTGCCTTTTTAGACAGGCATTACCAGTTTGTAGCTCTTCCATTCGGACTGGCTACGGCTCCAAGAATCTTCACAAAGGTTCTGGGCACTCTTCTGGCGGTACTAAGACCGCGAGGAATTTCAGTAGCTCCGTACTTAGACGACATACTGATACAAGCTTCAAGCTTTCAAACTGCCAAATCTCATACAGAGATAGTACTGGCATTTCTAAGGTCGCATGGATGGAAAGTGAACGAAGAGAAAAGTTCTCTCTTTCCACTCACAAGAGTTCCCTTCCTGGGGACTCTGATAGATTCTGTAGAAATGAAGATTTACCTGACAGAGGACAGGTTAACAAAACTTCAAAATGCATGCCGTGTCCTTCATTCCATTCAAGAGACCAGAAATTCTCTTCTATGGTGGCTTTATCGGCCACATCTGTCCAGGGGAATGCCATTCAGCAGGCCAGACTGGTCAATTGTAACAACAGACGCCAGCCTACTAGGTTGGGGCGCTGTCTGGAATTCTCTGAAGGCTCAGGGACTATGGAATCAGGAGGAGAGTCTTCTTCCAATAAACATTCTGGAATTGAGAGCAGTCCTCAATGCTCTTCTGGCTTGGCCCCAGTTAGCAACTCGGGGGTTCATCAGGTTCCAGTCGGACAACATCACGACTGTAGCTTATATCAACCATCAGGGAGGGACAAGAAGCTCCCTAGCAATGATGGAAGTATCGAAGATAATTCGCTGGGCAGAGTCTCACTCTTGCCACCTGTCTGCAATCCACATCCCGGGAGTGGAGAACTGGGAGGCGGATTTCTTAAGTCGTCAGACTTTTCATCCGGGGGAGTGGGAACTTCATCCAGAGGTCTTTGCCCAAATACTTCCACGTTGGGGCAAACCAGAGATAGATCTCATGGCGTCTCGACAGAACGCCAAGCTTCCGCGATACGGGTCCAGATCCAGGGATCCGGGAGCGGTCCTGATAGATGCCTTGACAGCACCATGGACCTTCAGGATGGCTTATGTGTTTCCACCTTTCCCGATGCTTCCTCGATTGATTGCCAGAATCAAACAGGAGAAAGCATCAGTGATTCTAATAGCGCCTGCATGGCCACGCAGGACTTGGTATACAGATCTGGTGGACATGTCATTCTGTCCACCTTGGTCGTTACCTCTGAAACAGGACCTTCTGATTCAGGGTCCTTTCAAACATCAAAATCTAACTTCTCTGAAGCTGACTGCTTGGAAATTGAACGCTTGATCTTATCAAAGCGTGGTTTTTCTGAGTCAGTTATTGATACCTTAATACAGGCTAGGAAGCCTGTCACCAGAAAGATTTACCATAAAATATGGCGTAAATACCTATATTGGTGCGAATCCAAAGGTTACTCTTGGAGTAAGGTTAGGATTCCTAGGATATTGTCTTTTCTACAAGAAGGTTTAGAAAAGGGGTTATCCGCTAGTTCCTTAAAGGGACAGATCTCAGCTCTGTCCATTCTGTTACACAAGCGTCTGTCAGAAGTTCCAGACGTTCAGGCTTTTTGTCAGGCTTTGGCCAGGATTAAACCTGTGTTTAAAGCTGTGGCTCCACCATGGAGTTTAAACCTTGTTCTTAACGTTTTACAGGGTGTTCCGTTTGAACCCCTTCATTCCATTGATATAAAGTTGTTATCTTGGAAAGTTCTATTTTTAATGGCTATTTCCTCGGCTCGAAGAGTCTCTGAGTTATCAGCCTTACATTGTGATTCTCCTTATTTGATTTTTCACTCGGATAAGGTAGTTCTGCGTACTAAGCCTGGGTTCTTACCTAAGGTAGTCACTAACAGGAATATCAATCAGGAGATTGTTGTTCCATCCTTGTGCCCAAATCCTTCTTCGAGGAAGGAACGTCTTTTGCACAATCTGGATGTAGTTCGTGCCCTTAAATTTTATTTACAGGCAACTAAAGATTTTCGACAAACGTCTTCCCTGTTTGTCGTTTACTCTGGTCAGAGGAGAGGTCAAAAAGCTTCTGCTACCTCTCTCTCTTTTTGGCTTCGTAGCATAATTCGTTTAGCTTATGAGACTGCTGGACAGCAGCCTCCTGAAAGAATTACAGCTCATTCCACTAGAGCTGTGGCTTCCACTTGGGCCTTTAAGAATGAGGCCTCTGTTGAACAGATTTGCAAGGCTGCAACTTGGTCTTCGCTTCATACTTTTTCCAAATTTTAAAAATTTGACACTTTTGCTTCCTCGGAGGCTATTTTTGGGAGAAAGGTTCTTCAGGCAGTGGTTCCTTCTGTATAAAGAGCCTGCCTATCCCTCCCGTCATCCGTGTACTTTTGCTTTGGTATTGGTATCCCACAAGTAATGATGACCCGTGGACTGATCACACTTAACAGAAGAAAACATAATTTATGCTTACCTGATAAATTCCTTTCTTCTGTAGTGTGATCAGTCCACGGCCCGCCCTGTTTTTTAAGGCAGGTAAATATTTTTTAAATTATACTCCAGTCACCACTACACCCTTGGCTTCTCCTTTCTCGTTGGTCCTTGGTCGAATGACTGGAGGTGACGTAGAGGGGAGGAGCTATATAGCAACTCTGCTGGGTGAATCCTCTTGCACTTCCTGTAGGGGAGCAGTTAATATCCCACAAGTAATGATGACCCGTGGACTGATCACACTACAGAAGAAAGGAATTTATCAGGTAAGCATAAATTATGTTTTCTATGCTTATATAGCACTTATTTTCTCCCCCCCCCCACATTTACTTTGTTTTCCTTATATATTTTGTTAAAAATATTTCTAAAAAAAAATACAATGGCATGAACTTTTGTGAATCTAAGTAGGTAACTATTCTATTTTGGGGGGGGTTTCAGTTGAACACAAAATGATGCCAATACAGTTCTTCTATGTGGAAAGACCATATTAAACCTCACAGAACATTTTACTGTGCAGGATGCAAGAACAAAAATATATTAAAAGGAGTGGTTTCGGGGTAAACACAGTTTAAAATGCTGGAACATATGTCTAATAAAACATCCTTCTGTTCTGGTATATAAAAAGCCAAGTGGCAACAAAAGTGTATTGGATGTCAGGATAATACTCTACAAACAAACCTTAAATTCAAAATGTAAAACTGTGTTCAGAAATGGAATATAAAATGGACAATGAATTAGCAAAAGTATCAAAGAGCTTCCAATCTAGAAACATATAACCAAATATTTCAACTGGCCAAGCTGTTTTAAATCAAAATAGCCAGGGCAATATCATAATAATTCTAAGGCACAATATTAACTTTTATGAGGCACTGCAAGGACTCCACAAGTAAAGACAATTAATTTTAAAATGTAACTTCTAACTCAAATAGGTCTTGTAAAGCAAAATATATATTGACCCAAGTTTACAAGATATTTCTGTTGTCTTGATATAGAACGATGTATCAGTCGAGTCTAAACAGTTTTTTTTAACTGCTATTGATTTTCAATAGCCAAACTCCACCAACCATTTGTTTTATTTGGAGGAGCCAATCCAGAGTTGAGTCAGCAGACAACAAGGCTAACCATGGTCATTGTTCTTAATATAACACGGATTGTTTTTAAGTTATCAGTTAAATCCAATAACTGAAATCTATTTAACAGCGTTGACTTTGAAAAAAACATCAGCATTTCCATCTCCAATACTAAGAAAATCCACAATTCTCAGAGCAAATATTGAATGTATATTGCAAAGTTGTTTTATTACACTTAAATAAATATTTTATTTTAAAATTTCAAAGTGTCTACTGCCCCTTTAATGTGACATTCTGCATACAAACAAATCATTATATTTTTCACCTAACGCAAATGACATATTTGCCTTAATCCACAGAGGCATCCTAAAGGTCTCTGGTATTTAAATGCATGGTCTTGTTCCCATACAACAAAATTAACACCAGTGTGCTTCTCAAATTTCATATTGGGTGCACTCAAATTTCTATTTTTAAAGGGACAATAAAGTCAAAATTTTAAACTTTAATGGTTCAGATGGAACTAAAAAAAACAAAACAAAAAAAACTTATGTGGAAGGTTTAATGATTTGTTTGTGTGTGTATATGTGTTTATATATATATATATATATAATATATATATACTATATATATATACACTATATATATATATATATATATATATATATATATATATATATATATATATATATATATATACTATATATATATATATATATATATATATATAATATATATATATATATATATACACTATATATATATATACTATATATATATATACTATGTGTATATATATATATATATATATATATATATATATAAAATAAAAAAAGAATGTAGAGAAAAGTGGCACACACCATCCGCACAACTGCCTGGTGCTCTGCAAATTAAGTGAATAAAAACAGTCCCAAGGATACCAAACCTGGCCAAGGATAAATGGTAAACCTGAAATGAAGCAGGCAACTCAGGATACTTTTCAATCAGCCTTTAATCCATAAAGTGCTTGATACATAGATAGGGCCTTAATCCATAAAGTTTCGGTTACAATCTGAACCTTTATCAAACGGAGCCCATCAAAGACATACTGTACCCCCAACCAAACCCCACTTATATACCCTGTGTAATCTATAGTATTAGAACTAAGTGTGTGTAATACTTAGCAATCGCTTAACCGCTGTACACCCAACATCAGTCACGCTACCAGAGCCCATTGCACAGCGTGCATACTAGTGACGTCATCCGCCGCCGCGATAGGAGTCACAGGCTGTCGGGGTGTTGTCATGGGAACGGTAAACAACCGGTCATGAATATGATGTGCAGGCGCGATCAGAAGGCGATCGGAAGTGCTATTAACAGTGGATATGCTAAATCCTACACTGTGAAAATGTAGGGATACTAATGTATGTACAGAAAGATATAAAGTGTACAATTATTATATGGGACGTAACGCAAATGAGATTCCCTAAAACCGGGAAACAAATATAAAGTAAAGTGCTACGTTAAGTGCTAAAATGAGCAGTACTTTCTAGTATAGGGCCAGATGTGTTACTAATACGGCCCTATATCGCCAATTTATACTCTAAGTATCAATGGCATACTGCCAATAATGCACACCAAAATGCACAAACAAATTATAAAATCTATGCCCAAAGAATAGGTAGAAATTTTATAGTCCTATGGAGGAGGTTCCCATAAGTAGATTACTTGTACCAACTTCCGAAATCAATCATCGAATTCAGGCCAGTGTCCAGATCAAAAATCCATTTGGCTTCTAGCCGCAAGAGGGCCAATGCTCTGTCATCCCCCCTTCTCAACCGAGGAACGTGATCAATAAGTATTACCCTTAACATGGATACAGGGTGTCCAGCTTGCAACTGTTTGCTCGGAGCTACCTTAAGTAATGGCCTGGCGTATAGCGGATTTATGATTTGCCAGCCTTTCTCTGAAGGTGGTCACCGTTTTACCTATATAATATAGGGAACAAAATACAATGGACAGATGATGGCATAGACTACAAATTCTGAGGTGCACGTCAACCTATGTTTAATTTTGAATTTTTTGTTGGTGTGTAGATGGTGAAAACTGTTACAGGTCATCATATTGTTACAGGTAACAGTTTCCACACCTGTAACACCCCTTTTTCACTTTGGGCAACCAGGATTTACGTTCATATCAGTGCACTGGGTCATTAAGGACTAGTAGATCTCGTAGATTTCCGGACCTCTTGTAGACCATCCTAGGAGGAGGTAAGTCATAGAAGGGTCGACTTGTGTCCTTCGCCACTATCTTCCAGTTATGCTTAATAGTGGCTGCTACCATTTCCAAACCAGGAGAATAGGTAGTCACGAAATTCAGTCGTGGATCATCCTTTTCTGTTTTCCTTTCTATAAGATTTTCATGGGTTTGTTGCTCCGCAACCAGATATTGTTGTTCAATGAGACGTGGGGGGTATCCACGTTGTAAGAACTTCTGGGCCATTTCTTGTAGTTGACAGTCCTTACGGGAACCCTCTGTTATTCCTGACTACCCTCAGGAGCTGCAAGGAACTGACACCATTCTTCTGTGTATGTGGATGAAAACTATCGTAATGCAAAATTAAATTTTTGACGGTATCCTTATGGTACAGTGTAGTTTGTAAACTGTCTTTACCTTCTAAATCTGCTTTGTATATCTCCAAATACAAAAAATGAATTCTCTGAGGGTCCCATTAAATTTTGAATCTAATTGTAGATTCAAGTCTGTTAAGCGCGTTAAACCATTCGATGAGTGGTTCAGATGTACCTCAACATATAAGAAACACATCATCGATGCAACAGCGATAGAAATTGCTATTGTTAAAGTGAAGGTAAACTTTGATGAATGAAAGCCCGTTTTTTTAAAAAATACTATTAAAAACTGGGGCACTTTTATTCATCAAAGTTTAGAAGGCAGCCGTTTTGATTAAAAACTTATCTTTGTTTTTTTCACAGCCAGAGCAGCTTCCCCCACCCGGAGATCCTCTCTTCACATGTCATCAATGACTAATCCAGCTTCCTCCAATCATGGCATGGCCTCAGGCAATGACTACCCTGGGGGGAAAGTCGTGATTGGAGGAAGCTGGATTAGTCATTGATGACGTGTGAAGAGAGGATCTCCGGGTGGGGGAAGCTGCTCTGGCTGTGCAAAGAAGAAAGGTAAGTTTTTAATCAAAACGGCTGCTTTTAGGGACAAAAAAGTATATAGGTGGCTATATGGTAAAGACAACAGCACCCCCTATGGTCGCAGGATAATTCACAATGAGAACAGGAGAGTAAATTTTACTACAGTTGACAGTAGTGGGGGAGACTCTCCAGAGGGTGACACCACTTCCCCTGTACAAACTAACATACAAGTAGGGGTCAGTACCAGATCAACACAAAAAAAACCTTTACCACAGGCCCCCAACGCCGACACATCAGGAAGGGGAGGGAGAGGGGGAGCAAGAAGAAAAGTGACAAACAGAAAACAGAAACAATAGTGTTCAATCAGAGCACACGGCCCCTTAGTTCTGCAGAACAGAGTGTACTTAAAGGCCTTTTCATCCAAGTGCAGTTTATTTGACCTTCATGTCGACTTTGGTAGGTTTCAGTGCCACCTAAAATTGAAAGATTTTTTTTAGAGACAAAGGTGACTATATTTATAAACGCTTTAAAGGATCTACCACCTTTGAACCCACTAACACACATACTTCGATTAAGACTTTTCACCAAGTTTGCTTATCTACATTATCTGGATACCCATTCAAAAATAGTTCCTGGTAGGGATAATCTCACCCAATCTGAAAGGATGACTATTAAGGCACTTTCAACATATAAAGAAATTGTCATTAGGCCAGCTGATAAGGGTGGAGCCATAGTCGTTCCCGACTACGAAAAATATAGGAAGGAAGCACATAGACAACTATATGATGGGGTCACATACAGCAAACTCTCATGAAATCCGACAGCAGGCATTAAGAAAATGGTTGATGGTATCTTGGGATTAGCTCACAGTGCTAATATCATCGACGATGATATTTGGTCATTTTTGACATTTGACAAACCTATTTGTCCCATTCTATATTTGCTTCACAAGATCCATAAAACTTTAGAGGATCTCCCTGGCAGACCTATAGAGTCTGCCAGAGGATCTTTGTTTCAGCCTTTAGCTGAATATATAGATTTTTTTTCTTCAGCCTGTAGTCCAAGCAATTAACTCATATTTGATAGACTCTTGAGCTCATCAATCTTTTAAAGGCATTTGATATTGACAGGAAATTAGACTTGCTTGTCACCATGGACGTGGTAAGTCTATATACTGTTATTCCCCATAAGCATTGGGTCCAAATGATAAAGGAGCAGCTGATCAACAGTGAGCTTTACTCTGGTCCCCCCATCAAGTTTTTGTTGAATCTGATGGAGCTGTGCTTGGAGAAAAACTTTTTTAGGTTTGAGAATTAATTTTTTCTTCAAACCTTAGGTACAGCAATGGGGTCAAGCATGGCCCTGTCTTATGCCAACCTATATATGGCACAATATGAGCAATATAATATCTTTGATAATCAGCACAGCTCCATCAGATTCTATCGCTGTTACATCGATGATGTGTTTCTTAAATGAAGAGGTACATCTGAATCACTCATCGAATGGTTTAACGCACTTAACAGACTTGAATCTACGATTAGATTCAAGATTGAATGGGACCCACAGAGAATTAATTTTTTGGATTTGGAGATGTACAAAGCAGATTTAGAAGGTAAAGACAGTTTACAAACTACACTGTACCATAAGGATACCGACAAAAATTCAATGTTGCAATATTATAGTTTTCATCCACATACACAGAAGAATGGTGTCAGATCCTCGTAGCTCCTGAGGGTAGTCAGGAATAACACTGAGGGTTCCCGTAAGGACTGTCAACTACAAGAAATGGCCCAGAATCTCTTACAACGTGGATACCCCACACGTCTCATTGAACAACAATATCTGGTTGCAGAGCAAGAAACCCATGAAAATCTTATAGTGAGGAAAACAGAGAAGAAGGATGATCCACGACTGAATTTCGTGACTACCTATACTCATGGTTCGGAAATGGTAGCAGTCAATATTAAGGAAAGATAGTGGCAAAGTCTACCCTTCTATGACTTACCTCCTTCTAGGATGGTCTACAAAAGGTCCAGAAATCTACGAGATCTACTAGTCCTTAATGACCCAGTGCACTGCTATGAACGTAAATCCTGGTTACCCAAAAGTAAAACAGGGGTGTTACAGGTGTGGAAACTGTGTCACCTGTAACAATATAATGACCTGTAACAGTTTTCACCATCCACACACCAACAAAAAATTCAAAATTAAACATAAGTTGACGTGCACTTCAGAATTCGTAGTCTATGCCATCATCTGTCCAGGTTCCCTATATTATATAGGTAAAACTGTGACCACCTTCAGAGAAAGGCTGGCGAATCATAAATTTGCTGTACACCAGGCCATTACTAAAGGTAGCTCCGAGCAACCAGTTGCAAGACATTTTTTACAAGCTGGACACTCTGTATCCATGTTAAGAGTGATAATTATTGATCACGTTCCTCGGTTGAGACAGGGGGGGTGACAGAGCATTGGCCCTCTTGCCAAATGGATTTTTGATATAGACACTGTTGCTCCTAAGGGCCTGAATTCAATGATTGATTTTGGATGTTGGTACACGTGATCTACTTATGGGAACCTCCTCCATAGGACTATAACATTTCTACCTATTCCTTGGGCATAGATGTTATAATTTGTTTGTGCATTTTGGTGTGGATTATTGGCAGTATGCCATTGATACTTAGAGTATAAATTGGCGATATAGGGCAGTATTAGTAACACATCTGGCCCTATACTAGAAAGTACTGCTCATTTTAGCACTTTACATGGCACTTTACTTTATATTTGTTTCCCGGTTTTAGGGAATCTCATTTGCGTTACGTCCCATATAATAATTGTACACTTTATATCTTTCTGTACATGCATTAGCATCCCTACATTTTCACAGTGTAGGATTTAGCATATCCACTGTTAATAGCTCTTCCGATCGTGCCTGCACATCATATTTACAACCGGTTGTTTACCGTTCCCATGACAACACCCCGACAGCCTTTGATTCCTATCGCGGTGGCGGATGACGTCACTAGTATGCGTGGGTGCGCAATGGGCTCTGGTAGCGTGACTGATGGCGGGTGTACGGCGGTTAAGCGATTGCTAAGTATTACACACACTTAGTTCTAATACTATAGATTACACAGGGTATATAAGTGGGGTTTGGTTGGGGGCACGGTATGTCTGATGGTCTCCGTTTGATACGTTATGGGTTAAGGCCCTATCTTTGTATCAAGCACTTTATGGATTAAAGGCCGATTGAAAAGCATCCTGAGTTGCCTGCTTCATATCAGGCTTACCATTTATCCTTGGCCAGGTTTGGTATCCTTGGGACAGTTTATCTATCTATCTATCTATATATATATTATTTTATATATAATTGCCTGGTATTTTGGGGATGGACTGTCCTTTATACGTGGGATCAGACTGACATACTTCAGGAAAGCCTTCCTCTGTGAAAGGCACAATTAGACCAAAAGAGGTTGCTCCCAGGTGTGTGTGTGTTACACCCTTACTTAACCAACCTCTGTACAGTCTAGGGTTGCCACCTTAGCCTTGTTTCCCTGGACACTTATGAGTTACACATGCTGCAGGGTGTGCAGAGGGGAACATGAATTGCACCCCTGGACAGCACAAGAATAGTGATCCTGGAAAGCACTATTGATGTTCCTCCCTGCATACCCTACATCATGTGTAACATTAAAACATGGCCAAGGTGGCAACCCTAGTGCAGCCGTAAGTGCTGATGAGACTAGGGGATTGAAAGTCCAAAGAGCACACCCCTCCCCCTAACATCCTCTCTGTTTTATTCTTAGATTTTTAGTTTTCTTTTCTTAATATTATGTGGCAAAGATATTGACTTGACCCAGGTGGGGTTAAAACTTGTATTTTTCTTATTTTTGTTGCTTGTAAGTTTCTATGACTTGTGGAGCACCGAGAGGTGCATTTCTGTTTATTTTTATGTAAACCAAATAAAATGTTTTAAAAAAAAAAAAGAAAGTTCAAAGAGCAGCAGCACAATTGTAACAATATTTTATTTCATCTTGTGCAACAAAACAAAATGCAAGGTTTCAGTCATACTAGTCCTTAATCATGTATATATTAGTGCAAATGCAGCTTATTTAAATTCCCTCAACAAATAAGCTTTGTTGAGTAATATTTAAATAAGCTGCATATGCACAAATGTATGCATGATTAAGGACTAGCAGGTCCAAAAACATTGCATTTTGTTTTGTTGCACAAGATGAAATAAAATATTGTTACAATTGTGCTGCTGCTCTTTGGACTTTCATGATTTTAAGGGCTTATGGTGTGGAGCCTAGCAACAAGCACTTATGCACTGGTGCTGAATATTTCTGCTTTACGAGATAGGGGATTGGTAAGGCAATGTTCAGAGCCTCAGACTATATTGTGCCCCCTAAAACAATAAACAGGTAAAATATTCAGAATACATAATATATACTGTGATATGTAAACCTCACATTACTTCTCGAATGCAAATTTAAATTACAAATGTCTAGAAAACATTACAAACCTTTTGCAAACTAACTAATGTATCTATATAATATCAAATTATATATGTAAAACTAATTTTCTCTAAAGATTCAAAATTGGGTGGCAACATAAATTTGTCTGTTTGGATATTATTTCAAAACATTGGCCTTTCTGATATCCAAGATATTGAAAAATGCATAATCGTTGCATATCTTCAGATTTGATATTACTCCTTTTTATCTTGTATTGTAAAAAAAAAAAAATCAAACAATTCAGACAAAGCTTTTAACTCAACACATAATTGCAACAAAATTACAATAATTGTACCAATTAAAATAATCCTGAATGAACAGTTTGTCATCTTAATGTTCCAATGGTTTATAGAAGGATCTACTTAATTAGCTGAAATTGCTTTCCAGTGTTGGTATCAAATGTCATTTGTTAAAAGTTGAACGATTTAGAAAATAATTTAACAAAGCAATTTTACAAAACACCAAGAAGCAACATTTCCCTTTTCAGCTGAATAAAGCAAGCAGATGTGTCATCAAATTACTATAAAAATAAATGAGGCTTTTTATGGAAAAAATAAATTTTACTACTTGCGCTTGAAAAAAACAAAACATTTTCTAATTGTTTTACCAAATCTCAATTCTTTAATAATAAAATAAATGTATACCATTTATCTCCTGCTGCTATTAGCATGCTGTAAATACAACAGCATCATGCACTCGCATATGAAACGTATTCAAAGAAGGGCATCCTAAACTTAGCGGCAATAAATGTGCTTCCTGAATTAGCCCATTTTAAACATGATATACAGTAGGAGCAGAGAACATTATAGCTAGACATATCCCGCAATGCAGTAAACATCTTAGCTTAAATCAGAAAATTAACAATTTAACCCTTAGCTGCCAATAAAATGATACCTTAGAATGTGATGCAGAACTCTCTGGAAGCTAATGTGTCAAGATCTCCCAACTGCATTAGATAGTATTACATGGAGGAACATAAAAAAACAGAATTTATGTTTACCTGATAAATTACTTTCTCCAACGGTGTGTCCGGTCCACGGCGTCATCCTTACTTGTGGGATATTCTCTTCCCCAACAGGAAATGGCAAAGAGCCCAGCAAAGCTGGTCACATGATCCCTCCTAGGCTCCGCCTACCCCAGTCATTCGACCGACGTTAAGGAGGAATAATTGCATAGGAGAAACCATATGGTACCGTGGTGACTGTAGTTAAAGAAAATAAATTATCAGACCTGATTAAAAAAACCAGGGCGGGCCGTGGACCGGACACACCGTTGGAGAAAGTAATTTATCAGGTAAACATAAATTCTGTTTTCTCCAACATAGGTGTGTCCGGTCCACGGCGTCATCCTTACTTGTGGGAACCAATACCAAAGCTTTAGGACACGGATGAAGGGAGGGAGCAAATCAGGTCACCTAAATGGAAGGCACCACGGCTTGCAAAACCTTTCTCCCAAAAATAGCCTCAGAAGAAGCAAAAGTATCAAACTTGTAAAATTTGGTAAAAGTGTGCAGTGAAGACCAAGTCGCTGCCCTACATATCTGATCAACAGAAGCCTCGTTCTTGAAGGCCCATGTGGAAGCCACAGCCCTAGTGGAATGAGCTGTGATTCTTTCGGGAGGCTGCCGTCCGGCAGTCTCGTAAGCCAATCTGATGATGCTTTTAATCCAAAAAGAGAGAGAGGTAGAAGTTGCTTTTTGACCTCTCCTTTTACCAGAATAAACAACAAACAAGGAAGATGTTTGTCTAAAATCCTTTGTAGCATCTAAATAGAATTTTAGAGCGCGAACAACATCCAAATTGTGCAACAAACGTTCCTTCTTTGAAACTGGTTTCGGACACAGAGAAGGTACGATAATCTCCTGGTTAATGTTTTTGTTAGAAACAACTTTTGGAAGAAAACCAGGTTTAGTACGTAAAACCACCTTATCTGCATGGAACACCAGATAAGGAGGAGAACACTGTAGAGCAGATAATTCTGAAACTCTTCTAGCAGAAGAAATTGCAACTAAAAACAAAACTTTCCAAGATAATAACTTAATATCAACGGAATGCAAGGGTTCAAACGGAACCCCCTGAAGAACTGAAAGAACTAAATTGAGACTCCAAGGAGGAGTCAAAGGTTTGTAAACAGGCTTAATTCTAACCAGAGCCTGAACAAAGGCTTGAACATCTGGCACAGCAGCCAGTTTTTTGTGAAGTAACACCGACAAGGCAGAAATCTGTCCCTTCAGGGAACTTGCAGATAATCCTTTTTCCAATCCTTCTTGAAGGAAGGATAGAATCCTAGGAATCTTAACCTTGTCCCAAGAGAATCCTTTAGATTCACACCAACAGATATATTTTTTCCAAATTTTGTGGTAAATCTTTCTAGTTACAGGCTTTCTGGCCTGAACAAGAGTATCAATAACAGAATCTGAGAACCCTCGCTTCGATAAAATCAAGCGTTCAATCTCCAAGCAGTCAGCTGGAGTGAAACCAGATTCGGATGTTCGAACGGACCCTGAACAAGAAGGTCTCGTCTCAAAGGTAGCTTCCAAGGTGGAGCCGATGACATATTCACCAGATCTGCATACCAAGTCCTGCGTGGCCACGCAGGAGCTATCAAGATCACCGACGCCCTCTCCTGATTGATCCTGGCTACCAGCCTGGGGATGAGAGGAAACGGCGGGAACACATAAGCTAGTTTGAAGGTCCAAGGTGCTACTAGTGCATCCACTAGAGCCGCCTTGGGATCCCTGGATCTGGACCCGTAGCAAGGAACTTTGAAGTTCTGACGAGAGGCCATCAGATCCATGTCTGGAATGCCCCACAGCTGAGTGACTTGGGCAAAGATTTCCGGATGGAGTTCCCACTCCCCCGGATGCAATGTCTGACGACTCAGAAAATCCGCTTCCCAATTTTCCACTCCTGGGATGTGGATAGCAGACAGGTGGCAGGAGTGAGACTCCGCCCATAGAATGATTTTGGTCACTTCTTCCATCGCTAGGGAACTCCTTGTTCCCCCCTGATGGTTGATGTACGCAACAGTTGTCATGTTGTCTGATTGAAACCGTATGAACTTGGCCCTCGCTAGCTGAGGCCAAGCCTTGAGAGCATTGAATATCGCTCTCAGTTCCAGAATATTTATCGGTAGAAGAGATTCTTCCCGAGACCAAAGACCCTGAGCTTTCAGGGATCCCCAGACCGCGCCCCAGCCCATCAGACTGGCGTCGGTCGTGACAATGACCCACTCTGGTCTGCGGAATGTCATCCCTTGTGACAGGTTGTCCAGGGACAGCCACCAACGGAGTGAGTCTCTGGTCCTCTGATTTACTTGTATCTTCGGAGACAAGTCTGTATAGTCCCCATTCCACTGACTGAGCATGCACAGTTGTAATGGTCTTAGATGAATGCGCGCAAAAGGAACTATGTCCATTGCCGCTACCATCAACCCGATCACTTCCATGCACTGAGCTATGGAAGGAAGAGGAACGGAATGAAGTATCCGACAAGAGTCTAGAAGCTTTGTTTTTCTGGCCTCTGTCAGAAAAATCCTCATTTCTAAGGAGTCTATTATTGTTCCCAAGAAGGGAACCCTTGTTGACGGGGATAGAGAACTCTTTTCCACGTTCACTTTCCATCCGTGAGATCTGAGAAAGGCCAGGACAATGTCCGTGTGAGCCTTTGCTTGAGGAAGGGACGACGCTTGAATCAGAATGTCGTCCAAGTAAGGTACTACAACAATGCCCCTTGGTCTTAGCACAGCTAGAAGGGACCCTAGTACCTTTGTGAAAATCCTTGGAGCAGTGGCTAATCCGAAAGGAAGCGCCACGAACTGGTAATGTTTGTCCAGGAATGCGAACCTTAGGAACCGATGATGTTCCTTGTGGATAGGAATATGTAGATACGCATACTTTAAATCCACCGTGGTCATGAATTGACCTTCCTGGATGGAAGGAAGAATAGTTCGAATGGTTTCCATCTTGAACGATGGAACCTTGAGAAACTTGTTTAAGATCTTGAGATCTAAGATTGGTCTGAACGTTCCCTCTTTTTTGGGAACTATGAACAGATTGGAGTAGAACCCCATCCCTTGTTCTCTTAATGGAACAGGATGAATCACTCCCATTTTTAACAGGTCTTCTACACAATGTAAGAATGCCTGTCTTTTTATGTGGTCTGAAGACAACTGAGACCTGTGGAACCTCCCCCTTGGGGGAAGTCCCTTGAATTCCAGAAGATAACCTTGGGAGACTATTTCTAGCGCCCAAGGATCCAGAACATCTCTTGCCCAAGCCTGAGCGAAGAGAGAGAGTCTGCCCCCCACCAGATCCGGTCCCGGATCGGGGGCCAACATTTCATGCTGTCTTGGTAGCAGTGGCAGGTTTCTTGGCCTGCTTTCCCTTGTTCCAGCCTTGCATTGGTCTCCAAGCTGGCTTGGCTTGAGAAGTATTACCCTCTTGCTTAGAGGACGTAGCACCTTGGGCTGGTCCGTTTCTACGAAAGGGACGAAAATTAGGTTTATTTTTTGCCTTGAAAGGCCGATCCTGAGGAAGGGCGTGGCCCTTACCCCCAGTGATATCAGAGATAATCTCTTTCAAGTCAGGGCCAAACAGCGTTTTCCCCTTGAAAGGAATGTTAAGTAGCTTGTTCTTGGAAGACGCATCAGCCGACCAAGATTTCAACCAAAGCGCTCTGCGCGCCACAATAGCAAACCCAGAATTCTTAGCCGCTAACCTAGCCAATTGCAAAGTGGCGTCTAGGGTGAAAGAATTAGCCAATTTGAGAGCATTGATTCTGTCCATAATCTCCTCCAAAGGAGGAGAATCACTATCGACCGCTCTTATCAGATCATCGAACCAGAAACATGCGGCTGTAGCGACAGGGACAATGCATGAAATTGGTTGTAGAAGGTAACCTTGCTGAACAAACATCTTTTTAAGCAAACCTTCTAATTTTTTATCCATAGGATCTTTGAAAGCACAACTATCCTCTATGGGTATAGTGGTGCGTTTGTTTAAAGTGGAAACCGCTCCCTCGACCTTGGGGACTGTCTGCCATAAGTCCTTTCTGGGGTCTACCATAGGAAACAATTTTTTAAATATGGGGGGAGGGACGAAAGGAATACCGGGCCTTTCCCATTCTTTATTAACAATGTCCGCCACCCGCTTGGGTATAGGAAAAGCTTCTGGGAGCCCCGGCACCTCTAGGAACTTGTCCATTTTACATAGTTTCTCTGGGATGACCAACTTGTCACAATCATCCAGAGTGGATAATACCTCCTTAAGCAGAATGCGGAGATGTTCCAACTTAAATTTAAATGCAATCACATCAGGTTCAGCCTGTTGAGAAATGTTCCCTGAATCAGTAATTTCTCCCTCAGACAAAACCTCCCTGGCCCCATCAGACTGGGTTAGGGGCCCTTCAGAAATATTATTATCAGCGTCGTCATGCTCTTCAGTATCTAAAACAGAGCAGCCGCGCTTACGCTGATAAGTGTTCATTTTGGCTAAAATGTTTTTGACAGAATTATCCATTACAGCCGTTAATTGTTGCATAGTAAGGAGTATTGGCGCGCTAGATGTACTAGGGGCCTCCTGAGTGGGCAAGACTCGTGTAGACGAAGGAGGGAATGATGCAGTACCATGCTTACTCCCCTCACTTGAGGAATCATCTTGGGCATCATTGTCATTATCACATAAATCACATTTATTTAAATGAATAGGAATTCTGGCTTCCCCACATTCAGAACACAGTCTATCTGGTAGTTCAGACATGTTAAACAGGCATAAACTTGATAACAAAGTACAAAAAACGTTTTAAAATAAAACCGTTACTGTCACTTTAAATTTTAAACTGAACACACTTTATTACTGCAATTGCGAAAAAACATGAAGGAATTGTTCAAAATTCACCAAATTTTCACCACAGTGTCTTAAAGCCTTAAAAGTATTGCACACCAAATTTGGAAGCTTTAACCCTTAAAATAACGGAACCGGAGCCGTTTTGAACTTTAACCCCTTTACAGTCCCTGGTATCTGCTTTGCTGAGACCCAACCAAGCCCAAAGGGGAATACGATACCAAATGACGCCTTCAGAAAGTCTTTTCTAAGTATCAGAGCTCCTCTCACATGCGACTGCATGCCATGCCTCTCAAAAACAAGTGCGCAACACCGGCGCGAAAATGAGGCTCTGCTTATGCTTTGGGAAAGCCCCTAAAGAATAAGGTGTCTAAAACAGTGCCTGCCGATATTATTATATCAAAATACCCAGATAAAATGATTCCTCAAGGCTAAATATGTGTTAATAATGAATCGATTTAGCCCAGAAAAAGTCTACAGTTTTAATAAGCCCTTGTGAAGCCCTTATTTACGATCGTAATAAACATGGCTTACCGGATCCCATAGGGAAAATGACAGCTTCCAGCATTACATCGTCTTGTTAGAATGTGTCATACCTCAAGCAGCAAGAGACTGCACACTGTTCCCCCAACTGAAGTTAATTGCTCTCAACAGTCCTGTGTGGAACAGCCATGGATTTTAGTGACGGTTGCTAAAATCATTTTCCTCATACAAACAGAAATCTTCATCTCTTTTCTGTTTCTGAGTAAATAGTACATACCAGCACTATTTCAAAATAACAAACTCTTGATTGAATAATAAAAACTACAGTTAAACACTAAAAAACTCTAAGCCATCTCCGTGGAGATGTTGCCTGTACAACGGCAAAGAGAATGACTGGGGTAGGCGGAGCCTAGGAGGGATCATGTGACCAGCTTTGCTGGGCTCTTTGCCATTTCCTGTTGGGGAAGAGAATATCCCACAAGTAAGGATGACGCCGTGGACCGGACACACCTATGTTGGAGAAAGTGATGTTTTCTTAATTGTTACAGGTATACGGTCATTTGTAGAGAAAATTATGCAACTGATTAACAGAATTCAAGGAATTCCATGCAAAAATGAATATATTTTTTTTTTATTTCCTGATAAACAAAACCCAATAAACATTGAAGAATTAAAGAAATTAATAAGTTAATAAACACAAATTTTAGAAAAGTAAAAGGAGCTACTCAATATAACTTGCACTACATGTGCTAAAGGAATATAATAGTATGTTAAAAATTAATTACCTTGCTGATCACTCTGTAAAACCTGGTGTAAATTATGTTTGAGTTATTTGATTGCCTTGGCATGATGGTTATAAGTGTACCGTACCTACTGCATTGGGTATAAACATACCCCAACATGAAGTAAATGAAACACAGACATTTTCACTTTCATTTTATGTACAACTACTTTTTGCTAAAAACATTTATATGAAATGGGGAAACGTAACAAAAATGAGATAAGCGGTTTCAAGTCTGGAACTGTTAGAAACAGGTCTCTTAATAGAATATAAAAAGCTTTAAAAGACACGTTTTGAAGGAGGACTAGTACAATTGAACAATAGCTCCAAGAGGTCCTAAATAAACATTTGAAACCCCTTTACAATGGGATAAGAAAAACCTTGGTGTAGGAGGTTTGGAAAGGTCTACCCTATAACCCTGCCATGGCAACAATACAGTTTAGACAGTGATCTGACAAAACGTAATCCTTTAATTGTCTGGGGAAAAAACTATTGATGGATTGTGCTAGCACAAAGTCTCCTGGATTTTGCCAATAGTTTTTTTTCCTTGGAATTGGACCTAGAGTTTGAAGAGGATATGCTGACTCCTGGATTTTTCCATTAAAAGAAATACAACTCCACTGACAGGGAAAGCTTTAGATCACTAATTTTAGCCTAGAATGCATATAATATATTTGATAAGATTCTACATAAGGGAATAGAAAAATGTATCCTTAAACAAAGCAGGTTGTCACAAATGAGCAAGACAGTCAACTGAAAAAGGAGTATCTAAAATGTATTTAATTGGAGGTTGGTTGAAGGATTTCAACAAGGTATTTAAGGCAAAACTTCAAGAACCAAACATAAGCAGTACTATGTGGGTAATTAATAGAACCTAAAGTTTAACATTTTTATAGGCTACTTTGACTTGATCATATATGGGTTCTTTGAATTAAACCATCTTACAAAGGAATAGTTGATGTACATGCATCTACTGGAGGAACATTTTCCCAACGTTTCAAGAAAAGAAAGAAACATTTTAGTACTCTAGAGCACTGGTTTTCAAACCTGTCTTCAGGCCTCCCTAACAGGCCACATTTTGGGGATAATCAGATGGATTAGTAAATATGTTTATTTTACCTGCTCTCATCCAAGGTTATCCAGAAAACCTGGACTGTTGGAGAGGCCTGAGGACAGGTTTGAAAACCAGTGCTCTAGAGGAATTGAGTCTTCAACCAAGTTTGAACAATAATCTACAGTGGTGATGAGATAAACATGGTTCCACCTTAACATTGCCTTTAAAGATTTTTTACTGTAGTATTTATACCCGGAACATTTTGTTAAAGTCCCAGGTTAAAATTGCTACCTTATACAATTAAACAATTTTACACATCTTACAAAATGTAATGAAGGAACAAGATCAAAGGAGTTTAAAAAGACAGTGTATGGTAAAATAAGTTTCCCCTTAATGTGCTTCCAATTACTTGTTGACTGCACAAACCCCACTAGACGCGCATTAAGTTCAATTGTGCAAATGTGATCATGTTTACTTGTAATACAAAATGATAAACCCAATGCACACAAACAAATGCTCGTGATAAACCCCTTTTCACTTGTGCGTAACTGGTAGCGTGTCAAACGTAATCTGGCCATAAATTGGGTTTGGCATACAGGGAAATCAAATCTCCTTATTTTATCACTTTCTATACACACAAATGCTTCATTATAATAATTTATATAATAATAATTTGCGATTTATATAGCGCTTTTCTCCCTGTGAGACTCAAAGCACTTTACAAATATACTGTACCAACATAAGACATAAAAGTTAGGAGTTTCTGAAGGTCAGATAAGCGGACTGAATGCCTGATGGAAGAGGTGGGTCTTTAGCTTTTTTTTAAAAGTCTGTAAGGACGGTGCCTCTCTGATTGCGCACGGTAAAGAGTTCCAGAAAGTAGGCGCAGCGTGGCAGAATGCTCTGGAGCCTGAGTTTGTCCTTATTCTTGGCACTGAGAGGAGGGATGTGTTGGCTGACCTAAGTGAACGGGATGGGATGTAGGGTGTCAGGAGCTCTTTCAGGTACTGTGGGCCTTGGTTGTTTAAGGCTTTGAAGGTCAGCAGGCCAATTTTAAAATATGTTCGCCATTTAATTGGAAGCCAATGCAGGGAGTGGAAAACAGGTGTTATGTGGCAGGAGCGAGTTTGATTGGTCAATAGTCTTGCTGCTGCGTTTTGTACTGTCTGAAGGCGATGGAGTTCTTTTTTTGGGGAGGCCCAAGTAAAGTGCATTACAGTAATCTAGCCTAGAGGATACAAATGCATGGATTAATGTTGGCATATAATCCGGTGGAATTAAGAGTTGTATCCTGGCTATGTTTTTCAGATGAAAGTAGGCAGATTTTATTACGGAGGAAATCTGCTGTTTAAAAGATAGTCCAGCGTCAATCAGCACTCCAAGGTTTCGTACCTTTGCTGAACTAATGAGTTCAGAACCTCCAAGCTCCAGGCCAGTTGGGAAATCGTGGGATATTTTTGATGCCCGGGGTCCCCTCACCAAGAGTAACTCTGTTTTGCCCGGGTTCACTTTGAGACAGCTAGCATTCATCCATTCTATGAGGTCTGTTAAGCAACTGTTTATGCGGCATGCTGGGTCTGTAGTATCTGGAGCAAAGGAGAAGTAGAGTTGTGTGTCATCAGCGTAACAATGATACCTTAGGCCATGTCGGTTAATGATGTCCCTCAGTGGTAGTAAGTAAATTGCGAATAGCATGGGAGACAGGATAGATCCTTGTGGAACTCCGCAGGCCAGTTCTGTTGGCGCTGATGAGCTTGATCCTGATATTACTCTCTGTGATCTACCAGCGAGGAAGGATTTAAACCAGTTAAGGACTGTGCCTTCTAGACCACAGATGTACTGCAAGCGCTCTATTAGAATCCTATGGTCAATGGTGTCAAATGCAGCTGAGAGATCCAGGAGGATTAGAATGGAGTAATCACCTTTGTCTCTTGCCATGAGGAGATCATTTAGCACTCGGACTAGCGCTGTTTCAGTGCTGTGGCGGCATCTGAAGCCTGACTGGAAGGGATCGAATATGTTTAGGCGTGATAGATGGGCTTCCAGTTGAGTTGCCACTACTTTTTCAATTATTATGTCTGCCTGTATACCAAAGCCCAATACTTAGAGAGAGCAATGAAAAAAGTAGAAATTAACACTAAAATATAAGCAATTTCTACATCTTGGCCCATATCCATGAGCAATGCTTACCAGTGAATAACCCTCCTCCAAGGGTCGTGAACAGAACTGACCACTCCCCTAGGTACCTGTACAAAGGTGAACCTCCAGCACCACCCCTTCCTGTTCCTAGAGATGTCATGCCAAAAAAGTGGACTAGGAAAAAGGGGTAGGGAGCCTGGTAAGTATTACCCAGGGATATGGTCCAAGATATAGAAATTGCTTATATTTTGGTGTTAACTTCTAGTTATAACTAGTTTAAAACATATCAAAAGATGGGTGAGATAGAGATAGTGACTGAAAAATAATGGAATCTGATAAAACCAGGAGACAAAATCAATTCATAGCAATCTAAAATAATAAGGATCCCTACTAGCTGCCATTCAATCCGTCTTAAAATTTGTAAATCCTGAACATAAACAGAAGCTAGAGGGGCACAATGTTGTGCCTACAGTAAGGTGGCAATATTTCTGTTGATATCATCTGAGTTCTTGGATGTAAACTCTTGTTCTGTAAACCGTGAAAACCTACACTGTTCTACATGAGTAAGAATTCTTGAAGGAAATCAGTGCTAGAAAAATAGTGCTAATTTTCAAAGTATTGAAAATAGGATTTGAGTGTCTGTTATTCCAAATACCCTGGGCAAAAGAGTTCTTACGAATCATACTCAGATTGGATAAAGGTAAACAGTGGATCAGTACTGTGCCCTGTTCTTTTGAATATTTTTAATGACTTAGAGCAAGGATTAAATAGCAATAACAAATTATGCTTACCTGATAATTTCATTTCCATCTGTGGGAGGAGAGTCCTCGGCTTCATTCATTACTTGTGGTAATTAAGAACCTGGCCACCAGGAGGAGGCAAAGACACCCCAGCCAAAGGCTTAAATACCTCTCCCCACTCCCCTCATCCCCCAGTCATTCTGCCGAGGGAACAAGGAACACTAGGAGAAATATCAGGGTATAAATGGTGCCAGAATATCAAAAATAAATTTAGGTCCTCCCACCAGAGAAACGGACGGGAGCCGTGGACTCTCCTCCCACAGATGGAAATGAAATTATCAGGTAAGCATAATTTATGTTTTAAATCTTAATGGGAGGAGAGTCCACGGCTTTATTCACTACTTGTGGGACACAAATACCGAAGCTCTAGACGACACTGAATGAAAAAAACGGGAGGGCAAAAGAGTCGGACCCTAATCTGAGGGCACCACAGCCTACAAAACCTTTCTCCCAAAAGCTGCTTCCGTCGAAACAAAAACATAAAATTTGTAAAACTTTGTTAAAGTATGTAAGGAGGACAAAGTAGCCGCCTTACAAATTTGCTCCATAGAGGCCTCATTCTTAAAGGCCCATGAAGAGGCCACAGCCCTAGTTGAGTGAGCCGTAATCCTCTGAGGAGGCTTATGTCCCACTATCTCATAGGCCAAGCGAATCAAGCTCCTCAACCAAAAGGATTGGGAAGTGGAAGAGGCTTTCTGCCCCCTGTGCTTCCCCGAATACACAACAAAAAAATATTAAGTCTGTCTGAATTCTTTTGTGGCCTGAAGATAGAACTTCAAGGCTCGAACCACAACCAAATTATGAAGCAACCTTTCCTTTGAAGAAGAAGGGTTAGGACACAAGGAAGGAACTACTATCTCCAGATTGATGTTCTAATTCGACACAATCTTGGGAAGAAATTCCAACCCAGTGCGAAGAACAGTCTTATTGGCGTGAAAAACCAGATAAGGATGCTCACATTGCAAGGCTGCCAACTCAGAGACTCTGCGTGCCGATGCAATAGCCAGTAGGAATAGAACCTTCCAAGAAAGAGGTTTAATGTCATGCGAATGCATAGGCTCAAACGGAGCCTTCGGCAAAATCATAAGTTCCAAGTTTAGGCTCCAAGGGGGAGTGGAATTTCTAAAGACAGGCCTGACCCTAGACAGAGCCTGAACGAAGGACTGAATATCAGGAATCTCCGCAAGTTTCTTGTGTAACAGTACCGATAAAGCCGAAATCTGTCCTTTTAAGGAACTAGCGGCAAGCCCCTTCTCCAACCCATCCTGGAGGAAGGACAGGATCCTGGATACCCTAACCTTATGCCAGGGATATCCATGTTCCTCACACCAGGACAAGTAGGTCCTCCACACCTATCACTCTCTCACAAAATCCTCTCTTGGCTAGTACTAAGCGTTCAATCTCCACGCAGTCAGCCTCAGAGAATCAACATTTTGATGTAGAAAGGGACCCTGAACCAGCAGATCTCTACAACAAGATAACCTCCACGGAGGAGACAATGACATCCCCACCAGATCCGCAAACCACATCCTCCGTGGCCACGACGACGAAGCTTGCACCTGCTTGATGCGGGCCACTACTTGAGGTAGAAGTGGCAATGGTGGAAATATGTAGACTAGATTGAACTCCCAAGGCACCGCTAAGGCATCTATCAGCTCTGCCTGGGGATCCCTGGACCGTGACATGTATCTGGGTAGCTTGTAGTTGAGCCTGGAAGCCATGAGATCTATCGCTGGCATCCCCCATCTGTTACAGATTTCAGCAAACACCTCAGGATGGAGAGACCATTCCCCTGGATGAAACGATTGTCTGCTGAGAAAATCCGCTTCCCAGTTGTCCACACCCAGAATGTGGATTGCTGATAGCAAACAGTAATGGGTCTATGCCCATTCCAGAATCCGAGAAAA
Source organism: Bombina bombina (assembly GCF_027579735.1). Taxonomy (NCBI): domain Eukaryota; kingdom Metazoa; phylum Chordata; class Amphibia; order Anura; family Bombinatoridae; genus Bombina; species Bombina bombina. Next base: position 175,037,211 of record NC_069502.1, on the reverse strand, counting down.
TTCCTTAATTGCTAGGGAGCTTCTCGTTCCCCCTGATGGTTGATGTAAGCCAACGAGGTAATGTTGTCCGATTGGAATCTGATGAATCGGGATGACCCCAGGAGGGGCCAAGCCATCAGATTGTTGAAGATCGCTCGAAGTTCCAGAATACTGGTCGGGAGAATCGACTCCTCTCGAGTCTACCTGCCCTGTGCCTTCCTAGCACCCCAAACAGCTCCCCATTCTGACAGACTTGCCTCTGTGGTCAAAATCTCCCAGGATAGTCTCAAGAAGGATATCCCCTGGGACAGTTGGTCCGGACAGATCCACCAAGAGAGGGATTCCCTAATTCGGTTGTCAAGGGAGATCTGTTGGGATAGATCTGAGTGATCGCCGTTCCATTGTCTCAACATGCACAACTGAAGAGGTCTGAGATGGAACCTGGCGTATGGAATGACATCTATGCTGGATACCATGAGCCCAATCACTTTCATGCACCGGGCCACAGATGACCTTAAGGAGGTCTGAAGGGCAAGACAGTTGGACGCAATCTTGCAACGTCTCTGATCTGTATGGAATCTATGATCGTGCCCAGAAATTCCACCCATGGGATCAAAGAAAAGTCCTCGAATGGTTCTCTGCTAGACTGCATGACGAAGCCTGGACCAGGATGTCGTCCAGATAAGGTGCCACTGCAATACCTCTGGCTCTTGCTACTGCGAGCAGCACTCCCAGAACCTTTGTAAAAACTCTTGGGGTCACAAACTGGAAGTGTTGGTCTAGAAACACAAATCTTAGGAATCTGAAGTGATCCTTGTGGATTGGCACGTGAAGGTAAGCATCCTTCAAATCTATTGCAGTCATGAACTGTCCCTCTTGAACTAGGGGCAGAATGGACCTGATCATCTCAATCTTGAACGATTAGACAGACAAGAATTTGTTTAGGCCCTCTAGGTCTAGAATCAGGAGAAACGTGCCCTCCTTCTTTGGGACAATGAAAAGGTTTGAATAACCCCCAGACCTCTTTCTGCTAGAGGTACTGGTACAATTACTCTTCTCTGGACTTGAAGATAGGTTTGACAAAAGGAATCTGCCCCTGGGCGGATGAGTCTTGAACCCTATCCTGTATCCCTGGGCGATGACCTCCAGAACCCAAGGATCCTGAAGTCTCTCATCCAAGCCTCTGCGAAAAGTGATAGTCTGTCCCGTACATGACCCAGAGACGGATCGGGGGCTGCCCCTTCTTGCTGATTTGTCTTGGTGGGCTTCTTGCTCTGCTTGGCTTTGTTCCAAAATTGAGCAGGTTTCCAAGATCCCTTGGACTGCTCGGGTTTTGTGGCAGGTTGCTGGTGTTGGGACTTGTCCGAACGAAAGGGATGAAAAGTAGATCCCTTAGGCTTATTCTTCTTATCCTGCGGTAGGAAAGCAACCTTGCCTCCCGTGACCGTGGACATAATAGAGTCCAATTTTTCTTCATTCTCTTGCTATCTTTATTTTAAAAGCAGGAATGTAAATCTTAGCATCCAACCCATTTTAAGTTCAGCACCATGGATAGCACTTGCTTACTGGAGGCTTACATCTACCCACCAATAAGCAAGCATAACCCAGGTTCTCAACCAAAAATGGGACGTCTCCTATGCATCACAAAGAAAAATTGATATTAGGAGTAAATTAGAAAGCTGCTTAAAATTCCATGCTCTATCTGAATAATGAAAGAAAAAAAATTGGGTTTAGTGTCCCTATAACATGGATTCTAATTTTTTATCCATGGGCTCTTAGAACAACGAACTATCCTTGAGTGGGATAGTTGTACGCTTAGTGAGCGTGGAAATAGCACCATCCACCTTAGGAATGGCCCCCCACAGCTCAAGCTGAGAATCCGGAATGAAGAACAGTTTTTTAAAATAAGTAGAGGGAGAAAAGGATGAACCAAGTTTCTCCCATTCATTCTTAATAATATTAGCCATCTTAAAAGAAACCAGGAAGGTCTGAGGCACCACACTGTCCTCGTCCTCCATTTTAAACTTAAAGTCTGGCTCCTCCGCAGCCGGATGTCTAGATGTCGCCGATTCCAACCCAGAAAGAGCGTCCTCGAGGAGTCGGAGTTGTCTTCATCAGCAGATAATCTGTCAGAGACATCCAACAGAGTAGAGGACCCCTGGGAGGAATAACTACGTTTCACCTTTCGCTTGCACTTAGCAAGGCGCGGTAAGGCATTGAAGGCCGCAGTGACCGCTGTTTGCAAGTGAGCAGCGAAATCTGGTGGCCAAAGGGCCCCTCCCGCAGGAGGATTAGTAGTGCCCTGGGGAGCTGCATGTGTAATCGGAGATGAATGTAGGGAAAGCACCTCGCGGGACGGAGAACCCTCAGAGGTGGACGGCTCAGTTGTACGAAATATCTTATTCTTTTTTAGATATTGCAATTTTATCAAGGCTTGAGGAACAGTTGAGTAGGCGGATCTACCGGAACCTCCTCACAATAAACACAGGAATTAGATCTGGTTAAAAAGGGAGTACCCTCTAACATATCAGAGTCCTCCATAGCTTGCGCCTTTATTACAGACTAGATAGAATGAAATGGCCCCTTTATATCCCAATGGCCGGTTCACTCACCACCTCCTATGACCCGGACCACAGAGAAACCGTTTCGTCTCCTGCAACTGCCGATCAAGAAAGAGGAAGTTAAAGAGGCCACACCCGGTCACATGGAGTGCAATGCAGGACCGCCCCTGCACTAAAGAGGCCGCGCCGAAATCTCTCAAGAAAACCTGACTGTTCGCACATTGCCAGAGCCTCATCTCACACATGTCGCAGCATCAAACACAATAAAGAATATTATGCATAAATCTCCCCCTGTTCATATAACCCCCTTTCCAGGGTATTAACCCTTGATTCTATGCCGTGGAACAGGAACACAGCCTTTCAAGTGTGACAGGGTGGTAGCATCGCTCCTGACATGGACTTGAGTGCAGCAAGCAGTCAGCGAAACTCGTCAACGCTGATTGCTTAAGGAGCTGTTAATCTGAGTCGAGATGGTTTTGCAGAAAGTCTCTCCCTGCATTTCCGGAATCTAGCTTTCACTGAGAGGCTGACAGGACTACTTAAAACTCCAGTCCCATTCCGAAGAGTACTACCCTCCATAAGAAACTACTCTGAATCTTCCGACACTTCTCTGCCAACCTCCTGTGATGAACGGCAAAAAATGACTGGGGGATAAAGGGAGTGTGGGGAGGTATTTAAGCCTTTGCCTCCTCCTGGTGGCCAGGTTCTTAATTCCCACAAGTAATGAATGAAGCTGTGGACTCTCCTCCCATTAAGATTACAATCTCTATTTTTGCAGATGATACAAAGTTGTGTAAGGTCATTAGGTCATGGCGGGATAAAGTTTCTTTACACGGGGATCTACAAAAATTAGAAGAATGGGTAGCGGCCTCTAAGGCTAATAAGATACTAGCATGTATTAAAAGAGGCATTGATGCACTGGAGGAAAGCATAATTCTGTGACTATATAAATCCCTGGTAAGACCTCACTTTGAGTATGGAGTGCCGTTGTAGGGACCGATCTCAAAAAAACACATTGCAGACTTAGAAAAAGTTCAGCGAAGGGCCACAAAACTAATAAGGGGAATGGAGAATTTAAGCTATGAGGACAGGTTATCCAAACTGGGTCAGTTTTCTATAGAAAAAGGGCGCTTGAGAGGTGACATGATTACTTTATATAAATATATTCAAGGCCCATATACAGAGATGGCAGAAGCTCTGCTTATTCCAAGAAAATAGTTTGTGACAAGAGGTCACACTTTAAGGCTGGAGGAAAGGAGATTTAATCTCCTGCAACATAAACGTTTTTTCACTGTAAGAGCAATAAAATTGTGGAACTCATTACCTGAGGAGGTAGTAAATGCCAATAACTTAGACATTTTTTAAAATGGTTTAGATACATGCCTGGCTAGAAACAGAATTCAGGGATATAATTGCTTGTGTTAGGTCAATTTATTAATGGGATTAATTTAAGCTCAACTGGAGCTTTTTTGTAAGTTTAAAGATTTGTATAGGTTTGTTATACAATGTTGCAAAACACTGCTGCCATAGAGTACTAAAGAAACATGCACACCCCTGAGCTCTTATGAGCCTAGCAAGTGTTACTCTTCAATAAAAGATACCAAAAGAATGAAGCAAATTTGATAACAGAAGCAAATTGGAAAGTGGTTTAAAATTGCATGCTCTATCTAAATCATAGGAGTTTAATTTTGAATTTATTGTCCCTTTAAGTGGTTTCTACACGTAGATTAGTATACTGTTTAACCATAAGGCACAAAAGCATATAACATTTTTCATGTAAAATTTCAAATGTGGACATATTCTTCACCTAATACATACAAACAATATCAGGTAAATACATGCCCAATTATCTTGAAGAATAATAATTTTGTTTGTTAACAACTAGTTCAACAACATTTAATGTTCACATACAGCACAGCTTCCTGAAATCTTAACCCAGTAATTGTAAATGTATTTAGTACACTAAGCAAGTTTGATTAGCCATGATTGGATTCCATATAATAAATGTCACTGCTGTAATATTGCTGTCCCTTTATTAAATGTTTATGGTGATTTGCTAGGCTCAAATTATTTCAGAAATGCTTTAATTTCCTACGATAAGTCAAAACAACTGGCATGTGTTTCCATTAGGGAGCTGTGATAAAGTTGTATAGACCTCAAGAGGGCAGCTAATGTCTCAGCCAAAATTACACTGCATATGGCTGGCCAATAATATAGTACTTTAAAGAAATTTGGTGGCGCATGTTACAGGGGAGAAAATGTTTACAAAGCAGTCTCTAGCTTGCAGGCCAGCTGGCAGGGAAAGTGCTTCTTTCCACTGCATGACTTAAACTGACACTTCGTTTATCAGATATGGACCATTGCATTGTGCTGAGGATCAGCGGCTGGGAGCACTGCAGATGAAGGGAACGGAAAATATCAGTAAGGAAAATTTTTATTTTGTATGTGTCAACAAGTGGACTCACAAGTGTCTTCATGTATGCCTGTGATGACAAACATCAAAGAAAATGCTATTAAAATTCTCCTGTACTTTGGGCGAGTTTTTCTCTGGAATTCCCAGTAGCAAAGAGGTTAAAACAAACAGTAGTGTAGGGTCAATAGTCTGAAAATGACATATACTCTTAACTAAATGGGGAATATCATTTTTTACCATTATAGCCCTTTAACTAAAGGAGCATTTTTGAGGCTTACTCAGATTCACACAAGTTTTATTTTCTGAGTTAGTCATCAAGCAGAGAAACAAAAAGTAACAGAACTTAAAGGGTCATAAAACCCACATTTTTTTTCTTTCATGATTTAGAAAAAGCATATAAATTTTAAACAACTTTTTAATTTATTTCTATTATCCAATTTGTTTCATTCTCTTGATATCCTTTGCTGAAAAACATCTAGATAGGCTCAGTAGCTGCTGATTGGTGGCTGAACACAGATGCCTCGTGTGATTGGCTCACCCATGTGCATTGCTATTTCTTTAAAAAAGGATATCTAAAGAATGAAGCTAATTAGATAATAGAAGTAAATTGGAATATTGTTTAAAATTGTATTCTCTATCTGAATCATGAAAGAAAAAATGTGGGTTTAGTGTCCCTTTAAATCTGTCTAGAAATAAAGGACTAAAAAGAAAAATATTTGCAAGTTTCTGAATCACATTGCTTATAATAATTTTATATTACTTAAAAATGTGAAGATTTTAAAAGTAAAAAATGTTATCAATAATTGAATCTATCGTTCATAAAAAGTGTAACATTCTGTTTAGTTGTAACTTTAGGATTGACCATTTTTTAAATGAGGTACATAAAGATGATGATTCCCAGATCTACCTCTCCACCCCTGCACTCTCTCCTTCTGTCAATTCTCCCATCAGTGACGGCTTATCTGGCATTACTTCCTGGATGGCATCTCACCACCTAAAAATAAACATTTCCAAGACCAAGCTCCTTCTAACCCCCCTTCTAATTCTACTCCGGTTTCTAATTTTTCTATCACTGTTTGCGGCACCACTATCTCTCCATCACCCCAAGTCCGCTGCCTAGGAGTTACACTTGACTCAAATCTGTCCTTCATTCCCCACATCCAATTGCTCTCTTCATCCTGCCGCAACCACCTACGGAATATCTCCAAAATTTGTCCGTTTCTGAGTGCTGAAACTACTAAACAGCTAATCCACTCCCTGGTAATTTCCTGACTTGACTACTGTAATAACCTACTAACTGGCCTTCCTCTCTCCTGCCTCTCACCCCTTCAATCCATCCTAAATGCATCTGCCAGGCCAATCCACCTCTCCCACTGCTCTGTATCTGCTGCACCTCTCTGTGAGTCCCTTCTCTGGCTCCCCATTCACAGCAGCATTAAATTAAAAATTCCCACCCTAACCTACCTAAGCCCTCACCAATGCTGCCCCCCCCCACTACAAGTCCTCACTCATCAACAAATATACTCCAGTCCATCCCCTAAGATCAAACAATGACCTGCTCCTTGCATCCTCTACCATCATCTCCACTCATGCTAGACTGCAGGACTTCTCTCATGTGGTACCAACCCTCTGAAATGCACTTCCTCGAGCTGTCAGACTTTCCTTTAACCTGTCCTACGCTCTCTAAAGACCTTTTTGTTCAGGGAAGCCTATCACCTAACTCAGTAACTAATTAATTTCACTACCTATTAGTTGCCCTCATCTAACTTCGCACTAACATCATTCTCATCTTTGCAGTCCCCACCTCCTGTTTCTCATCCTCCTACCCATCTAGATTGTAAGTTCCCACAGGAATAGAGCCCCTGTATTTGTTTACTAAATGTTGTCTTATATTGTAATGTTTCACTGTTGTACTTTTATCTTCGTACCCATGGACAGTGCTGTGGAATCTGTTGGCACTTTATAAATAAAAAATAATAGTCAACAATAATAATGATGTAAACCCTATTTAGCGCTGCAAGTCACACTGTCAAGGAGTATAACAGGAAATTAGTTTATTATAAAACACATCTATTTTCCTTTAAAGTCATCCGATCAGAGTTAAAGGGACATGAAACCCCCTTTTTTTTCTTTTATGTTTTAGATAGCACATATAATTTTAAAAAAAAATAAGTTTTCAATTTACTTCTATTATTAATTTTGTGTTGTTCTCATGTTATTCTTTGTAAAGAGATATCTAGATAGGTAGATGCACATTTCTGGAGCACTACATTACAGGAAATAGTGCTACCATCTAGTGCTCTTGCTAATGTATAGCATTGTTGCAAAACTGCTGCAATATAGGGCTCGATTTATCAAGCCCTTCACCAGTCTACGACTGCAGGTTCTCACAAGAGAAACTGCAGTCAGTATTTATCAAGCAGCGGTCATTAGACCGCTGCTTCTAAGACCTCTTCTCCACTTCTTAGGTGGAGAATTTCAATCTCTCCGGTCTCATCCGACAGGGAAGATTGACAGCTGCTGCCTACACGTGATTGGCTGTGCGGGGGCAGGGGGCGGTGTTGCACAAGAGCGCAAAATATTGCGGATTGCTGCACGCCAGAGGCCCATATGTACGCCCCTGTCCGCATTAGCTTAATAAATCGAGCCCATAGTGCTGCAGACACGTGCACAATCCTGAACTTACTTTTCTGCTTTCAAAGTCCTCCAGGCTGCAGTGTCTGGAAAATAGGTTCCTGCCTAATAAAAAAATAAATAAAATATTTTGTCTTGTCCAAAATTACTTATGGACTCCACTGCTTGGATATTAATTCTCATGAGTAAATTTGATAATAGAAGTAAATTGGAAAGTTGTTTAAAAACAGAATTTATGCTTACCTGATAAATTACTTTCTCCAACGGTGTGTCCGGTCCACGGCGTCATCCTTACTTGTGGGATATTCTCTTCCCCAACAGGAAATGGCAAAGAGCCCAGCAAAGCTGGTCACATGATCCCTCCTAGGCTCCGCCTACCCCAGTCATTCGACCGACGTAAAGGAGGAATATGCATAGGAGAAATCATATGATACTGTGGTGACTGTAGTTAGAGAAAATAATTCATCAGACCTGATTAAAAAAACCAGGGCGGGCCGTGGACCGGACACACCGTTGGAGAAAGTAATTTATCAGGTAAGCATAAATTCTGTTTTCTCCAACATAGGTGTGTCCGGTCCACGGCGTCATCCTTACTTGTGGGAACCAATACCAAAGCTTTAGGACACGGATGATGGGAGGGAGCAAATCAGGTCACCTAGATGGAAGGCACCACGGCTTGCAAAACCTTTCTCCCAAAAATAGCCTCAGAAGAAGCAAAAGTATCAAATTTGTAGAATTTGGTAAAAGTGTGCAGTGAAGACCAAGTCGCTGCCTTACATATCTGATCAACAGAAGCCTCGTTCTTGAAGGCCCATGTGGAAGCCACAGCCCTAGTGGAGAGCTGTGATTCTTTCAGGAGGCTGCCGTCCGGCAGTCTCATAAGCCAATCGGATGATGCTTTTAAGCCAAAAAGAGAGAGAGGTAGAAGTTGCTTTTTGACCTCTCCTTTTACCAGAATAAACAACAAACAAAGAAGATGTTTGTCTGAAATCCTTTGTAGCCTCTAAATAGAATTTTAGAGCACGAACTACATCCAAATTGTGTAACAAACGTTCCTTCTTTGAAACTGGATTCGGACACAAAGAAGGCACAACTATCTCCTGGTTAATGTTTTTGTTAGAAACAACTTTCGGAAGAAAACCAGGTTTAGTACGCAAAACCACCTTATCTGCATGGAACACCAGATAAGGAGGAGAACACTGCAGAGCAGATAACTCTGAAACTCTTCTAGCAGAAGAAATTGCAACCAAAAACAAAACTTTCCAAGATAATAACTTAATATCTACGGAATGTAAGGGTTCAAACGGAACCCCTTGAAGAACTGAAAGAACTAAATTGAGACTCCAAGGAGGAGTCAAAGGTTTGTAAACAGGCTTGATTCTAACCAGAGCCTGAACAAAAGCTTGAACATCTGGCATAGCCGCCAGTTTTTTGTGAAGTAAAACAGATAAAGCAGAAATCTGTCCCTTCAAAGAACTTGCAGATAATCCTTTCTCCAAACCCTCCTGTAGAAAGGATAGAATCTTAGGAATTTTTATCTTGTTCCATGGGAATCCTTTAGATTCACACCAACAAATATATTTTTTCCATATTTTATGGTAAATTTTCCTAGTTACAGGCTTTCTAGCCTGAACAAGAGTATCAATGACAGAATCTGAAAACCCACGCTTTGATAAAATCAAGTGTTCAATCTCCAAGCAGTCAGTTGGAGTGAAGCCAGATTCGGATGTTCGAATGGACCTTGAACAAGAAGGTCCTGTCTCAAAGGTAGCTTCCATGGTGGAGCCGATGACATATTCACCAGGTCTGCATACCAAGTTCTGCGTGGCCACGCAGGAGCTATCAAGATCACCGAAGCCCTCTCCTGATTGATCCTGGCTACCAGCCTGGGAATGAGAGGGAACGGTGGGAATACATAAGCTAGGTTGAAGGTCCAAGGCGCTATCAGTGCATCTACTAGAGTCGCCCTGGGATCCCTGGATCTGGACCCGTAGCAAGGAACCTTGAAGTTCTGACGAGACGCCATCAGGTCCATGTCTGGAATGCCCCATAATTGAGTTATTTGGGCAAAGATTTCCGGATGGAGTTCCCACTCCCCCAGATGGAAAGTCTGACGACTCAGAAAATCCGCTTCCCAATTTTCCACTCCTGGGATGTGGATTGCAGACAAGTGGCAGGAGTGATTCTCCGCCCATTGAATTATTTTGGTCACTTCCTCCATCGCCAGGGAACTCCTTGTTCCCCCCTGATGGTTGATATATGCAACAGTCGTCATGTTGTCTGATTGAAACCTTATGAATTTGGCCTTTGTTAGTTGAGGCCAAGCTTTGAGAGCATTGAATATCGCTCGCAGTTCCAGAATGTTTATCGGGAGAAGAGATTCTTCCCGAGACCATAGACCCTGAGCTTTCAGGGGTTCCCAGACCGCGCCCCAGCCCACCAGACTGGCGTCGGTCGTGACAATGACCCACTCTGGTCTGCGGAAGCTCATTCCCTGTGACAGGTTGTCCAGGATCAGCCACCAACGGAGTGAATCTCTGGTTCTTTGATCTACTTGGATCGTCGGAGACAAGTCTGTATAATCCCCATTCCACTGTCTGAGCATGCACAGTTGTAATGGTCTTAGATGAATTCGTGCAAAAGGAACTATGTCCATTGCCGCAACCATCAAACCTATTACTTCCATGCACTGCGCTATGGAAGGAAGAAGAACAGAATGAAGTACTTGACAAGAGCTTAGAAGTTTTGATTTTCTGGCCTCTGTCAGAAAAATCTTCATTTCTAAGGAGTCTATTATTGTTCCCAAGAAGGGAACACTTGTTGACGGGGACAGAGAACTTTTTTCTATGTTCACTTTCCACCCGTGAGATCTGAGAAAGGCTAGGACAATGTCCGTATGAGCCTTTGCTTTTGACAGAGACGACGCTTGAATCAGTATGTCGTCCAAGTAATGTACTACTGCAATGCCCCTTGGTCTTAGCACCGCTAGAAGGGACCCTAGTACCTTTGTGAAAATCCTTGGAGCAGTGGCTAATCCGAATGGAAGTGCCACAAACTGGTAATGCTTGTCCAGAAAGGCGAACCTTAGGAACCGATGATGTTCCTTGTGGATAGGAATATGTAGATACGCATCCTTTAAATCCACCGTGGTCATGAATTGACCTTCCTGGATGGTAGGAAGAATTGTTCGAATGGTTTCCATCTTGAACGATGGAACCCTGAGAAATTTGTTTAGAATCTTGAGATCTAAAATTGGTCTGAATGTTCCTTCTTTTTTGGGAACTATGAACAGATTGGAGTAAAACCCCATCCCTTGTTCTCCTAATGGAACAGGATGAATCACTCCCATTCTTAACAGGTCTTCTACACAATGCAAGAATGCCTGTCTTTTTATTTGGTTTGAAGACAATTGAGACCTGTGGAACCTCCCCCTTGGGGGTAGTTCCTTGAATTCCAGGAGATAACCTTGAGAAACTATTTCTAGCGCCCAAGGATCCTGAACATCTCTTGCCCAAGCCTGAGCAAAGAGAGAGAGTCTGCCCCCCACCAGATCCGGTCCCGGATCGGGGGCCAACACTTCATGCTGTTTTAGTAGCAGTGGCAGGTTTCTTGGCCTGCTTACCCTTGTTCCAGCCTTGCATCGGTCTCCAGGCTGGTTTGGTTTGAGAACTATTACCCTCTTGCTTAGAGGGTGTAGAATTTGAGGCTGGTCCTTTTCTGCGAAAGGGACGAAAATTTGGCTTATTTTTAGCCTTAAAAGACCTATCCTGAGGAAGGGCGTGGCCCTTTCCCCCAGTGATGTCTGAAATAATCTCTTTCAAGTCAGGGCCAAACAGCGTTTTACCTTTGAAAGGGATGTTAAGCAATTTGTTCTTGGAGGACACATCCGCTGACCAAGACTTTAGCCAAAGCGCTCTGCGCGCCACAATAGCAAAACCTGAATTTTTCGCCGCTAATCTAGCTAATTGCAAAGTGGCGTCTAAGATAAAAGAGTTAGCCAATTTAAGTGCTTGAACTCTGTCCATAACCTCCTCATACGAAGAGTCTTTATTGAGCGACTTTTCTAGTTCTTCGAACCAGAAACACGCTGCTGTAGTGACAGGAACAACGCATGAAATTGGTTGTAGAAGGTAACCTTGCTGAACAAACATCTTTTTAAGCAAACCCTCTAATTTTTTATCCATAGGATCTTTGAAAGCACAACTATCTTCTATAGGGATAGTAGTGCGTTTGTTTAGAGTAGAAACCGCCCCCTCGACCTTGGGGACTGTCTGCCATAAGTCCTTTCTGGGGTCGACCATAGGAAACAATTTTTTAAATATAGGGGGAGGAACAAAAGGTATGCCGGGCCTTTCCCATTCCTTATTTACAATGTCCGCCACCCGCTTGGGTATAGGAAAAGCATCGGGGGGCACCGGGACCTCTAGGAACTTGTCCATCTTACATAATTTCTCTGGAATGACCAAATTGTCACAATCATCCAGAGTAGATAACACCTCCTTAAGCAGAGCGCGGAGATGTTCTAATTTAAATTTAAAAGTAATAACATCAGGTTCAGCTTGTTGAGAAATTTTTCCTGAATCTGAAATTTCTCCCTCAGACAAAACCTCCCTCCTGGCCCCTTCAGATTGGTGTGAGGGTATGTCAGAACCATTATCATCAGCGTCCTCATGCTCTTCAGTATCTAAAACAGAGCAATCGCGCTTTCTCTGATAAGTGGGCATTTTGGACAAAATGTTTTTAATAGAATTATCCATTACAGCCGTTAATTGTTGCATAGTAAGAAGGATTGGCGCACTAGATGTACTAGGGGCCTCTTGTGTGGGCAAGACTGGTGTAGACACAGAAGGGGATGATGCAGTACCATGCTTACTCCCCTCGCTTGAGGAATCATTTTGGGCAACATCATTATCAGTGGCATCATTGTCCCTACTTTGTTTGGACACTATGTCACATTCATCACATATATTTAAATGGGGAGGAACCTTGGCTTCCAAACATACAGAACATCGTCTATCTGATGGTTCAGACATGTTAACAGGCATAAACTTGATAACAAAGCACAAAAAACGTTTTAAAATAAAACCGTTACTGTCACTTTAAATTTTAAACTGAACACACTTTATTACTGAATATGTGAAAAAGTATGAAGGAATTGTTCAAAATTCACCAAAATTTCACCACAGTGTCTTAAAGCCTTAAAAGTATTGCACACCAAATTTGAAAGCTTTAACTCTTAAAATAACGGAACCGGAGCCGTTTTTACATGTAACCCCTATACAGTCCCTGGTATCTGCTTTGCTGAGACCCAACCAAGCCCAGAGGGGAATACGATACCAAATGACGCCTTCAATAAGCTTTTTCAGTGGTTCTTAGCTCCTCACACATGCATCTGCATGCCTTGCTTTCCAAAAACAACTGCGCATTAGTGGCGCGAAAATGAGGCTCTGCCTATGACTAGAAAAGGCCCCCAGTGAAAAAGGTGTCCAATACAGTGCCTGCCGTTTTTTTAATACATCCCCAAGATTAAAAGAACTATTTATAGTTATAATCCACTAAATATACTTATAAAGTAATCGTTTTAGCCCAGAAAAATGTCTACCAGTCTTTAAAGCCCTTGTGAAGCCCTTTATTCTTATACTAAACTAAGAAAATGGCTTACCGGTTCCCATAGGGAAAATGACAGCTTCCAGCATTACCAAGTCATGTTATAAATGTGTCATACCTCAAGCAGCAAAAGTCTGCCCACTGTTTCCCCCAACTGAAGTTAATTCATCTCAACAGTCCTGTGTGGAAACAGCCATCGATTTTATTAACGGTTGCTAAAATCATTTTCCTCTTACAAACAGAAATCTTCATCTCTTTTCTGTTTCAGAGTAAATAGTACATACCAGCACTATTTTAAAATAACAAACTCTTGATTGAAGAATAAAAACTACATTTAAACACCAAAAAACTCTTAGCCATCTCCGTGGAGATGTTGCCTGTGCAACGGCAAAGAGAATGACTGGGGTAGGCGGAGCCTAGGAGGGATCATGTGACCAGCTTTGCTGGGCTCTTTGCCATTTCCTGTTGGGGAAGAGAATATCCCACAAGTAAGGATGACGCCGTGGACCGGACACACCTATGTTGGAGAAATTGTATGTTCTATCTGAATCACGAAAGACACATTTGGGTTTATATCCCTTTAAATATAGGACCAAGATTTTAAAAACTGATCTGATTTTATGCTGGGGATACTTATTTAAAGGGATAGTCTAGGCCAAAATAAACTTCCATGATTCAGATAGGGCATGTAATTTTAAACAATTTTCCAATTTACTTTTATCACCAATTTTGCTTTGTTCTCTTGGTATTCTTAGTTGAAAGCTTAACCTAGGAGGTTCATATGCTAATTTCTTAGACCTTGAAGGCCACCTCTTTTCAGAATGCATTTTAACAGTTTTTCACAACTAGAGGGTGTTAGTTCATGTGTTTCATATAGATAACACTGTGCTCATGCACGTGAAGTTATCTGAGAGCCAGCACTGATTGGCTAAACTGCAAGTCTGTCAAAAGAACTGAAATAAAGGGGCAGTTTGCAGAGGCTTAGATACAAGGTAATCACAGAGGTTAAAAGTATATTAATATAACTGTGTTGGTTATGCAAAACTGGGGAATGGTTAATAAAGGGATTATCTATCTTTTAAAACAATAACAATTCTGGTGTAGACTGTCCCTTTAAAGTTCTTTGCACACAACATACTCTGAAGTTAACTCACGTATCTTTTGGATTGTGGACTGATGTACTATTTTCAACATGGAGAAAACCAGAACTAATAACAGTTGTTATAGATCTGGTGTGAATTCTGTGTTCTTGTAAATTAACTAACTGCAGACTATTATTTTGCAATGCAGTCTATTATACAGAACTTTATTGGCGACGTTAACTAACCTATTTTCTATAATCTGCTTTCTCTGCAACTGTCTTTTTATTGCAATTATACCCCATGTGTGTGTTCATTTCTAGTATGTGCTCTCTAACTGCAAGAATAAAACATTTACTACCTAACACAGATGTGAGTGGTAGGACAGATGACACTTTACAAGCTAGTTTTGTTCTTGACTGGGTAGAACATTATTCTTTTTTTTTTTTTTCAAAGGATGTGTTACTGGCAAGCAAGAGTTTAAATCATGTTTGTGTGTTATTGTTAAATCACAGTTTTGTGTGCAACTGACAAACAAGGGTCAAATCTGTTGTTTTATGATTTGTTCATGATTTGTTTTTCATGGTACATTTGATAATTTAAAAATGTACTGTTTCTAGAATAAAAAAATTGTAATTGGCCCTTCTCACATTTTATATACACATATTTAAATATATCTGAACTTGCATGCGCACACAGTGAAAAATGAAAAACTACAACTCCAAACATTTTTTTGTTGTTTTGTCTTTTTGGGGGGGGGGGGGGGGCTAGATCTTTATATTAAAAAACAGGCAGAAAATTATTTATCCAAATTGCTTGTGACTGGAAAAGGTTTGGATTTTGGAATATTTGAGTCTGTGGGACAGTTTGGATGGGATGGGACCAAGTGTAAACAGCAATATCTTATATCATTTATACAATACAGGGAGTGCAGAATTATTAGGCAAATTAGTATTTTGACCACATCATCCTCTTTATGCATGTTGTCTTACTCCAAGCTGTATAGGCTCGAAAGCCTACTACCAATTAAGCATATTAGGTGATGTGCATCTCTGTAATGAGAAGGGGTGTGGTCTAATGACATCAACACCCTATATCAGGTGTGCATAATTATTAGGCAACTTCCTTTCCTTTGGCAAAATGGGTCAAAAGAAGGACTTGACAGGCTCAGAAAAGTCAAAAATAGTGAGATATCTTGCAGAGGGATGCAGCACTCTTAAAATTGCAAAGCTTCTGAAGCGCGATCATCGAACAATCAAGCGTTTCATTCAAAATAGTCAACAGGGTCGCAAGAAGCGTGTGGAAAAACCAAGGCGCAAAATAACTGCCCATGAACTGAGAAAAGTCAAGCGTGCAGCTGCCAAGATGCCACTTGCCACCAGTTTGGCCATATTTCAGAGCTGCAACATCACTGGAGTGCCCAAAAGCACAAGGTGTGCAATACTCAGAGACATGGCCAAGGTAAGAAAGGCTGAAAGACGACCACCACTGAACAAGACACACAAGCTGAAACGTCAAGACTGGGCCAAGAAATATCTCAAGACTGATTTTTCTAAGGTTTTATGGACTGATGAAATGAGAGTGAGTCTTGATGGGCCAGATGGATGGGCCCGTGGCTGGATTGGTAAAGGGCAGAGAGCTCCAGTCCGACTCAGACGCCAGCAAGGTGGAGGTGGAGTACTGGTTTGGGCTGGTATCATCAAAGATGAGCTTGTGGGGCCTTTTCGGGTTGAGGATGGAGTCAAGCTCAACTCCCAGTCCTACTGCCAGTTTCTGGAAGACACCTTCTTCAAGCAGTGGTACAGGAAGAAGTCTGCATCCTTCAAGAAAAACATGATTTTCATGCAGGACAATGCTCCATCACACGCGTCCAAGTACTCCACAGCGTGGCTGGCAAAAAAGGGTATAAAAGAAGAAAATCTAATGACATGGCCTCCTTGTTCACCTGATCTGAACCCCATTGAGAACCTGTGGTCCATCATCAAATGTGAGATTTACAAGGAGGGAAAACAGTACACCTCTCTGAACAGTGTCTGGGAGGCTGTGGTTGCTGCTGCACGCAATGTTGATGGTGAACAGATCAAAACACTGACAGAATCCATGGATGGCAGGCTTTTGAGTGTCCTTGCAAAGAAAGGTGGCTATATTGGTCACTGATTTGTTTTTGTTTTGTTTTTGAATGTCAGAAATGTATATTTGTGAATGTTGAGATGTTATATTGGTTTCACTGGTAAAAATAAATAATTGAAATGGGTATATATTTGTTTTTTGTTAAGTTGCCTAATAATTATGCACAGTAATAGTCACCTGCACACACAGATATCCCCCTAAAATAGCTAAAACTAAAAACAAACTAAAAACTACTTCCAAAAATATTCAGCTTTGATATTAATGAGTTTTTTGGGTTCATTGAGAACATGGTTGTTGTTCAATAATAAAATTAATCCTCAAAAATACAACTTGCCTAATAATTCTGCACTCCCTGTATGTACATGTCATTATAGAGCAGTCTAATAGTTTTTATTATTGTTAATACATTGGTATAAATAGTATCTTCAGAGAGATAATACAGTACTGTAATCAGAAAGGTGATGTTTGTTGTTTTAAATAAATATAGGCTATTATTTGAATTGTAGAACGCAAATGAAACAAACCAAATACACAGGCAGAGAAGATTGTGACTTGCAGGCAGGGAACAATAGCAATTTTTTTATCACTTTATTTAAAAAAAAAGTATTAATTAAAAAGCTTGGATTTCAGAAAAAGTTTGGAATTTATTATTACAGATTTGGAGCTTTGTACTTGTACATATCTTAAATAAAAATACATAAAATCTGCATATAAATACATGGATTTTGCCAAAACAAAAATAATAATAATCGCCTGACCTATAACTAAAATGGCAGCAAGAATATGAGCTGCATGCAAAAAAAAAAAAAAAAGTCTAGGGACTGCAAAAAAACATGGTATTATGAGAAAGCAATTAGCAGCAGCAGCAGCAATATTCAGTGATCAACCTGTCATTTAGTAGTTACAGGGTCATCCCATAGTCCAGACTGAATTAATTTAGCAGGAGTTCAAATAAAAAGAACAGCTACAGAGGATGGCCAGGACATTTCCTTACAAAATATTACCAGACTACGTTTACTGCACCTACTGGACAATTTGTTCTGAAAGAGCCACCAGGAGAAGTATTTGGATGAGGTTATAAAGTATATCAATGTGTTTAACCAGCTGATAAGTAAGTGGGAATGCAGAAGGGGAAGGACACACATTTATTAGCGAGACTGGTACAGAAAAGCATCAGATTGCAGGATTTTACTATCTAATTTAAACATTGTCATTTCCCATCTGCTACGGACAAGAGGGAAGGAGATGCTGCAAAAAAACAAAAAAAGCCAGACCTGCACAGATGGATTTTTGTTTTATTTTTTTTCCTGGTCAGGTCAGAAATCTATGAAAACATCCAAGTTAAACCTCTTACTCTTTAAATCAACTCAAAGGAATCTCAAGCTTTCCAGGAGCCCAGCAAAAGTGACTGGTAAACAAAACAAGGAACTGTGTGCAAATATGTTAAATAAGTTTCTCAAGATTACTGCAATTTAGTTATCTAGTAACATTTCCATAGTCACGGTTTACTTCAGGATTTGGTTATCTTAAAAGATTTACCTGCATGAGTTTGCTAAATAACCATAGGTACCATTCAGTATTTAATACCAATTTATGTAAAGGTTGTGGTTTTTTTAAACAGATGTTTCTTTACTGAAAATGTTTTGTTTTTATGATTGTGAAGTATGTCACTGGTTGCCAATAAAACAGTAGCAGTTTTGCCATAGACAAATCAGTTATTAAAGGGACACTGTGACTGTACACTACATTTTTCTTTGCATAAATGTTTTGTAGGTGATCAATTATATAGCCCATCTGGGAGTATTTTTGTAACAATGTATAGTTTTGCTTATTTTTTAATAACATTGTGCTGATTTTCAGACTCCTAACTGAGACCCAAAATATCAGAGATAGACTTAAAGGGACACTCAAGCCAAAATAAACTATTATGATTCAGATAGAGCATGCAGTTTTAAGACACTTTACAATTTACTTTCATTATTAAATCTTTTTATAGTCGCACTATCAGGGGAACAGGACCCTACTGCGCATGTGCACAAGCTCACAGTGTATACTATACTAGTCTGATTGGCTGATGTCTGTAACATGATACGGGGGGGGGCGGAAATTCAGATTAAAGTGACATTAAACCCACATTTTTTCTTTCATTATTCAGATAGAGAAAACAATTTTAAACAGATTTCTCATTTACGTCTATCATCTAATATGCTTCATTCTTTAGATATTCTTTGTTGAAGAAATATCAAATACACATGGGTGAGCCAATCACACAAGGCATCTATGTGCAGCCCCCAATCAGCAGCTACTGAGCCTATCTAGATATGCTTTTCCACAAAGGATGAAGATAATTAGAAAATAGAAGTAAATAGTTTTTTGTAAAATTACATGCTCTTTCAAAATCATGAAAAAAAAAATGGGTTTCATGTCCCTTTAAGTGCTATAGCATTGTCTTTTTTATAATGTACTTGTTAATTATGTAATTCTACTGCATTGCGTGGTCCTTTAAGTCTACAGACTCCTGCTGCTCCTGTTTGTGTAAAGGGTCTTTTCATATGCGGGGGGGGGGGGGGGGGGGGGGTCAGCTCTGTTTGCTTTCTCAGTCCCTTTCAGTGGGTGTCCCAGCCTAACCTCAACAGTGCTAAATTGGGAGCTTCTAAGTAAGTTTTTAAAAGTTTTTATACTCTATTTTTAGATCAGTATCTGTGCATTTTCTTCTATATAGTCTATTACATGCAGTTATATAAAAAGTGGTGTATACTGTCCCTTTAAGAAAAGTGTACACAAACACGCACATACTGTTAGCTTTACAATCAAAAACAACAGCTTGAATGTAAACTTTTTTTTCTTGAAAAAAAAAATGTATATTTTAACACCTCTGCTCTTGAATATGCAGACCTTTTAAAAAATAAAAAATATTTTTTTTTCTTTAATAAGCTTCACAAACATTTTTTTCCCTCTAAAGCACAAAAACAAAAATGTAAGCTTACCTGATAAATTTCTTTCTTTCCGCATATGGAGAGTCCACTACGTCATTCAATTACTAGTGAGAATATCACTCCTGGCCAGCAGGAGGAGGCAAAAAAATGTCACTCCCCTACCCATAATCCCCAGTCATTCGACGGAAGGGAAATGGTAAAAGGAATAACACAAAGGTGTAGAGGTGCCTGAGGTTTAGACAAAAATAACTGTCTTAAAAAAAAAGGGCGGGGTCGTGGCCTCTCCATATTCAGAAAGAAAGAAATTGATCAGGTAAGCATAAATTTTGTTTTCTTTCCTAAGAAATGGAGAGTTCACAACGTCATTCAATTACTAGTGGGAAACAATAACCAAGCTAGAGGACACGGAATGAATAGGGAGGGAGAACAAGACAGACAGACCTAAACAGAAGGCACCACCGCTTGAAGAACCTTTCTCCCAAAAGAAGCATCAGCCGAGGCAAAAAAAGAATTTATGCTTACCTGATAAATTTCTTTCTTTTGCAATGTACCGAGTCCACGGATTCATCCTAACTTGTGGGATATTGTCCTTCCTGACAGGAAGTAGCAAAGAGAGCACCACAGCAGAGCTGTCTATATAGCTCCCCCCTTAACTCCACCCCCCAGTCAAGGAAGAAAAGGAGAAACTATAAGGTACAGAGGTGACTGAAGTTTACATAAAAAATATTATCTGTCTTGAATAGACAGGGCGGGCCGTGGACTCGGTACATCGCAAAAGAAAGAAATTTATCAGGTAAGCATAAATTCTGTTTTCTTTTGCAAGATGTACCGAGCCCACGGATTCATCCTAACTTGTGGGATACCAATACCAAAGCTTTAGGACACGGATGAAGGGAGGGACAAGACAGGAACCTAAACAGAAGGCACCACTGCTTGCAAAACCTTTCTCCCAAAAATAGCCTCCGAAATTTTGTAAAATTTGGAAAAGATATGAAGCGAAGACCAAGTCGCAGCCTTACAAATCTGTTCAACAGAAGCATCATTTTTAAAAGCCCATGTGGAAGCCACCGCTCTAGTGGAGTGAGCTGCAATTCTTTCAGGAGGCTGCTGTCCAGCAGTCTCATAAGCCAAATGGATGACGCTTTTCCAGCATAGACAACAAACAGAGAAGATGTTTGGCGAAAATCTTTGGTTGCCTGCAAATAAAACTTCAAGGCACGAACCACGTCCAAGTTGTGCAACAGACGGTCCTTCTTAGAAGAAGGATTAGGACACAGAGAAGGAACAACAATTTCCTGATTGATATTCCTGTTAGAAACAACCTTAGGGAGGAACCCAGGTTTGGTACGCAAATCCACCTTATCAGCATGGAAAACAAGATAAGGCGAGTCACATTGTAATGCAGATAGTTCAGAAACTCTTCGAGCTGAAGAGATAGCAACTAGAAACAGAACTTTGCAAGATAGAAGCTTAATATATATATATATATATATATATATATATATATATATATATATATATATATATATATATGGAATGCATAGATTCAAACGGAACCCCCTGAAGAACTTTAAGAACTAAATTGAGACTCCATGGCGGAGCAACAGGTTTAAACACAGGCTTAATTCTAACTAAAGCCTGACAAAAAGCCCAACCGTCTGGGACATCTGCCAGACGCTTGTGCAACAGAATAGACAAAGCAGATATCTGTCCCTTTAAGGAACTAGCGGACAATCCTTTCTCCAATCCTTCTTGGAGAAAAGACAAAATCCTAGGAATCCTGATCTTACTCCATGAGTAGCCTTTGGATTCACACCAAAAAAGATATTTACGCCATATCTTATGATAGATCTTCCTGGTGACAGGCTTTCGAGCCTGAATCAAGGTATCTATGCCCGACTCAGAGAAACCCCGCTTGGATAAAATCAAGCGTTCAATCTCCAAGCAGTCAGTTGCAGAGAAATTAGATTTGGATGCTTGAATGGACCTTGAATCAAAAGGTCCCGTCTCAGTGGCAGAGTAAATGGTGGCAGAGATGACATGTCCACCAGGTCTGCATACCAAGTCCTGCGTGGCCACGCAGGCGCTATCAAAACCACTGAAGCTCTCTCCTGTTTGATTCTGGCAATCAGATGCGGAAGGAGAGGGAATGGTGGAAACACATAAGCCAGGTTGAACAACCAGGGTACTGCTAGAGCATCAATCAGTACTGCCTGAGGATCCCTTGACCTGGATCCGTAACAGGGAAGTTTAGTGTTCCGACGAGACGCCCTCAGATCCAATTCTGGTGTGCCCCATAGCTGAACCAGTTGAGCAAACACCTCCGGATGGAGCTCCCACTCCCCCGGATGAAAAGTCTGACGACTTAGAAAATCTGCCTCCCAGTTCTCCACCCCTGGGATATAGATCGCTGATAGATGTCAAGAGTGAGTCTCTGCCCATCGGATTATCCTGGAAACTTCTATCATCGCCAAGGTACTCCTTGTTCCCCCCTGATGATTGATATAAGCTACAGTCGTGATGTTGTCCAACTGAAACCTGATGAATCCGGCCGAAGCCAGCTGAGGCCACGCCTGAAGAGCATTGAATATCGCTCTTAATTCCAGAATATTTATCGGTAGGAGGGCCTCCTCCTGAGTCCACAAACCCTGTGCTTTCAGGGAATTCTAGACTGCCCCCCAGCCCAGTAGGCTGGCGTCCGTCGTCACAATAACCCACGCTGGCCTGCGGAAACACATTCCCCTGGACAGGTGATCCTGTGACAACCACCAAAGAAGAGAGTCTCTGGTCTCTTGATCCAGATTTATCCGAGGAGATAAATCTGCATAATCCCCCATTCCACTGTTTGAGCATGCATAGTTGCAGTGGTCTGAGATGCAAGCGAGCAAACGGAACTATGTCCATTGCCGCTACCATAAGTCCGATTACCTCCATACACTGAGCCACTGACGGCCGAGGAATGGAATGAAGAGCTTGGCAGGTGATTAAAATCTTTGATTTCCTGACCTCCGTCAGAAATATTTTCATGTCCACCAAATCTATCAGAGTTCCCAGGAATGGAACTCTTGTGAGAGGAATAAGAGAACTCTTTTTCACGTTCACCTTCCACCCATGAGATCTTAGAAAGGCCAACACTAAGTCCGTGTGAGACTTGGCAAGTTGGAAATTCGACGCTTGAATTAAGATGTCGTCTAGATAAGGCGCCACTGCTATGCCCCTTGGCCTTAGGACCGCCAGAAGGGACCCTGGCACCTTTGTGAAGATTCTTGGCGCCGTGGCCAACCAAAAGGGAAGAGTCACAAACTGGTAATGCCTGTCCAGAAAGGCAAACCGGAGGAACTGGTGATGATCTTTGTGGATAGGAATGTGTAGATACGCATCCTTTAGATCCATGGTAGTCATATATTGACCCTCCTGGATCATTGGTAAAATAGTCCGAATGATCTCCATCTTGAAGGATGGAACTCTTAGGAATTGGTTTACGATCTTGCGATCTAGAATTGGTCTGAAGGTTCCCTCTTTTTTGGGAACCACAAACAGATTGGAGTAGAAACCTTGCCCCTGTTCTGTTTTTTGAACTGGGCAGATCACTCCCATGGTAAAAAGGTCTTCTACACAGCGTAAGAACGCCTCTCTTTTTGTCTGGTTTACAGACAATTGAGAAAGATGGAACCTCCCCCTTGGAGGCGAATCTTTGAAATCTAGGAGATACCCCTGGGTTACAATTTCTACGGCCCAGGAGTCCTGAATGTTTCTTGCCCAGGCCTGAGCAAAGAGAGAAAGTCTGCCCCCTACTTGATCCGGTCCCGGATCGGGGGCTACCCCTTCATGCTGTCTTAGTGGCAGCAGCAGGCTTTTTGGCCTGTTTACCCTTGTTCCAAGCCTGGTTAGGTCTCCAGGTTGGCTTGGATTGAGCAAAGTTCCTCTCTTGCTTTGCAGCAGGGGAAGAGGAAGCGGGACCACCCTTGAAGTTTTCGAAAGGAACGATAATTATTTTGTTTGGTCCTTGTCTTATTTGACTTATCTTGAGGGAGGGTTTGACCCTTCCCTCCAGTGATGTCTGAAATGATCTCTTTCAGTGCAGGCCCAAATAGGGTCTCACCTTTGAAAGGGATGGTCAAAAGCTTAGATTTAGATGACACATCAGCTGACCAGGACTTAAGCCATAACGCTCTTCGCGCTAAAATGGCAAAACCTGAATTCTTTGCCGCTAACTTAGCAAGATGAAAAGTGGCGTCTGTAATAAAAGAATTAGCCAACTTAAGGGCCTTAATTCTGTCCAAAATATCATCTAGTGGGGTCTCCATCTGAAGAGCCTCTTCTAGAGCCTCAAACCAAAAAGCAGCTACAGTGGTTACCGGAACAATGCACGCTATAGGTTGAAGAAGAAACCCCTGAAGAACAAAAATTTTCTTTAGGAGACCCTGTAACTTTTTATCCATAGGATCAATAAAAGCACAACTGTCTTCAATAGGTATAGTTGTACGCTTAGCCAGAGTAGAAATAGCTCCCTCCACCTTAGGGACCGTCTGCCATGAGTCCTTTATGGTGTCAGAAATGGGGAACATTTTCTTAAAAACAGGAGGGGGAGCGAACGGAATACCTGGTCTATCCCACTCCTTAGTAACAATGTCCAAAATCCTCTTAGGGACCGGAAAAAAATCAGTGTAAACAGGAACCTCTAAATATTTGTCCATTTTACACAATTTCTCTGGAACGACAATAGGGTCACAATCATCCAGAGTAGCTAAAACCTCCCTGAGCAATAAACGGAGGTGCTCTACCTTAAATTTAAATGCCGTCATATCTGAATCTGTCTGAGGGAACATCTTTCCTGAATCAGAAATCTCTCCCTCAGACAGCAAATCCCTCATCCCTACCTCAGAACATTGTGAGAGAATATCGGATACGGCTACTAAAGCGTCAGAAGGCTCAGCATTTGTTCTTAACCCAGAGCTACTGCGCTTCCCTTGCAACCCTGGCAGTTTAGATAAAGCCTCTGTGAGGGTAGTATTCATAACTGAAGCCATATCTTGCAAGGTGAAAGAATTAGACGCACTAGAAGTACTTGGCGTCGCTTGTGCAGGCGTAACTGGTTGTGACACTTGGGGAGAACTAGATGGCGAAACCTGATTTCCTTCTGTCTGAGAATCATTTAATGCCAAATTCTTATAAGTCAAAATATGCTTTTTGCAATTTATAGACATATCAGTACAATTGGGACACATTCTTAGAGGGGGTTCCACAATGGCGTCTAAACAAATTGAACAATGAGTTTCCTCAGTGTCAGACATGTTTAACAGGCTAGTAATGAAGCAAACAAGCTTGGAAAACACTTTATTTTAATGAAAAAAAAAACACAATTTGCAAAAACGGTACTGTACCTTTAAGAGAAAAAAAAGGCATACACAAACTGTAAAACAGGTTAAAATTGCTTCAAAAATTCCGAAATTTTAACAGTGTACCCACTAAGCTTTAGAAGGATTGCACCACAAGTAAAAAAGCAATAGACCCCCAAATAAAAAAAACGGGTTGATAAGTGTCTAAAACCAGTTAAAAACCCCTAAATCACCTTGCCACAGCTCTGCTGTGGCCCTACCTACCCTTAGGAAGCGATAATGTGGGGTTTAAAGCTTCAATTAGTCCCTCAGAAGACTCTCAGGACGTCAGGAGAAGTTGCTTGCTGCTTGTAAATGTAGGCCCCGACCACCTCACTCGATGTTGCTGGGGCCTACACAAAACTAACAAACTCTGCCTGAAAGCCATGTGGGTTATAAACAACCCCAAATAACCCTCAAGCAAATGTCCCATAAAACAGAAAACGTTACTCCCAGACACAAAAACGTTTGTCCCAAATTCACATAACAAACTAAGTGCCCACAAAAAATTAACCCTTTATGCAAGCTAGAAAAAACCTCTGATAATACTAGGATTACTGCTTACCCTTCCCCTAATGGGGACACTGTCAGCCTTTCTGAGTTAACACAGTCTCTGCAGAAAATATGACTGAACATACCTCATTGCTGTATAGCAAGAAACAGTTCCTCACACTGAAGTTTTCCTGTACTCCTCAACTCATGTGGGAACAGCAGTGGACCTTAGTTACAAATGCTAAGATCATCATCCTCCAGGCAGAAATCTTCATCTATGTCCTGCCTGAGAGTAAATAGTACAACACCGGTACTATTTAAAAATAACAAACACTAGATTGAAGATAAAATAAAACTAACAGTTTAACACCTCTTCTCTTTACTCTTCCTGCTTAGAGCCAGCAAAGAGAATGACTGGGGGTGGAGTTAAGGGGGGAGCTATATAGACAGCTCTGCTGTGGTGCTCTCTTTGCTACTTCCTGTCAGGAAGGACAATATCCCACAAGTTAGGATGAATCTGTGGACTCGTACATCTTGCAAAAGAAAGTATTACATTTGTAAAATTTAGAAAAAGTATGCAGAGAGGACCAAGTTGCAGCCTTGCAAAACTGTTCCACAGTAGCTTCATTTTTGAAAGCCCAAGAAGATGAGACAGCTCTAGTGGAATGAGCTGTAATTCTCTCAGGAGGCTGCTGTCCAGCAATCTCATACGCAAAACGAATCATACTTCTCAACCAGATGGAAAAAGAAGTAGAAGTAGCCTTCTGACCCTTACACTTCCCTGAGAAGCAAACAGGGCAGAAGACTGGCGAAAATCCTTAGTCGCCTGTAGGTAGACTTTTAGAGCATGCACAACAGACGTTCTTTATGAGGAGGAGGATTGGGACAGAGAGAAGGAACAATTTCCTGATTAATATTCCTATCTGAAACCACTTTAGGAAGGAACCCCAATTTAGTATGAAGAACCGCCTTATCAGCATGTAAGATATGGTAAGGCGAATCACACTGCAAAGCCAAGAGTTCCGAAACTTTAAGAACAAGGTTAAGGCTCCAAGGAGGAGCAACAGGTTTAAACACAGGCCTGTTTCTGACCAGTGCCTGACAAAAAGATTGAACATCTGGCACCTCTGCCAGACGCTTATGTAAAAGAATACATAAAGCAGAAATCTGACCTTTCAAAGAACTGATTGACAACCCTTTCTCCAGGAGAAAGGACAAAATCCTAGGAATCCTGACCCTACTCCAGGAGTAGCCTTTGGATTCACACCAATAAAGGTATTTACCCCATACCTTATGGTAAATTTTACGAGCAACAGGCTTGTGAGCCTGCAGCATGGTCTCAATGACTGACTCAGAAAACCCATGCTTAGACAGAATAAGTGTTTTATCTCCAAGCAGTCAGCTTCAGAGAAACAAGATTTGGATGGGGGAATGGACCCTGAGTTAGAAGGTCCTTCCTCAGAGGCACCTCCAAGGTGGAAGAGAAGACATCTTCACTACGTCTGCATACCAGATCCTGCAAGGTCATGCAGAGGCTATAAGAATTACCGACGCTCTCTACTGTTTGATACGAGCAATGACTCGTGGAAGGAGTGCAAATGGAGGAAACAGATATGCAAGAACGAACACCCAAGGAACCGCCAGAGCATCTATCAGAGCTGCCTGCGGATCTCTTGATCTTGAACCGTACCTTGGAAGCATGGCGTTCTGCCGAGACGCCATAAGATCCAACTCCGGCACCCCCCATTTGAGGGTTAACCTGGAGAATACCTCCTTGATGGAGAGCCCACAACCACCGGGATGAAATGTCTGCTCAGGAAATCCACTTCCCAGTTGTCCACTCCTGGAATGTGGATGGCAGATAGATAACAATTGTGAGCTTCCGCCCACTGAATAAACCGAGCCACCTCCCTCATGGCTAAGGAACTCCGAGTTCCTCCCTGGTGGTTGATGTAAGCCACTGAGGTGATGTTGTCCGACTGGAACCTGATAAACTGGGCTAAGGACAATTAAGGCCAAGCCATCAAAGCATTGTAAATCGCTCTTAACTCCAAGATGTTTATGGGGAGAGCAGACTCATCCTGAGTCCAAGTTCCTGCACCTTTAATGCGTCCCAGACTGCTTCCCAGCCTAGCAGGCTGGCGTCTGTGGTCACAATCACCCACAAAGGTCTCCGGAAGCATGTGCCCTGAGACAGATGCTTCTGAGAAAGCCACCACGGGAGGGAGTCTCTTTTCGACGGGTCTAAATCTATCCTCTGAGATAGATCCGAATGGTTTCCGTTCCATTCTCTGAGCATGAATAATTGCAGAGCTCTCAAATGGAATTGAGCAAAGGAAAAGAATGGAAGCGACCATCAGACCAATTACCTCCATACATTGAGCCACTGATGGTTGAACAGTAGACTGTAGAGATAAGCAAGAGGAGAGAATTTTGGATTTTCTGACTTCTGTCAGAAACATTTTCAGAGATATATAATCTATTATGGTCCCTAAGAAAACTATGGGAACTCTTTTCCAGATTCACTTTCCATCCGTGGGAAAGTAGAAAAGACAACAAGATCTCTGTATGAGAGTTTGCTTGTTGATAAGATGGCACCTGAACCAATATGTCGTCCAGGTTGGGCGCCACTGCAATTCCCCGAGACCTGACCACTGCCAAGAGAGCCCCCAGAACATTTGAGAAAATTTTGGGAGCTGGGGCAAGGCTAAACGGAAGAGACACAAACTGAAAGTGCTTGTCTAGAAAAGCAAATTTCAGGAATTTGTAATGATCCCTGTGGATAGGAACATGACGATACGCATCCTTCAGGTTTATGGTTGTCATGAACTGACCCTCTTGGACCAAAGGAAAAATGGAACGAATGGTTTCCATTTTGAAGGATAGTATCCGGAGAAATTTGTTGAGGTACTTAAGGCCTAAAATGGGCCGAAAAATTCCCTCTTTTTTGGGAAACACAAAAAGATTTGAATAACATCCTAGACCATGTTCCCTTACTGGAACTGAAACAATCACTCCCAGGGAGAAAAGGTCCTGAACGCAGTTCAAGAATGCCTTTCTTTTTGCTTGGTCTACAGATAATCTTGAGAGGTGGAATCTTCCCCTTGGTGGGAAAGTTTTGAATTCGATTTTGTAACCATGAGATACTATGTCCACAGCCCAGGGATCTGGGACATCTCCATCCATGCTTGACAAAATAGGGAAAGTCTGCCCCCCACTTGATTCGATCCCGGATCGGGGGCCGACCCTTCATACTGACTTAGACTCAGTTGAGGGTTTCTTTAAATGCTTCCCCTTATTCCAAGACTGATTGGGATTCCAAGAAGACTTGGACTGCTTCTGCTTGGAAGAGGAAGACTTTTGACCTTTGAAGTTATGAAAGGAACGAAAATTACTTTGACGTCCCTTAGGTCTATTCTTCTTGTCTTGAGGTAGAAAAGACCTTTTTCCATCCGTAATATCAGATATTATTTTTGCCATACCAGGTCCAAACAAAGTCTTACCCTTGTAAGGAAGTGCCAGAAGCTTGGACTTAGAAGTAATATCAGCTGACGAAGATTTTAGCCACAAAGCCCTGCGGGCTAGGACAGTGAAGCCAGATATCTTGGCGCCCAGTCTAATAAGTTGCATGTTAGCATCAGAAATAAAGGAATTGGCTAGTTTGAGAGCCTTAATCCTATCTTGTATCTCCTCCAACGGATTCTCTACTAAAATAGATTCAGACAAGGCGTCTTTTTAAAGATGGGGGACAGGTATCCATGGCTTCTCCCATTCCTGTGAAATAATCTCCGTCACACGGTCTGGAACAGGAAAAACTTAAACAGAGGAAGGAACATCATAGTATTTATTAAGTTTATTAGACTTCTTAGGGTTGCCAATGACAGAAGCATTGGAGAGGTCCAAAGTAGCTAATACCTCCTTTAACAATACATGAAGGTATTCAAGCTTAAATCTGAAGTTTACCGACATATCCTCCTCATCAGTTATGAGGGACGGCAACCTGCGTAGCAGAAGATGAACAGCAACCTTACTATCTGAGTGTCTAATTTTCCTCTTGCGTTTTCCCAGCATAGGAAAAGCAGATAATGCAGCAGATACCGCAGAAGATACCTGTGCAGCAAAATCTGCAGGCAAATAAATTCCTTCAGGAGGCTGAGAGGAACTCCAGGGCACTGTATGTGACGCCATTGAGGCTTGGGATGTTTGAGGAGAAAGCTGTGGCATTGCCTGAACAGCATCATCCTGAGAGACATTGGGCTCAGGGGGCAACAACTTATCTTTACATTGAAGAGTTCCATCTAAGCATGCAGCACAGAATTGCATAGGCAAAACAATTTGTGCCTTTAAACATAAGCATTTGTCACAAGAACCTTGTTCCATGCCCATTATAGCTTAAAGAAATTTTCCCCAAAATAAATGAGATAACAAAAAAGTACTTAAGGCTACTGTCACTTTAAGTAGACTTCCCTCAGAGTAATACATGCTATTTAGCAGAATTACGTGATACCAAAAAACAAACTAAGTGCCTCTACACCTCAGTTACATGCTGAGGTGCCTACTTGACCTCCGGAATAAATCCGACACCGACAAATGACAAGGGACTCTCCTGCTAATCGAGTGATCACCGGAGATGCCGGAACAAGAAGGCGCCGCTCTAAGGCTGAAAGCGGAAGACGCCAAAATCACATGACCAGCCTACAAGAAACTGCGCAGCAAAAATAAAAGCGCACGTTTCTAAAGGCTGTCATAGTGCAAACCCGCTCTTGCTGATCATAACAGAAACACCAAGATTGTAGCCCCACACAAAGACCATAAATTCTCAAGTATGCGAGCCACAAATAAGTCATAAGCATTAGTAGTTATTCTTTCCGCACCCAGAGAAAAGATAGTCTACATCTCACATCAAAAAGTGTCTGCATCCTGCCTAATAAAATCCTATAAAAGGGATTTGTTTGTCCCATATAAAATCTGCAGCCCTTCTTTTGTTTAAAAGTGCAAGTACCCAGTACCTAGAAGACAAAAGCACTTACCTGCAGTTTAGCTGTCCGGCAGGGAGACAGCTTACAAGCCGTGAAAGGACACATACTCCTTACAGAGACCCGTAGAAAAAAGAAAGAACAGAGTAACCAACTCTGGCTTTCTATAACTAGGGCAGCAATATGTTGGAAAACAAAGTAAGGACCACCTCACAACTTCCTAACTGCTTAAAAGCCACCACTACTCTACTGAAGAGATTTTTGGACTCAGCTAAACCCACATCCTTGCTTGCAAAGAAAAGTACCCAAAAAAAGGAATTAAAGTCTTCAGACACCAAACTCGACCTCCTCCATTGACAAAGGCAAAGAGAATGACTGGGGATTATGGGCAGGGAATGACACTTAACAGCTTTACTGTGGTGCCCTTTGCCTCCTTTTGCTGGTCAGGACTGATATTCCCACTAGTAATTGAATGACGTCATGGAATCTATATATCTTAGGAAAAAAGTAAAATTTACAGCATAAAAATGATTAAACTACATCAATCATACATTTTAAAGTGTGGTGCTCTAGACTAAAACAGGAAAAACATAATTGTAACAGAGGGAAAATGCATAGGTTTTCTTAGGTTACTGCAAAACAAATAAGATGTGTGTAAAGATACTGTTATTTTTTTGCACAAATTTTTAAAAAAAAAAAAATTCATGCAGCAGGGGATGCCCACTGTCACCGTTATTGGTTAATCTGGCCATACAGCACTTAACCTGTTACATAAGGCAATACAGTGAAGGACTTAGAATCAATAAACAGACCATACATTTGTCACTTTATGTGGACAACCTCTTACTTTATGTAAGCAATCCCACATCAAATGTACCTAAATTATTACACTTCAAAGGTAATTTTGGAGTCTTTTCAGGCTACAAAATCAATGTATATAAATCTGAAGTGACATGGTTACTTAATATCAGCAATGCCTCACTACAAAACACTAAACTAAAAATAATTAATGGCACCTTCAAATACCCTGGTATTCCAATAAACACCAATCCACATTAATTATATTGTCTGAACATTGGTAAAGATATTAAATGCATTCAGGATCTTTTACTTCCCCTTTCTGTGTCTTAAGATGGTTGCACTTCAAAATTACTGTACCCTATGCAGATGCTTCCTTTTCTTTTGAATGTATGTTTACAGTGCGTATATATATATATATATATATATATATATACACACACACACAAGTCTGTGATTGGCTAATTGTTGTCACAGGATAGAAGGGGCATGCAAAGTAAAGTGAATTTTGAAATTTGTCAGAAAAAAATCTACTGCTCATTTAAGTAGATGGTATGGTATTGTCTTTTTAATAATGCACTTGTTGATTATGCAGTTATACTATATTCAATATTTTCTGTCGCAGGAAAAAATGATATTAATAAGAATAAAACTGAGTGGAGCCTGTAAACTCTCACCACCATGCAAGAATACAATTAGGTAAGCCTAAATTTTGTTTTCTTTCATAAGGTGGTGAGAGTCCAGATTCAATTACTCATGAAATCTTATACCTAAGCAGTGGAGTCCACAAGTAATTTTGGGCAAGAACAAATATTTTTTTTAAGAAGGCAGGAACCTATTTTTCAGACACTGCAGCCTGGAGGACTTATCCACCAAAAGCTACTTCAGAAGAACAAAAACATCAAGGGCTAGATTACGAGGGGAGTGTGCGCGAGCGATAAGGGGTTTATTGCAGGGGTTTGACTTTGTCAGGCTTTCCACTCCTAATGTGGTAAGAATGCTTACCGCAACTTCAGAGATCTGGTTAACTGTTTAGCAAAAAAAAAACGTTGCACAAAACACATAAAAATACATTACTAAGTAAAGTTACAATCATAATAACACTATCTAATAAAAATTAAAAAAAAAAATATTGCATACAAAAGTTTTAAGGGCTCAAAGATTTGAGATCTCAGGCAGGCAAAAGGCTTTAACGTTGAGATACACACATATACTGTACATGTCTAAAGATGTATATGTATGTATATACGTGTACATATGTATTTATATGTGTATATATGTATTTACAGACACATATAAACACATAAATACATATTTATACATAAACATATATATAATTGCATTGAAGCCCTTCGCTGTTAAGTAGATGAAAAGATGATAAATCATATTTATACAATATTCATTTTTAATAAAGGTTTAAAAAGTAAATTTATGCTTACCTGATAAATTCATTTCTTTTACGATATGACGAGTCCACAGATTTTATCCTTACTTGTGGGATATTAACCTCCTGCTAACAGGAAGTGGCAAAGAGCACCACAGCAGAGCTGTATATATAGCTCATCCCTTCCCTCCACCCCCAGTCATTCGACCGAAGGTTTAGGAAGAGAAAGAAAAAGCCAAAGATGCAGAGGTGACTGAAGTTTACAAAAAATTAATATAAAATAAATCTGTCTTAAAAGAACAGGGTGGGCCGTGGACTCGTCATATCGTAAAATAAATTAATTTATCAGGTAAGCATAAATGTACTTTTCTTTTAGAAAGATATGACAAATCCATGTATTTCATCCTTACTTGTGGGATACCAATACCAAAGCTATAGGACACGGATGAAACGGGAGGGACAAGACAGAGACCTAAACGGAAGGCACCACTGCTTGAAGAACCTTTCTCCCAAAAAACAGCCTCAGAAGAAGCAAAAGTATCAAATTTGGAAAATTTGGAAAAAGTATGAAGAGATGACTAAGTCGCAGCCTTGCAAATCTGTGCAACAGAAGCATCATTTTTAAAGGCCCATGTGGAAGCCACAGCCCTAGTAGAATAAGCCGTAATTCTTTCAGGAGGCTGCTGTCCGGCAGTCTCATAAGCCAGGCGGATGATACTCCTCAGTCAAAAGGAAAGAGAGGTAGCCGTAGCTTTCTGACCCCTTAGTCGCCTGTAAGTAAAACTTCAAGGCGAGGACCACGACCAGGTTATGTAACAAACGCTCCTTCTTAGAAGAAGGATTAGGACACAAGGAAGGAACAACAATTTCCTGATTAATATTCTTATTTGAAACAACCTTAGGAAGAAATCCAGGTTTGGTATGCAAAACCACCTTATCATAATGAAATATAAGATATGACTGAACATCTGGAACATCTGCCAAACGTTTGTGAAGCAAAATTGACAAAGCAGAAATCCGTCCCTTTAAGGAACTTGCTGATAACCCTTTCTACAAACCTTCTTGGAGAAAAGACAGAATCCTGGGAATCCTGACTTTACTCCATGAGTAACCCTTGGATTCACACCAATAAAGATATGTACGCCATATCTTATGATAGATCTTTCTAGTGACAGACTTACGAGCCTGTATCAAAGAATCGATGACCGAATCAGAGAATCCCCGCTGAGATAAAATCAAGCGTTCAATCTCCAAGCAGTCAGCTGCAGAGAATTTAGATTTGGATGTTGGAAAGGTCATTGAATGAGAAGGTCCTGTCTCAGAGGAAGTTTCCATGGTGGCAGAGAGGACATGTCCACTAGATCCGCATACCAAGTCCTGTGTGGCCACGCAGGCGCTATCAGTATTACTGATTACACATAAGCTATGCTGAACGACCAAGGCACTGCCAGGGCATCTATCAGTTCGGCCTGAGGATCCTTCGACCTGGATCCGTAACGTGGAAGCTTGGCATTCTGATGAGATGCCATCAGGTCAAATTCCGGTCTGCCCCATTGTCGAATCAATGAGGCAAACACCTCCGGATGGAGTTCCCACTCCCCCGGATGAAAAGTCTGATGACTTAGAAAATCCGCTTCCCAGTTCTCTACTCCTGGGATGTAGATTGCCGATAGATAGCAAGAGTGGGCCTCCGCCCATTGGATTATCTTTGATACTTCTATCATCGCTAAAGAACTCCTTGTTCCCCCCTGATGATTGATATACGCCACAGTCGTGATATTGTCCGACTGGAATCTTATGAATTTGGCTGAAGCCAACTAAGGCCACGCCTGAAGCGCATTGAATATTGCTCTCAGTTCCAGAATATTGATTGGAAGTAGAGACTCCACCTGAGTCCAGACAGCCTGAGCCTTCAGGGAATTCCAGACTGCACCCCAGCCCAGAAGGCTGGCGTCCGTTGTCACTATCACCCATGAGGGTCTGCGGAAACAAGTCCCCTGGTACAGATGATCCGGCGACAACCACCAAAGAAGAGAGTCTCTGGTCTTGTGATCCAGATTTATCTGAGGAGATACATTTGCATAGTCCCCATTCCACTGTCCGAGCATGCACAGCTGCAGTGGTCTGAGATGAAAGCGAGCAAACGGAATGATGTCCATTGCCGCTACCATTAATCTAATGACCTCCATACACTGAGCCACTGATGGCTGAGGAATGGACTGAAGTTCTCGGCAAGTATTTAGAATCGTTGATTTTCTGACCTCCGTCAGAAATATTTTCATGTCTACCGAGTCTATTAGAGTTCCCAAGAAGGGAACCCTTGTCCTTGGAACAAGTGAACTCTTTTCTATGTTCACCTTCCAACCGTGAGTTCTCAGGAAAGACAACACTGTGTCTGTGTGAGATTTTGTCAGATGATAAGTTGACGCCTGAATCAAAATATCGTCCAGATAAGGTGCCACTGCTATGTCCCGCGGTCTGAGAACCGCTAGAAGGGACCCTAGAACCTTTGTGAAGATTCTGGGTGCTGTGGCCAACCCGAAGGGAAGAGCCACAAACTGATAATGTTTGTCCAGAAAGGCAAACCTTAGGAACTGACGATTGTCAGAAATGATTTCCTTCAATTCAGGGCCGATTAGGGTCTTACCCTTGAAAGGAATAGCTAAAAGCTTAGATTTTGATGACACATCAGCAGACCACGATTTGAGCCA
The DNA here is from genome assembly GCF_027579735.1 of Bombina bombina. Classification (NCBI taxonomy): domain Eukaryota; kingdom Metazoa; phylum Chordata; class Amphibia; order Anura; family Bombinatoridae; genus Bombina; species Bombina bombina. The sequence continues at coordinate 175,002,133 of NC_069502.1, read as the reverse complement.
TAATGCTCTACGCGCTAAAATGGCAAGCCTGCATTTTTCGCCGCTTGCATCCTTCAAGTCCACGGTAGTCATATATTGACCCTCCTGGATCATTGGTAAGATTGTTCGTATAGTCTCCATCTTGAATGGTGGGACTCTGAGAAATTTGCTTAGACACTTGAGATCTAAAATTGGTCTGAAAGTTCCCTCTTTTTTTGGGAACCACGAAAAGATTTGAGTAAAACCCCTGTCCCTGTTCCAGTTTTGGAACGGGACAAATTACTCCCATGGTATAGAGGTCTTTTACACAGCGTAAGAACGCCTCTCTTTTTATCTGGTCTATAGACAATCGTGAAAGATGAAATCTCCCTCTTGGGAGAAAATCCTCGAATTCCAGTTGATTTCCAATGCCCAGGGGTCCTGCACATCTCTTGCCCAAGCCTGAGCAAAGAAAGAAAGTCTGCCCCCTACTAGATCCGGTCCCAGATCGGGGGCCGCCCCTTCATGCTGTCTTAGTAGCAGCAGCTGGCTTCTTGGATCGTTTACCTTTATTTATTTACTCCTTTAAAATTTCGAAAGGAACAATTATTTATTTTTTTACCCTCATCTTAACAGACCTGTCCTGTGGTAGGGCATGGCCTTTACCTCCAGAAATGCCAGAAATGATTTCCTTCAATTCAGGCCCGATTAGGGTCTTACCCTTGAAAGGAATAGCTAAAAGCTTAGATTTTGATGACACATCAGCAGACCACGATTTGAGCCATAATGCTCTACTCGCTAAAATGGCAAGCCTGCATTTTTCGCCGCTAATTTAGCAATTTGAAAAGCGGCATCTGTAATAAAAGAATTAGCTAGCTTAAGAGCCTTAATTCTATCCAAAATGTCCTCTAATGGGGTCTCAACCTTCAGAGACTCTTCTAGAGCATCAAACCAACAAGCTGCTGCAGTAGTTACTTGAATAATGCAGGCTGTAAAAGAAAACCCTGATAAATAAATAATTTCTTTAGAAGACCCTCTAACTTCTTATCGATAGGGTCTTTGAAAGCACAACTGTCCTCGATAGGTATAGTTGTACGCTTAGCCAGGGTTGATATAGCTCCCTCCACCTTAGGGACCGACTGCCAAAAGTCCTGAATGGTGTCTGCTGGGTACATTTTCTTGAAAGTAGGAGGGGGAGAAAACGGTATACCCGGTCTATCCCATTCCTTTTTTATAATTTCTGAAGTCCTTTTAGGAACCAGAAAAACATCAGTGTAAGTAGGCACCTCTAGATATTTGTCCATTTTACACAATTTCTCTGGTGGTATCACAATAGGGTCGCAATCATCCAGAGTCGCTAAAACCTCCCGAAGTAACAGGACATGACGTCCGAATCTGTCTGAGGCAACATATTTCCTGAGTCTGAAAGTTCTCTCTCAGACAGTAATTCCCTGACCCCCAACTCAGAGCCCTGTGAGGGTACATTGGAAATAGCCAATAAAGCATCAGAGGATTCAGTATTCACATTAATACCTGGCCTACTGCGTTTACCCTGTAACATTGGTAATTTAGATAATACCTCTGTAAGGGTAGTTGACATTACTGCAGTCATATCCTGTAGAGTGAAAGAATTAGACGCACTTGAGGTACGTCGCTTGTGTGGGCGTTAAAGGTTGTGACACTTGGGAAGAATTGGATGGCATATCCTGATTCTCTTCAGACTGAGAATCATCCTTAGGCCCACTTTCTTTACCTAAAATATGCTTTTTACATGGTAAGGCCCTTTCAGTACAAGAGGTACACAACGTAAGAGGGGGTTCCACAATGGCTTCTAAACACATAGAGCAATAGTATCCTCAATGTCAGACATGTTGAACAGACTAGCAATAACAACAATAGTCGTTAAACACTTGACTATTTATTGACTTAAACAATTTTTTGAAAAACGTGTACAGCGCCTTTAAGAGATAAAAAAAGCGCACAATTTTTCCCAAACTGTCTAAAAACGTTTATTAACGCTTCAAAATTAACTACACATAATCAATAGTGCCAGAAATTATTGCACCCCAAGAGCAAGGGGAGAAATTAACCTCTAAAAGATATTTATAGACAAAAATATGCTGGATTTGAAAAAATAACCCCTGCACCTCGCCACAGCTCTGCTGTGGTGCCTACCTGCCCCCAGGGTACTGCAAAATAACTCAACAAAGATACGGATAACAGAACACCAGTTTAGGCCCAACCGGAGCTAATGCCTGCTGCCTTCTCAGCCAGAGTAAAGTGTGCGCCTGAGCGCGCGAAAATAGGCCCCGCCCATCTTGGACGACAATCGCATAAGACTGTACAACCGCATGGGAAGCGGTTTAGTAATAAAGCCATGTGGATTTTGTTTACCCCTAAGCACAACACAAATATTCAGCCATACTGATTATTTGATCTCACAAATAAAAACCGTTAAGCTGTCTCTCCCAGTATCCCTTTATATATGCTGCTTTAAGCCCTTTATAAATGCTTAGCCCATGTCAATAAAATAAAATAAACACAGGTTTTTCAGTAACACCCTTTGTTTACAGGTCTACTGCTTACTCCTTCCCTTGCAGGGAAAAAAATGTCAGCCAGTTCTGATATACCAAGTCTGCTCAGAAATAAAGGACTGAACATACCTCAATGCTGCTTGTAGCATGACACCGTTCTCCACACTGAAGATTTCTCTTGCACTACCTTCAGAAGCTCTGTGGGAACCAACATGGATCTTAGTTACATCTGCTAAGATCATCAACCTCAGGGCAGAAATCTTCTTCCATATCTCCCTGAGTAAAATAGTACTCACCGGTACCATTTAAAATAAAAAACTTCTTGATTGAAGAAACTAAAACTAACACCTCGCTTTACCTCTTCCTAGTACTAACACAGGCAAAGAGAATGACTGGGGGAGGAGGGAAGGGAGGAGCTAAATATACAGCTCTGCTGTGGTGCTCTTTGCCACTTCCTGTTAGCAGGAGGTTAATATCCCACAAGTAAGGATGAAATCCGTGGACTCGTCATATCTTTGTAAAAGAAATATGTATTTACTGTAAATATTTCACATTACAATGTTCCGTACATAGCAGAATATATTCTAAGTATACTGAACCCAAACCGGAGAGATTTTAGTTTGTCAAGATTATTGTCCAACTTCGTCATACAAAGGATGCCCTCTGAGGCATGAAATGTTTTTCCATCCACCATGAAAGAGAATTCTTTGCTGTGGAATCCAAAAGGATCCTTTAAGAAAGCTGAGTTTTGTAGGTGCACCACTGGCGTAGCATGCATAACTCCAGCGGTCTCAAGTGAATCTGAGCAAAGGGGATGGTATCTGATGCAGCAATCATCAGACCTAATACTTCCATGCATAAGGCTAGAGTAGGATTGGTTAGAGAGTGAAGCATCACACATGTGGTTTGTGATTTTGATCTCCTTTGATCGGACTAGGAAAGCCTCATTGAAATTCAGTCTATAATGACTCCTAGAAAAAAGACTTTGGTTTGAGAAGAGAACTCCTTGGAATGTTGATTCTCTGACCATGATTGCGAAAAAACAACAAAAGCTTGTTGGTATGAGACATCACTGATTTAAGGAGTATTAAACTATGTTGTATTAATAGAATAATTTGAATTGGTTTAGATAAGTTATCACATCAAAGAGTCACTGCTGCTGCCACGCAAGCTATACTAATAGCTGGTTCAAACAACACGCTTGAAGGAAAGCCTTTCTGTGGAAAAACTATTTTCTGTCCATGGGGTCTTTAAAGGAAGTACTATCCTCTAAAGGACTAGTAGTATATTTAGCCAAGGAGGAAAATTATTTTCCAAAGCTCAACACTATATTTTATGTACCATATAATCCTAAATAATATAATGCCAGGTATGTTAGTCCAACGGAGTTGTGCAAAGTAGAGACTGTGCAAGACAAACATACCTGACCTTAAAACATACCTGGCGCGAGATAGCTTCAGGAAGCTTCAGCACTCTAGGCTGTTAAGTTACAGCTGAGAGCTAGAGTTCTTGACGCTCCAGGCATATGAGGGCAGATGACTGAACGTTACAGACGGTGACACTGTGTGTGTCACCTCTAACGATCTTCTGCTGGTGCCGGCGGGAGGTGTGGACGGGAGGCGGTTGGCGGGTGGGCGGCTCAGCAGCGGAGGGGGAAGGGAGTGGGAGGGTCATACCCTGTGTGGGCCCATGTACACGGGCTTTAACACTAGTTTAATATAAATAAATATTTATTATCTAATATAGAATATTCCTTTCTGGTGCTGTCATTTTTTCCCCCTATAAAGATACTATATGTTCTTTCGACTAGCAGCATAAAAATGTTTTTACATATTAGTGTGTTTTTTTTCCGAATTACTTTTGATTGGGAGTGCTCCCTATTTTTTTCTCATGTATTTGTAGATAATAAATACAAGACAGCAATTACCACAATGATAAATGCACTGTATATATATATTTTATTAGGAGACGGGAAAAATATAAATAAGCAGGGACCTAAAATTAAACAAACTAAAACAGAAGCAGGCTTTAGTGTAGCGGGAGAAAAAAAAAATTAACCGCTGTGTTGCTGAACCAATATTGTTTTGAATTAATACTGTATCAGAGATAATAAAAGCGCTAATGCGACATGGGAACACAGATCGGCTTCTTCTTACTGCGTACAAGAAGCCAGCGAGTCCTTTCAGATATATGAGAAAAAGCAATAGCGCTGATGCTAAAAAGGACCTGTGGTCGACAGGGAGAGTACTAAGAAAGTAAAAATAAACAAAACAAAAAAAATGGCACAACCAATGTCCAATTAGTTAATTGTAATATTTACCCTCCTGGTGTGTCACTGTAGAACTGGAGAGACATTTATTACAAATATACATAGAAGATTCTGAAAAATGTTGCACTGCACAAGAAATATAAAAACACAAATATTTCTATGGCATGGAATCAAATGCATCAAAACATTTTCATTTTATACACCACTGCCACCTGCTGGAAAATGTAAATAATACAATGCTGCTTTTCATAAGATTGATTAGATATCATGAGGATCAGAATATATGTACCTACAGCCTTCTGCAAAATTACTTTAAAATAAGACCCTACAATACTAACATATTAATGTACAGATTGCTGCCCTGGAAAAGTATCCTCTAGATCTTTATTAAATAAAAAAAAAAAAAGTAAAATTATTACAACTATAAAAGCTGCACTCACTACTATACCTCCCACTCTCAGAGGGAATAGGGCGACTCTAAAGCATAGAGAGTACCAATACTTGCAACATGCCAATTGTCTGTTGGATACGTAAAGGGACATTATACACTAGATGTTTCTTTGCATAAAGGTTTTGTAGATTATCCATTTATATAGCCCATAGTTGTTTTTTAAATGGATAGTTTTGCTTATTTTATATACAATATAAATAACATTTATCTGATTTTCAGACTCCTAACCATGCCCCAAAGTTTTAGTAGAATACCGACGCATACCCTCTCCAGCTTGCTTCTGTTTGTGTAAAGGGTCTTCTCATATGCAAAGGAAGGGGGAGTGTCTGCTATTTCCCACATGCAGTGGTTGTTCTAGTAACCTTTTAAACAGTGCTAAACTGGAAGCTTCTAAGTTTTTAAACAGTTTTATACTGGATTTTTATATCAATATCTGTGCATATTAGTTTTTATAGTAGTGTCTATTACATGCAGTTATATGAAAATTGGTGTATACTGTCCCTTTAAATGGACACTGTACACTAGATTTTTCTTTGCATAAATGTTTTGTAGATGATCTATTTATAGCCCATCTGGGGGTGTTTTTGTAAAAATGTATAGTTTTGCTTATTTTTAAATATCATTGTGCTGACTCCTAACCAAGATCCAAAGTTTTAGATATATACTGATGTATACAAACTTCACATTGCTTCTGTATGTATAATGGGTCTATTAATATGAAAGGGGGGGGGGGTCTGCTCTTAGCCCCTTTCAGTGGGTGTCCCAGACTAATCTCATCAACAGTGCTAAACTTGGAACTTCTAAGTAAGTTTTAAAAGGTTTTATACTGGATTTTTATATCAGTATCTGTGCATATTAGTTTTTATAGTAGTGTCTATTACAAGCAGTTATATGAAAATTGGTGCATACTGTCCCTATAAGTATTTTTAGAGCACAAAGTTCAAGGATTTCCCTGTAAATTAAGGAGGCAAATACTTCCTAGGGCTGCTGCAAATAACAAATATTTTAGCCACTGGAATCCCAAATGCATTTTTTAGAGGGACAAAGGTTTCTTCCTATTAAACAGATATTAAATGATTAAAGTATTTCCACATCACTACAAGTGATAAAATAACACACGACATGTTGAAAGGTACTTAGAGTTATTTCAGTTACAAGTTACGTCTGCTTAATGAATATAAGAAATGTATAAATACCTCTCGTAAATAACTTTTAGAGTTGATTGGTCAGGAACTCCTTCAGTCTCTTCCAAGTAGAGGATGAGCCAGGATGTTCTGTAAGGCCACTGCTCGGTTAGGTTGATCCAGGAGGCTAATCTATCCCAGTTGAAATGAATCTGATTTGCTCGAAGTAACCTCCCTGAAGCAGCAATGTACAGAAATGTTTGTAGGGGGTGAGCATAACACAAGAGGGACAATGTCTAACAAAATGTGACATTCCAATAGGTCAAATAATTCTTTCAAAAGAACAACATCCATATAAAGCTGCATTTGTTTAAACCTTAAACAGAACCATATTCAGGACTGATGGATATATAGTATCTTGTTTTCTTATTAAAGTCTTTAGTGCTGCCTTGCCTAACTATATATGTCCCCCCACATTTCTGGTGACATCAGTATGAACATAGCTAATAAAAAACCTCTTTTTACTGTGGACCCTCATATGTTTTTACACGGATTATGAAGACAAGAATTTATTGCTAAACATGAATTAAAAAGACAACCAATATTCTTGATATCCTAAGTAGCTTTTAAATAAAAATGTTGTTTCTTGTGGGAAACAATGCAAAAAAAGGGATGCGTAGAGCTATTGGCGAAATTAAATATCGACTTCTCTTTGTTTCATAATATAAGCATTATGGGATGAATGAATATAGTTCCACAAACATTAAATATAATATTGAATTTACACTATTTGCATGTGTCATTGCTCACGGTATGATTATGACTACAATTAAGATTATTGACTTTAGCCCACAATCTGGTACCAGAAATTTGGCAACTTTCCTCTATCTTTCCGTACCAACACAAAGGGCAAGATATATCAATCTGCGAGCAGACATCTTGTGAACCTGTCCGCATTTGATTGCAGATTGTGGGGGAAAATCTGTTTCCCATATTTAACATTGCACAGGTGAATGCTTGTGCAAATCCACCCCTACCCTCACGCAACCAACTGCGCGAGAGTATAGCTTGTCAACCAACCTAGTCGAATGAATCCAGGGTGATTTTCATCCGCCAACTCCAAATTGGCGAGAGAGTTGCTGGCCCAAATGAGCGAGCCTGCAACCGATCAGACATTTATCTCGCAATGAATCTTGCCCAAAGTGTAATGTTCAAGAATACATAGATGACAGCATAAGGCAAAGGATAACTTAAAATTCTATCTCCTAAATTGCCCACATACAGAATTGAGACCCTCCAGTATCACTGTTATCACTAGTAGAAAATCAGAGTGGTTAAATGATCATGATTAGCTTTTATAACAGTTTCATTATTTAAAAACGTAGTAATTTAATAATTTACACTAAATACACAATGTAATGATTACAGACGTGTCTTACCTGTTACTGAAACAATGTTTAGTAATCTCCTCATTGTCTGGGGACTTATGTCACTAAACCAGTCTTCTGTTACTAGCAGCTTGGTCAGGTCAAATGACATTTGGCGCGTCATGGAGCGTTGAATTTGTCTTCTTCTGTATGTGTCCTAAGGAGTAAAAACATTTCAGTGGAATTGACAACCTGACTAAACAGGTGTCCGTGTTCCTCAACAGAATTGAATTTGAGAACCCCTTAATTACCTGTAATCAAAGGTTTGGAAATAATCCTTAAAATAAGCTTGTGGGTAATGAATAATGGTAGTTACCCATACCCTCTAAGGTAAGTAAGGTATACAGCGCAACTAACGGTTTATTGCATGGATCTTTGTTTTGAATCCTTTAGAGAACACAACCTGTTGCAGCCAATAATTGCCTAATTTGTCCGTATTTTTTTGTGGGGGCAGAACTGGGCATGTAAAAATGGTCTGCAATTTAGTTTAGTACTTTTGTGATGCAGGGGCCGATTAGTTACACAATTAAAAGTACTCTACTAATTTAGTACAGTTTATTTTTATACTTATGTACCTTTCATATAAATGTGGTACAGTAAAAAACTTTTATTTTTAACAGAGAGATTGGTAGTTACTCATGTAGGCAACATGTATCCTATAATTAAAGGGACAGTAAAGTCATAATTAGACATTCATGATTCAGATAGAGAATACAATTTTAAACAACTTTCCAATTTTCTTCTTATATTTAAATTACTTGCTTCTCTTGTTATGCTTTGTTGTAGGTTTCATCTAGTAAAGCTCAGGAGCAGCAAAGAACCTAGGTTCTAGCTGCTGATTGGTGGCTGCATATATATACTGATCATGTGTTCAGTTAGAAACCAGTAGTGCATTGCTGCTCCTTCAGCAAATGATACCAAGAGAATAAAGCAAATTTGATAATATAAGCAAACTGCAAAGTTGTTTAAAATTGTATGCTCTACCTACATGGGTTTCATGTCTCTTTAAGCATTATTTATCCTGCAATTCTTCTTTTCTGTATTGTATTAATTTCTATACAGAACTAAATTATCTATCTATACTTATTTTCCTATGTTTTTATAGCTATTACTATTAAAGTGATTGTAAAGTTGAATGATTTAAAGCCCAATATTTAAAAATACTCTTAAAAACATGGGCACTTTAAGTCATTACACTTTACAAGTATACCACTTTAAAATGTATATAAGGCACTGCGTTACCCTATATGAGCTTTTTTATAAACTGCTCACCAGATGGCATGATGTGCCAACCAAATTGAATAAGATGTTCCCTACCTGCGCCCCAATGTGTTGGCGGGGGTGCATGCAGGTCGGTGATTCGCAACACACCTGGTGGTCATGTTCTGATATTAAACCCTTCTGGTCCAAGGTGCTTGCTTGCTTGCTGAGAATCTGCCTCCCAAAACTGCACTCCTCCATCTTAACTTGCGCAAGCTGACCTCCCCCGCCAAAAAAAAGGTGCCTACTGATTATGGTTTTGATGGCAGCCAAATTAACAATTGCCAGGAATTGGGGAAAAAACTAATCCTCCAAATTGGCAAAGCGCGATAGGCCTAATCACATACTTCAGATCAATGGAGAGCTATGTATACAGCTCTAAACTTCAACATGATCTACTGCTGTCTAGGGCCCTACTGAATCGGAATAGAGGTCCCCCTGTCTCGGACACTGCCCTGCCCAACTTTCAGCTTCCCCTCCTCAGTGCCTCACTTCCTGGCTTCCTCCCTTCCCACCTCCCCCTTTTTTTTCTCTCTCCTTCCTCTCTCTCTCTTTCTTTCTCCACCCCCATTTCCTTCTTTGTTTGGCCCTCCCACTGTTCGAATTATACCTCCCACTTCCTCCAACTGACCAACACCTTTACTTACAAATAACCAGAGTCTACTTGTGGACTCGGCTTTGGGTTAATCAGATCCTTAAAATGTTTGTCAGTTTTGTTTAATTACTCTACCTCAGAAATTACCAGTTTTGAGATTGATACAAGTTTATAAATCACTCTTAATATGTTTTATGTTCAAAACCCCTACTGTTTGGTGAAATTTCCTAGATCTTGAAGGAAAATTGAAAAGGAAAAGAGCTAGCCTGGAATGACCAGGTAGAAATATTTTAGGACTCAGTATATGGACCCTGCTGTCTCACCCCTTAGGATCCTAAACCAGCACACAGATGAGACTGACTTCACTCATTATTCACTCTCTGGTCCAAACTATAACATCTGTACTATTCTGCCGTGATGATCTTATTTGAATCTCCTGTTATATGTCATTGTTATTTTTCTTTTGTTTAATAAAGCTCTTTAAAAAAAAAAAATGTATATAAGGATGTTTAATTAAAGTAGAAGCATACAGCTGGTGAGCAAGGACTAGGTGGAGCCCGAAATGCGTACAGCTATGTACTAAATGTTTATTTATGGTCGCTACTATTTTTTGGTTTTACCGGATCCTATGATTTTAAGTTTTTATTCTATTGGCCGTGAATTGGATTTTCTTTTTCTGAGTGCGGAGTCTTCTTTCTACTATTAAACTTTACAATTACGCTTCTTTTTTACAATACTTACCCTTTGTTACTGTAAACCTACCGCCGATCCTCTTTCAGTATTGAGCAGAAAGATGACGAATCCGGCTTCCTCCAATCATTGTGTGTCCCCTTTGGCGTCCAGCTTGCGAGGCACACAACGATTGGAGGAAGCAGGATCATCATCGATATACTAAATCCTGATGGAGATGCGGACGGAGGATCGGCGGTAAGTTTACCATAACAAAAAGGTAAGTATTTTAAACAAGAAGCATAAATGTAAAGTATCATTACTTAAAGTGCCTATGTTTTTAAGAGTATTTTTAAATACTGGGCTTTAAATCATTCAACTTTACAATCACTTTAAGCAATCCTATACATTTCTAGATCCCATGATAGAAAAAGGAGTATGATTTATATAGAATGGAGTCTATGGTGCTTAACAAAACAGAGAGCAAAATTACTTTAAATATCACTGATGACCAAACAAAGAAGGTTTTCTCCACAAATCACATGACTCGCATTATTTGCTCCCACTTACCCGTCTGTTGAGGGCTGTCTTGCTTCCAAGTTTTGTGGCATCTGCAAGGCTATGTTGGGAAACCCTTCTGTCAAGGTCTTCATGTGCACCTAGCAATAAAGTAAAAAAAAAATCAAACACAGAAATAAATACTTCCAAAACAGTGGGTACTACTTAAGAAGCGCTGTCGCAATCTGCAGTATTACAAGTCGTTCTGTAACATGAAGAGTGGGTATTTCCTATAAGTGTGATTTTTTTCAAGGTCATACTTTGAAATAATATTGAGACGCAAAAGACACAATGTAAAGTACATGTGACGCACAGTTGGTAAAAATATCTGGAAAATAACAATATCGATAGATGCATAGTCTATTCATGTTCAGATCTGCTGTGATACAAACAGTAGCACTTTGAGCCTTATATTTTAATTCTGTAGCCAATTAGTGCAGAACAACACAATATTCACGCATGCACACAATATACTGGTGTTTAAACTTAAATGCTGTTTTTCAGGTGCTTGTAACTTTTGATGTATTTGATATCTGGCAGTTGTTATTTTGCAGCAAATCAATTTTGTCATTAATGGCCTCACCTGTACTGTCGGAGCATGGCACATCACCATTAGTTGTTGCGGATGCGCACAGCTTTTTAGCACTTCCAAGGCCACGGCTGTTAAGGAAGACAGGGAGGTGGACGATATTCCGCATATAGTCATGTCCGTTAATGTTGGAATCCCTCAGTACACTGTTTAGATTCTGGTTTATTGCCTTGATAATAATATGTGGATCACTAGCAAATATAGCTATGAAAGGTCCTTTGGAAAACAGGATCCGAACCTTTAAGAAACAAGACACCGATATGTAAAAATGTTCTTTCCTGCTGCAATGATAACACAGCACATACATTTCCTGCGAAGAACTCAAATGTTTTTCCCCATTTTTAGACAAAATGTCCTATGAATGAGCCTTCCCTAAATCTGCATAGGACAAGGGCAATAACCGCTCCAGAAGGTTTAACCCTTAGACTAACAATTTAACATGCTATACAAGTGCAACTGATATGTGTGCTATGTATTATACCAGTGCAGTTCTGGTTATCATTTTCCTCCATAAACAAAAAGAGTGCTCTCTTTCTCTTTAGCATTTTACTCCTTGCTCGTCTTATAGTAAATCTCTTAATCCAGATAGACTTAAGTTTAAAAAAAACAACAACAAAAAAAACGTATCTGGTTTTCAGTTCCAATTATACTACTTTGAGCATCAAGGGATATATTAATTAAGAGACATTCCAGCCAAATTTGGAAAACACATGGATGCATTTTAGTTTTGGACAGAAGCATTTTTGTATTATACATGTATTAGCAAAAATGCTTCTAATAAAAGCTATAGCTGTTTCAAAAGTGTATTTAAGTATGCACCGTGCACCAGCATTTTATACACAGCCCTTGCTCAAAGAGCCTACGGTGCTTATACCATCCAGTAATGACTCAATTTGTTCATTGTAGACATGATAGAAAGCCTCACTGGCACTCTAAGCAGCTGTAGTATTTAAAATGCTGGTTCTCTGAGGATATCTAGCTATGCTTCACATGCACGTTCAGAGAAAATTGTTAACACTAAAACAGTGATAACTTTAACTAGAAGCATTTTTGCCAATACATGTATATCGCTAATATGTTTCTATTCTAAGATTTAATTCATCTATATGTGTTTCAATTTTGACCAGAGTGTCCCTTTAACCCTATACACATCTCTGTCTGCTCACAGACTTGTATTCAGCTCCCACAATCATAACACAATAATCCAAATCATCTCATTCATATTAACTGCACCTCCTCTACACTGTTCTCATGTGTCCTTTTGAAAACATGATCTAAATGTATCAGGTGAACTTCTATGGACCTTTGCATCTCAAACTAATTAACACTGCCAGATAAAAAATGGTTTTCTGTTAATGAGAATTTCTGTGTAGCACCTAAGGTGGACTATACTTTAGCTTTCTTCCAAGGTGGTAGACTGACAAGGGGTTCCATAAGCATCTTTTACCCAACTTGCTTCATTCTTTTTGTATCCTTTGTTGAAAAAGCATAACTAAGTAGGCTCAGGAGCTGGAAACTAGCTGATGATTGGTGGATGCGTATATATGCCTCTTGTGATTGGCTTAGCGATGTGTTCAGCTAGCTTCCAGTAGTGCACTGCTGCTTCTTCAAGAAAGGATACCAAGAAACTAAAGCAAAAATGGAAATATGTTTACAAATGTATGCTCTATCTTAATCATGAAAGAAAAAAAAAATTGTCTCTTTAACTATATAATGCATCATTTCAATATTCCTTCACATTCTGAAAATTCAGTTACGTCACTGAGTAGAGTAGAAGCATTCACCAAGCACTCGCTCTTATTTGGGTACATTATGTGCCTTTGCCTGGCTTGGAATACACGCATGCTGCAGGAGAGTCAAGGTGGACTCTTACAATTTAATGGAGTGACTTTGTTACCCTGTTCCTGCCTCAGCCTACAGGCAGCTTTAATCTCACGGGAGACTGCTCTCACTGCATTCACGTTAAGAAATACCGCTTAAAAGGAACATTCCAGCCAAAATTGGAATCCACATGGCTGCATTTTAATTTTGATTAGAAGCATTTTTGTAATGTACACGTATTAGCACAAATGCTTCTAATAAAATCTATAGCGGTTTCAAAAGTGTATTTAAATATGCACCGTGCGCCAGCATTTTAAACATGGAACTTGCTCAGAAAGCCTAAGGTGCTTGTACCATCTGGTAATGAATCAATTTCACCTAGATCACGAGTTTTGAGCGCTATAGAGAAATTAACGAACACAACAAAAGTAACGGTATTTAATTTCCTATAGCGCTGTCATTACAAGTTTTCAAACATACGCCTTTTGCATGCGATATGGTTGCGTTGAGCTCCATACCGCACACCGGGAACAAAAGTTAATTAACGCAGCCCCATTGATGTCTATGGGGAAATAAAAATACTGTTTAAGCCTAACATCCTGACATAAACCCCGAGTATAAACACCCTTAATCTGCTGCCCCCAACATCGCCGACACCGGCCTACAGTTATTAACCCCTAATCTGCCGCTCCCGATATCGGCACTACCTAAATAGAATTATTAACCCCTAATCTGCCGCTCCCAATATCGCTGCCACTATACTACATTTATTAACCCCTACACCGCCAGCCCCCCACATCGCAACAAGCTAAAGTAAACTGTATTAACCCCTAACCCTAACGTAACCCTAAACCTAACCCTCACACCCCCTAACTAACATAATAATTGTAAATTTAATTTAGCTATATTTTTTTTATGTTAATGTTAGGGGGTGTTAGGGTTAGAAATACGTTAGGGTTAGGTTTAGGGGTTAATATAGTTTAATTTAGCTTGTTGCGATCTGGGTTGGGGGGGGGGCTGGCGGTTTAGGGGTAATAGGTTTATTTAACTAAATAAACATATAAACCCCTAAACCACCAGCCCCACATCACAACAAGCTAAATTAAACTATATTAACCCCTAAACCTAACCCCCCCTTAACTTTAACATAATTAAATTAGATCTAAATTAAATTTACAATTATTAATTAAATAATACCCATTTAAAACTAAATACATACTTACCTGTGAAATAAAACCTAACCTGCCTTACGCTAAAACCTACCATTACAAAAAATAAAAAAAACTATTATTACAAAAAAACCAACAAAATTATCTAAAAAAATAAAGATTAATCCTATTCTAATACCCTTCTAACACCCCAAAATAAAAAAACCCTACTCTAGAATAAACTACCAAGGGCCCTTAAAAGGGCCTTTTGGGGGGCCCTTAAAAGGGCCTTTTAGGGGGCATTGCCCACGAACATTACAAACCCCCCCCCCAACCCACAAAATAAATAAAAAATCTAAAAAAAACTAAGCTACCCATTGCCCTGAATAGGTTATTTAGCTCTTTTACTGCCCAGACCCTAAACTAAAAAAACAAAAAAAACAAACAAAAAAAAAAAAAAACCCTTAAAAAAACCTAACACGAACAAGTTGTTGAAGTATCTTCATCATCCAGGCAGCAAGAAGTCTTCATCCAGGCGGCCTCTTCGATCTTCATCCAGCTGGCCCGGGCTATTAGATTAGGTGTAATTCTTTTTTATTTTTGTTCATGTTTGTTATTTTTCGTAATTTAGTGTTTTGTTTTTTTTTGTAATTTTTGTTAGTTTTTATTTTTTGTAATTAGAAAGTGTTAGGATTTTTTTTATTGGTAGTTAAGTTTTATTTAATTGGTAGTTAGTTTAATTTTAGTTTAATAATTATAATAGTTTAAATGCTAGTTTAAAATTAAAGGGACACTGAACCCAATTCTTTAATGATTCAGATAGAGCATGACATTTTAAGCAACTTTCTAATTTACTCCTATTATCAAATTTTCTTTATTCTCTTGGTATCTTTATTTGAAATGCAAGAATGTAAGTTTAGATGCCGGCCCATTTTTGGTGAACAACCTGGGTTGTCCTTGCTGATTGGTGGATACATTCATCCACCAATAAAAACGCGCTGTCCAGAGTACTGAAACCAAAAAAAGCTTAGATGTCTTCTTTTTCAAATAAAGATAGCAGGAAAAAGAAGAAAAATTGATAATAGGAGTAAATTAGAATTGCTTAAAATTGCATGCTCTATCTGAATCACGAAAGAAAAAAATTGGGTTCAGTGTCCCTTTAATTTTTTTGATTTGATAGGCAAATTTTAATTTAAGCTAGGGAAATTGTAATTTTAATATAAAGTTAGGGGATCGTTAGGTTTAGGGGTTACTAGTTTAAATTAGTTTATTTTGTTGTTGGGGGGGGCTTTCGTTTTAGGGGTTAATAGTTTATTTTAGTATATTTCTTTGTGGGGGGCTTGGGGTTTAGGGGTTAATAGGTTTATTATAGAGGCGGTGTGGGCGGACGGCAGATTAGGGGCTAATATTTAAATAGTGTTTGAGATGCGGGAGGGCGGCATTTTAGGGGTTAATACATTTATTATAGTGGCGACATTGTTGGGGAGCGGCGGAATAGGGGTTAATAAAAAAAATTAGTGGCGACAATGTGGGGAGCGGCAGATTAGGGGTTAATAAATTTATTATAGTGTTTGCAATGCGGGAGGGCGGTGATTTAGGTGTTAATAGGTAGTTTATGGGTGTTAGTGTACTTTTTAACACTTTAATTATGAGTTTTATGAAACAGCTTTGTAGAGTAAAACTCATAACTACTGACTTTAGATGGCGGTAGTGATCTTGTCGTTTTAGGCTGTAACGCTCACTTTTTTAGCCAGAACGCAAAACTCGTAATACCAGCGCTATGGTAGTTCCATGAAAAAATGTCATTTTTACGTGTGCAGGACTGACGTTGCGTTACAGGCTAAATGGTGTGCAGTACACCTATACCGACAACACTTGTAATAGCTGCGGTGCTGTTTTAACGCTGAAAATTTCATATTTTCAGCGTCACAAGCCGCAACGCAAAACTTGTAATCTAGGTGTTTGTTTATTGCTGACATGATACAAGACCCACTGGCGCTCTGTGTAGCGGCAGTATTTAAAATGCTGGTGCACTGAGAATATCTAGTTATGCTTCACATGCACGTGCAGAGAAAAATGCTCACACTAAAACAGTGATAACTTTTACTAGAATAAGTTTTGCCAGTACAATATGTTTCTATTCAAAGATGTAATTCATCTATGTGAATTTACATTTTGACAGGAATGTCCCTTTAATATTCGTTAACTAAGCTTAGGGGTGCAATTTCCATTTAAAAAATAAATGAGAAAAAAAAGACACTTGAAAAAGATTGTACAACAATAAATTGTAGCTTCAGAAATGACATCATACACAAAAGGCATAATAATTCACTGGGCCCAGAGCTCACTGTCTGTTAGTATGTACATAGCATTATTGTGAAACGTCTGTTAAAGGGACATAATACTCATATGCTAAATCACTTGAAACTGGTGCAGTATAACTGTAAAAAGCTGACAGGAAAATATCACCTGAGAATCTCTATGTAAAAAAGGAAGATATTTTACCTCACAATTTCCTCAGCTCAGCAGAGTAAATCCTGTGTAAAAAGTTGTACTTCAGCTGCTGTCCAGCTGCAGGTTTAAAAAAATAAATGAAGAAATGAACAGCAGCCAATCATCATCAGTAGTGCTAAGGTCATGAACTTTTTTACTGTGATCTCATGAGATTTCATAGTAGACTTCCTTAAACTGAGTAAGGAAATAAGATGAGTGTGCATGAGGCACGCACCCTTGCCTGTCCCGGGACAGGCATACTGATTTGCTGCTTAAAGTCCTTTACAACGGGGTGTGAATACTTAGGACATTTTGAGGTAAAATATCTTCCTTTTTTACATAGAGATGTTTAGGTGATATTTTCCAGTCAGCTTTTTACAGCTATGATGCATCACTTTCAAGTATTTCAACATTTGGGTATCATGGCCCTTTAATGTTTTCAGACTAAATAGTCTACAGACATATTTCCAAATACCAAACATGGATAAACAGAAGTTTCCAGCAAACCCAAAAACATCAGTTTATTAATAAGAGGGAAAATACATACAGCGCCATCATTTCATCCACTTAGGCCATAATTTTAGTATTGTGTCCATGATCACACTGTGTTGCATAAGCAATAGCTTTTGCACGTCATGCTGCCCTTACACTTGTATCAAGAGGATATATTAACAGTATATTTATATCATAACAACATGCCTCTTAGAAATATGTGTGATGATTTCTATTTGAATATAATATAGAAAAATGTGCCTATGTACATGCATTTTTGCATTAGGTGCTTTGTCACTCTGTATGACAGCCCTCTGGGCACAAATTCACAAACTAGCTGTAAAACCACTTGCAATCAGCAATCATTTGAGAAATAACGGTCATGTAGATCATTTGCACAACTTCCAATACGGTTAATTATGTCAATAAAACTGCTACAAAAAGGCAGTATTACAGCATTGCTAGCAACAGGACCATGCATGCTTCCAGTGTCTGTAATTAAAAGGCAATGCATCTACAGACTGTTCAGTGTCATCATTTGTTACCTATAATGCTGACACATAATTTGCTCTCATTTATTTTCACTGCCAAGCTACTACTTATATGTTTTTAATCCTACTGTGCACAAAGGTTGCAAGAATATTACTATGTTACAAATCATTATAGATCGTTGCTCCCAGCCTGATCCTTCATGGCTTATGGATCATTAGTAATTAGGTTACGCAATAAGACAAGCGTTTGTTATTCTCGGCTTTGGGCTAACTACCTTGTCATTGAACAGTTACTGTCATTACATTTTTGGGCATGATCTACAACAATGCAGTGAAAAGAAATTGTAAAAGTCAAGCCAATCATCCATAGGGGATAATGTCATCTAGCCTTGAAAACCATTAACCTAGCCCTACCCTAGAGGTAAATTGCTGTCCACCAGTACAACTCTAAATGAACCGTAAACTCAAGATTGTCATGTGATTGCTATTTGCCCAGTGATATGGCCTCACATTAAAACCAAATATTTAAATGCATTTTCATTCATATATCCAGATCGCAATTATGACCTCAGTTAAAAAAAACAGTATGATTAGATGACACTGACAACGGTCACAAACTGGAACACCCTACTTCACATAAGTCTCCTGAGCAGCGAGCTTTTGAATGTCAAGCCCTGGACGATAACAGCTCTTCCTGCAGTCAAGAACACACATTTAATAAACAAAATTGGCTATACACTTTTAAATGATCCTCTTCTAGATGTAACAAATAAAACAGATACATTTGATATAAGGAGGTAATGCTTACCTGATAAATTTCTTTTGTTCCTGAGAGAACACAACGTCATTCTACTTGCTAGTGGGATATTCAACTCCTGGTCAGCAGGAGGAGGCAAAGAGCACCCCAGCAAAGCTGTTAAAGGGACACTGAACCCGAATTTTTCTTTCAGGAATCTGATAGAGAATACACTTTTAACTTTCTAATTTACTTATATTATCAAATTTTCTTTATTCTCTTGGTATCTTTATACCAAGATATAGTCCAAATAAGGAAACACCGCAATACCCTGCTCTCTGATTACAGATAGAAGGGCACCGAGAACCTTTGAAAAGATTCTTGGAGCTGTCACTGTCGCTAGGCAAAAAGGAAGAGCGACAAATTAGTAATGCTTGTCTAGAAAAGAGAATCTCAGAAACCGATAGTGATCTGGATGAATCAGAATGTGAAGATAAGCATCCTGTAAGTCTATTGTGGACATGTAACGACCTTGCTAAACAAAAGGTAGAATAGTCCTTATAGTCACCATCTTGAAAGTTGGGACCCTTACAAAACGATTCAAAAACTTCAGATCCAGAACTGGTCTGAATGAATTTTCTTTCTTTGGGACAATGAATAGATTTGACTAAAAACCCAGACCCTGTTCCTGAAACGGAACTGGTATAATTACCCCTGAAAGCTCTAGATCTGAAACACACTTCAGAAAAGCCTTAACTTTCACAGGATTTGTTTGAACGTTAGGGAGAAAGAATCTTCTCACAGGAGGTCTTACTCTGAAACCTATTCGATACCCTTGAGAGACAATGCTCTGAATCCACTGAGTTTGAAAAGAATCTGCCCAAATGTCTTGAAATAATTTCAATCTGCCCCCCACCAGCTGAACTGGATTGAGGGCCGCACCTTCATGCAGACTTGGGAGCTGGCTTTGGTTTCTTAAAAGACTTGGATTTATTCCAACTTGAAGACGGCTTCCAATTGGAACCAGTGTCTTTAGGGAAAGGAGTGTTTTTTGTTCTCTATTCTGATGAAAGGAACGAAAACTATTAGAATCTTTAGATTTGCCCTTAGATTTTTTATCTTGAGTCAAAAAAACTCCCTTCCCCCCCAGTGATAGTGGAAATAATAGAATTCAACTTAGAACCAAATAAATTATTACCCTGGAAAGATAGAGATAATAATCTAGATTTAGATACCATGTCAGCATTCCAAGATTTAAGACATAAGGCTCTTCTGGCTAAAATAGCTAAATACATAGATTTAACATCAATCTTGATGATATCAAAAATAGCATCAGAGATAAAATGATTAGCATGATGAAGCAAACAAATAATGCTAGATAAATCAGGATCTGCTTCCTGATGTGCTAGGCTATCCAACCAAAAAGTTGATGCAGCTACAACATCAGCCATAGAAATGGCAGGCTTGAGAATATAGCCAGAATGCAAATAAAATTTCCTTAGAAAAGATTCAATCTTCCTATCTAAAGGATCCTTAAAAGAAGTACTATCTTCCATAGGAATAGTAGTACGTTTGGCAAGAGCAGAAATAGCCCTATCAACCTTAGGGGCTTTTTCTCAAAACTCCAATTTAGCCACTGGTAAAGGATATAGCTTCTTGAACCTAGAAGAAGGATTAAAAGAAGCACCAGGCTTAGACCATGCCTTAGCAATCACATCAGAAAAAGCATCTGGAACAGGAGAAACCTCAGGAGTAATCACAGGAGGTTTTAAAACAGAATTTAAACGCTTACTGGATTTGATATCAAGAGGATCAGACTCCTCAATATCCAAAGTAACCAATACTTCTTTCAATAAAGAATTAATATATTCAATCTTAAAAAGATAAGAAGATTTATCAATTTCAATGTCTGAAGTAGGATCTTCTGAACCAGAGATTCAGAGGAGGATATTTCAGTATGTTGTCGGTCATTACAAATTTCATCAAACTTATGAGAAGTTTTAAAAGACCTTTTACGTTTATTAGAAGGTGGAATAGCAGACATAGCCTTCGGTATTGCATCAGCAATATAATTTTCAACAGGGATATCAAGTACATTAGATGTTGAGGGAACAACAGGCGCTGTACTAGTACTAATAGAAACATTATCAGCATGCAAAAGCTTATCATGACAACTGTTACATAATATAGCCAGAGATATAATCTCAGCTTGCTTGCAACAGATACACTTAGCTTTGGTAGAACTGTGTTTATGCAGCATGGTTCCTACAGTAGCTTCTGAGGCAGGGTCTGACTGAGACATCTTTGCAAAAATGTAAAAGAAAAAACAACATTTAAACAAATATCCAATTTCCTCATATAGCAGTTTCAGGAATAGGAAAAAATGCATATGCTAAATAGGCAGAAAAGAAAACAGCATAGCCGTCTAGAATATAAAGAGAGCAAAAGCATAAAGGAAGTGGGGTAAAATAACAAATATTTGGCGCCAAGTATGACGCACAACGCAAATAGTAATGAATTTTTTTAGCGCCAAACAACCTAATGTCAACAAAGACGCAGGAAATTACAAAACTTGCACCACTGTAGACGAAAATTCGTGAAAAAAAATGCAAATAGTAATGAAATTTTTTTAGCGCCAAACAACCTAATGTCAACAAAGACGCAGGAAATTACAAAACTTGCACCACTGTAGACGAAAAAAAGTTTTGAGACAAAAATGAAGCAATACATAATTGCATTATTGCGCCCTCGGGAGCCTAGTTTGCCAGCGAAAATAAGGAAAAGCAAGTCAAATTGGAAAAAAAGACTATACCCCAGGTAAAAAAACTTCCTAAAACATGATACCCATACTGAAATTGTTAGACTGCAAAGGGAAATACACATAGACCTGACTCATGGCAATTATAAGTAAATACATATATTTAAAACTTTATATTAAAACATAACGCGCCAAACATAGCTGAGAGTGTCTTAAATAATGATACATACTTACCGAAAGACACGCATCCACATATAGCAGCCAAACCAGTACTGAAAACTTTTAGCAGATGTAATGTTATAAGAGTATATCGTCAATCTGAAAAGGGTGGTAGGAGATGAATCCCTACGACCGCTAACAGAGAACCCTTGAAAAGATTTCCCATGAGTGAAACCATAAAAATCAACAGGCAATACTCTCTTCACATCCCTCTGACTAACTGTACTCAGAGGAATTGGGCTTCAGAATTATATTATTATAGAAATCAAGCACAAACTTACTTCACCACCTCCATAGGAGGCAAAGTTTGTGAGTGTGGTGTAAGTGTGGTGGGAGGTGTATTTATAGGCATTTTGAGGTTTGGGAAACTTTGCCCCTTCCTGGTAGGAATGTATATCCCATACATCACTAGCTCATGAACTCTTGCGATTTACATAAAGGAAATTTAGTTTACTTTGCTAAGACATGGAGAGTCCACAACGTCATTCCAATTACTAGTGGGCACCAATACCCAAGCTAGAGGACACAGAATGAACAGGGAGGGAAAAAAACGCAGAAGGACCTACACAGAAGACTCCACCGCTTGAAGAACCTTTCTCCCAAAAGAAGCCTCAGCCGAAAAGTATCAAATTTGTAGAATTTGGAAAAAGTATGCAAACAGGACCATGTTTCAGCCTTGCAAATCTGTTCCAAAGAAGCATCATTTTTGAAAGCCCAAGAAGAGTAGACAGTCCTAGTGGAATGAGCTGTAATTCTCTCAGGAGGCTGCTGTCCAGTAGTCTCATAAGCCAAACGAATCACATTTCTTAACCAGAAGGAATGAGTAGTAGAAGAGGCCTTCTGACCTTAAGCTTCCCAGAGAAAACAACAAAAAGGACAGAAGATTGCCTAAAATCTTTAGTAGCTTGAAGGTAAAACTTTAGAGCACGCACAAAATCCAAGTTATGCAAAAGACTTTCCTTTTGAGAAGAAGGATTAGGATTAGGACAAAAAGAAGGAGCTACAATTTACTGATTAATGTTTTGATCCAACACCACTTTAGGGGGAAAACCCAATTTAGTACGAAGGACTGCCTTATCTGCATGAAAGATAAGGTACGGGAAATCACACTGCAGAGCTGAAAGTTCAGAAACTCTGCGAACGGAAGAAATAGCAAGGAGAAACAAAACCTTCCAAGATAACAACTTGATATCAACAACATGCATTGGCTCAAACAGAGCCTGCTGCAAAACTCTAAGAACTAGGTTAAAAGGTGTAGAAAACAAATCACCTCATTCACATATCTTTTGGTTGATAAATTACCCATAATCATGTCAATGTGTTTAAAATTGTATTCCGAAAATCAGAAGTATATAAAAATCCTACTGTTATTCATTGAAAATAGTTCACTGCTGCCGATTACTTTTTCTCCGTTCACTAAATGTGTTATAAGTCCCTACTCGATTTCTATCCAATCACATCTCACTTCCTATTCAGCCCCTTTGCTATCCTGAATATTCTTCCCCAACATACGTTTTCTTTCAGGGCGTATTTATCATACCATATTAACATAATACGCAACGATGGACGTTAACAACAAAATTGATTGACATGATGAAGTCAAAACTTTCTATTCCAAAGTAGTTGCCCATCTCACAGATCGGTTTCTAATCTTTTAACGCCAATCTATTTATTTACGACAATAATATAAATGTATTATCTGTCACTCTAAGGCTTGCAAGTTTAAAGCACTATTCCTTATATTCTATATTTTAAAATTACGGTTCGTGGCTGTTGTGCATTGACACGCTGTAATGTACTATACAATGTAGTGAAGTCACAGTGTGTCAATGCACAACAGCCACGAACCGTAATTTTAAAATATGCCACAGCCACAGTACATTACAGCGTGTCAATTACTTTTTTGTGTTGCAAAAATTAAAGAAGCACATTTAAAAAAAAAAAAAAAGTATATTCTAAATATAATATAATTTACAATAAAAGTAAATTAAAATAGACAAGTAATCACTTGTACAGTCCCTGCTAGACGTATTTACATAAGTCTGATGTGTCAATAAAAAGTAAAATCCAAACTGTTATAAAAATTTATTTGAAGTCCATTGAATATACTGTCCACATAATATGCACTTCTCTATACATAAATCAAAATGTATTTCATTTTTTAATTTATAATTTTGCATTAAATAAATGTTGCCTGGTTTTATTTTTCTGTGTTTGCCTGAGTGTATTTTTGTGTCTGTATTGTGTGTATGTGTGTTTGTGCGTGTATGTGGGCGTTGTGTGTGATGTGCTTGTGTGTATAGTGTATGTGTGACAATGTGTGTGAATGTGTGTGTGTGTATAGTGTATGTGTGTGCCATGTGTTTGTATATATGTTTGTGTGTGTGTGTGTGTGTGTGCAATGCATGTGTGTGTATTGGTCAGATTTAATTATTTTTTTCTCTTTTTATTTCTAGAATAAAATTTTAAAAAATGAGATGATACCCAATAAAACCCTCACTAGCATCACTTACTGTGCATAAGATGTGACATATGTATAATTATGTTACCTCTTAGTTGACAATTGCACAATTATTTTACACTATATTCTGAATTCACAAAGATATTTTTCTCCTTGACTCAATATAAATACATTTGATTTAAAAACCCTTGTGCATGTGCATGTATGTGCTTGTGCATGTATGTGCATGTGTGTATATGTATGCCGGTGTGTGTAAATATATGTATGTGTGTGTGTGTGTGTGCATGTTTGTATGAAGGTTTGTGTGTATATGTATGCTTGTGTCTGTGTATATGTGTATTTGTGTATATATGTATGCTTGTGTATATGTATGCTTGTATGTGTATATGTGTATATTTATACTTGTGTGTGTGTATATGTATGCTTGTATGTGTGTATATGTATGCTTGTATGTGTGTATGTGCATGCTGGTTTGTGTATGTGTGTATATGTATGCTTGTGTGCGTTTGCATGTGTAACTATGTATGCTTGTATGTGTGTGTATGTGCATGTGTGTATATGTATGATTTATACATTAGATTATATATGTATATAAAATTCAGGGTTTTTTGTAATCAATCATTACAATGATTTCTTTATAAAAAAAATAAAAATGTTTGATATTATTTATAGTATTGGAAAAATACAATGAATCTAATTGAAACTTGTTAAAAATATATATATATATTTTTTTAAGATGTTTAGAAACTTACACCTAGATTACGAGTCTAGCGTTAGCCTTAAAAAGCAGCGTTGAGGGGTCACAACGCTGCTTTTTAACGCCCGCTGGTATTACGAGTCAGGCAGGTACAGGTGTCCCGCTCACTTTTTTTCCGCGATTTTAGCATACCGCAAATCCCCTTACGTCAATTGCGTATCGTATCTTTTTAATGGGATTTTCCTAACGCCGGTATTACGATTGCTGGAAAAAGTGAGCGGTAGACCCTCTCCTGTCCAGACTCCCACCGCATTTAAAAGTCTGTAGCTAAGAGTTTTATGGGCTAACGCCGTAACATAAAACTCTTAACTAAAGTGCTAAAAAGTACACTAACACCCATAAACTACCTATTAACCCCTAAAACGAGCCCCCTCCCCCCCCACATCGCAAACACTCAACTAAAATGTTTAACCCCTAATCTGCCGCCCGGAAATTACCGCCACTTTAATAAATATATTAACCCCTAAACCGCCGCACTCCTGCCTCGCAAAAACTAGTTATATTTTATTAACCCCTAATCTGCCGGCCCTAACATCGCCGACACCTATCTACATTTATTAACCCCTAATCTGCCGCCCTCAACGTCGCCGCTACTATATTAAATGTATTAACTTCTAAATCTAACCCTAACACCCCCCTAAATTAAATATAATTTAAATACATCTAAATAAAATTACTACAATTAACTAAATTATTCCTATTTAAAACTAAATACTTACCTGTAAAATAAACCCTAATCTAGCTACAATGTAACTAATAGTTACATTGTAGCTATTTTAGGGTTTATTTTTATTTTACAGGCAACTTTGTATTTATTTTAACTAGGTACAATAGTTATTAACTATTTAATAACTACCTATTTAAAATAAGTACAAATTTACCTGTAAAATAAACCCTAACCTAAGTTACAATTACACCTAACACTACACTATAATTAAATTAATTACCTAAACTAACTACAATTAATTACAATTAAATAAACTAAATTACAAACCCCCCCAACATTAAAACCCACCACCCACACGCCCAACCCTACTCTAAAACCCACCCAATCCCCCCTTAATAAAACCTAACACTACCCCCTTGAAGATCACCCTACCTTTAGACGTCTTCACCCAGCCGGGCACAAGTGGACCTCCAGAGGGGCAGAAGTCTTCATCCGATCCGGCCAGAAGAGGACATCCAGACCGGCAGAAGTCTTCATCCAGACAGCATCTTCTATCTTCTTCCATCCAGAGCGGAACGGGTCCATCTTGAAGACATCCGATGGCGACTGAAGAATGAAGATTCCTTTAAGTGACGTCATCCAAGATGGCGTCCCTTCAATTCCGATTGGCTGATAGAATCCTATCAGACAATCGGAATTAAGGTAGCCAATAGAATTGAGCTTGCATTCTATTGGCTGATTGGAACAGCCAATAGAATGTGAGCTCAATCCTATTGGCTGAAGATGCCGCCTGGATGAAGACTTCGGTCGGTCTGGATGTCCTCTTCTGGCCGGATCAGATGAAGACTTCTGCCCCTCTGGAGGTCCACTTGTGCCCGGCTGGGTGAAGACGTCTCAAGGTAGGGTGATCTTCAAGGGGGTAGTGTTAGGTTTTATTAAGGGGGGATTGGGTGTGTGGGTGGTGGGTTTTAATGTTGGGGGGGGTATTGTATTTTTTTACAGGCAAAAGAGCTGATTACTTTGGGGCAATGCCCCGCAAAAGGCCCTTTTAAGGGCTATTTGTAATTTAGTATAGGGTAGGGAATTTTTTTATTTTATTAGGGGGATTAGATTAGGTGTAATTAGTTTTAAAATTTGTAATTTCTTTTTTAATTTCTGTAATTTAGTGTTTTTTTTTTTTCGTAATTTAGTTTATTTAATTTAATTGTAATTAATTGTAGTTAGCTTAGGTAATTAATTTAATTATAGTGTAGCGTTAGGTGTAATTGTAACTTAGGTTAGGGTTTATTTTACAGGTACATTTGTACTTATTTTAACTAGGTAGTTATTAAATAGATAATAACTATTTAATAACTATTGTACCTAGTTAAAATAAATACAAAGTTACTTGTAAAATAAAAATAAACCCTGAGATAGCTACAATGTAACTATTAGTTATATTGTAGCTAGCTTAGGGTTTATTTTACAGGTATTTAGTTTTAAATAGGAATAATTTAGCTAATTATAGTAAATTTAATTAGATGTATTTAAATTATATTTAAGTTAGGGGGGTGTTAGGGTTAGACAGGTTTAGGGGTTAACAAATTTATTGTAGTGGCGGTGACTTTGGCGGCAGCGGCAGATTAGGGGTTAATACATTTAATATAGTTGCAGGGGGGGCAGATTAGGGGTTAATAAATAAAATGTAGGGTTTGGCGATGTTGGGGGCATCAGATTAGGGGCTCATAAGTATAATGTAGGTGGCGGCGGTGTCCGGAGCAGCAGATTAGGGGTTAATAATATAATGTAGGTGGCGACGATGTCGGCGGCAGCAGATTAGGGGTTAATAAGTGTAAGATTAGGTGTGTTTAGACTCGGGGTTCATGTTAGGGTGTTAAGTGTAGATATAACTTTTATTTCCCCATAGGAAACAATGGGGCTGCGTTAGGAGCTGAACGCTGCTTTTTTGCAGGTGTTAGATTTTTTTTCAGCCAGCTCAGCCCCATTGTTTCCTATGGGGAAATCGTGCACGAGCACGTTTTACAGCTCACCGCTACCGCAAGCAGCGCTGGTATTACAGTGAGACATGGAGCTAAATTTTGCTCAACGCTCACTTTTCTGAGGCTAACGCTGGCTTGCAGAAAACTCGTAATACCAGCGTTGTCTTAAGTGAGCGGTGAGAAAAAAAGGCTTGTTAGCACCGCACACCATTACCGACAAAAACTCGTAATCTAGCCGATAATTTTTTCATGAATTATTTTCAAAATTAGTTGCATCAATTGTAGCCATTATATTTATAATAGTAATATGGATTACATGATGAAAGATGATCATCATACTATTATAAATATAAATAATATATAATTAATAAGCAGTACAGCAATTGTATATAATACCATAACCTTTACTTTGAATTGATTAAATTCGAGATATCTATATTATATACATATACTTCATAACTTGAAAGGTTAAAGTGAAAGTAAATCCTAGCGTTTTACAAACGCTAGGATTTACTATTGAAACAAATAAAGGGCACTTTCATTCATGAAGTATAAGATACAGTACTTCATGTAGAAAGCTCCTTTATTTGATTCAATCGATCGCCACTCTTAGCTCCTACAGCAGCCCACGGCTAAAAAATTTTTTTGGCTAAGAGGTGACATTTTCACCTCTTAGCAAATAGCCGTGCGGTAAATCCGGCTTGGCGCCTATGGGAGCCGGATTTACCGCACGGCTATTGGCTAAGAGGTGAAACGTCACCTCTTAGCCAAAAAAAAATTAGCCATGCGCTGCTGTAGGAGTTAAGAGCAGCGATCGGTTGAATCAAATAAAGGAGCTTTCTACATGAAGTATCTTATACTTCATGAATGAACGTGTCCTTTATTTGTTTCAAAAATAAATCCTAGCGTTTGTAAAACGCTAGGATTTACTTTCAATTGGTAACACACGATAATAGAGGATATCTCAGAGATCGTAATTATATAGTTTTTAGGGTCACATACAATCATATTTATTAACTATCTAAATAATTATATATCTTAAAGAATGATGAATGAAACTCACCTTTAAATATAAAAATAAGGATGATTATGAAAAAATAATAGTTGTTGCAGCAGCAGTTTTGTTTTGTCAATATCGATGTACATCAACGGATCAAGTTTATTGAAATGATTCGGGTATCGCCGCAGAGTAGAATAGCAACGTCACTAAGAGGGAGTAACAATAGTGCAACTTAACACCCCTTAGTCCAGCCCCTCATGCATATTGCTTGCTTATTGTAACGCCCAGCATGGAACTACTTGGGAAATGCTGTGACGTTACAGGAATACGGACAATGATGCGCATATTTAGAAGTTTAGATATGTGCGTACGACTGCATAGAAACCTGAAGTCTTAGCATTCAGGCGAATAACCTGCATATTTGCATCACAGATAAAAGAGTTTGCGACCCATAAGGCCTTAATCTTTTCCTGTATCTCCTCGAGGGGAGTCTCCACCTCAACCATAGCTGACAGTGTGTCACACCAGAAGGTAACCGCTCCAGCCACCACAGCAATCGCCGCTGCCGGTTGGAAAACAAACCCTGTGAGTTGGAACATCTTTCTCAACAAGGATTCTAATTTCTTGTCCATGGGCTCTTTGAACGACGAACTATCCTCAATAAGGAATAGTCGTCCACTTAGAGAGCATGGAGATAGCACCATCCACTTTAGGAATGGCCCCCCATAGCTCAAGTTGAAAATCCGGAACAGGAAACAGCTTTTTAAAAGAGGAAGAGGGAGAAAAGGACGATCTAAGTTTCTCCCACTCCTTCTTAATAATAGTAGCCATCTTCACGGGAACTGGGAGGCACCACCCTGTCCTCGTAAACCCTATCTAGTTTAGGGATCGAAGGTTCTTCTGGAAGTTTCGGTTCCGGAACCTCCAACGTAGCAAGCACTTCTTTTAGTAAAAAGCGCAAATGCTCCATCTTAAACTTAAAATCAGGCTCCTTCCATAAGAGACTACTCCAATCTTCCGACACTTCTCTGCCAACTTCCTGTGACGAAAGGCAAAGGATGACTGGGGGATGAGGGGAGTGGGGGAGGTATTTAAGCCTTTGGCTGTGGTGTCTTTGACTCCTCCTGGTGGCCAGGTTCTTAATTCCCACAAGTAATGAATAAAGCAGTGGACTCTCCTCCCATTAAGATGGAAACATCAGCTGACCAAGATTTCAACCACAGAGCTCTGCAAGCTAAAATAGTGAAGCTAGATATCTTAGCTCCCAGTCTAATTACCTGCATGTTCGCATCACAGATAAAGGTATTGGCCAGTTTAAGAGCCTTGATCCTGTCTTGGATCTCCTCTACTGTAGTCTCTTCTGAAATCAGATCAGACAGAGCATAGCACCAATAAGATGCTGCTCCCGCAACCGTGGCAATACTTGCCGCAGGTTGCCACGGCAAACCTTGATGGACATACATCTTTTTTAAATAAGCCTCCAGCTTTTTATCCATATGATCCTTAAAATAATAACTATCCTCTATGGGAATGGTAGAAATAGCACCTTCTACCTTAGGAACGGTGCGTCATGAGTCTCGAATAGAGTGAGCAACAGGAAACATCTTTTTAAAAACAGGGGAAGGGGAAAACC
Source organism: Bombina bombina (assembly GCF_027579735.1). Taxonomy (NCBI): domain Eukaryota; kingdom Metazoa; phylum Chordata; class Amphibia; order Anura; family Bombinatoridae; genus Bombina; species Bombina bombina. The sequence goes on along the minus strand of NC_069502.1, from coordinate 174,972,044 downwards.
GGACCCCTGGCTTCTCCCATTCCTGTGCTATAACTTCTGAAATTTTCCTAGGAACAGGAAAAACATCATCAGAAGAAGGAGAATCATAAACTCTATCCAGCTTAGAAGACGTCTTAGGATTGGCAGCAACCGAAGGTTCAGAGTCGTCCAAAGTAGCTAGAACCTCCTTTCGAAGTAAGAAGATGTTCAAGCTTAAATCTAAAATTAACCTCTTCAGATTCTTAAGATTTCACCACCAGTCAGTCTGAAATTTCTCCTTCAGAAGATCCTGAAGTATTTTCCTCATCAGACAATTGAGAAAGGTTGACCAGCGCAGATTTAGAGTCAGAAGCCTTACTAGCGGTCAAATGTTTTGATTTTTTCTTACGCTTACCAGAAGAAGGGAAAGCTGACAAAGCCGCTGTTACTGCAGAGGTAATTTAAGCGGCAAAAACCCCAGGTATATAAACACCCCCAGGTGGTTGAGAGGACACAGAAGACACAGTATGGGAAACAACTAAGACTTGGGACGTTTGAGGAGAAACTGAGGCATATCACGCACAGCATTATCCTGAGAGACATTTGGCTCAGAAGGGAGTCATTTGTCTTTACATTTTAAAGTTTTGGATAAACATGAGGAACAAAATTGCAGTGGCAAAACAATTTACGCCTCCAAACATAGTAAGCATTTACCAAAAGACATAGATTGGTCTAACTCTGAATCCATTTTACAGATTCATCAGATAATACATTTGAAAAAGAATAAAAACTGACAAAAATATATTAGAATTTGTATTCTGGTAATGAATAATTAACCCATAACTGTATGTCCTCCAAATAAATTATCCTTATTCATAAGAAAATATATGTCCCAATGTCATAACCTGTTTTAAGTATCCTTCTTATAAAGGATATATGTCCCAATTTGGATCATAAAGAGGATTAACCTCTTAAAGGGACACTGAACCCAAATTTTTTCTTTCGTGATTCAGATAGAGCATGAAATTTTAAGCAACTTTTTAATTTACTCCTATTATCAAATTGTCTTTATTCTCTTGGTATCTTTATTTGAAATGCAAGAATGTAAGTTTAGATGCCGGCCCATTTTTGGGGAATAACCTGGGTTGTCCTTGCTGAATGGTGGATAAATTCATCCACCAATAAAAAAGTGCTGTCCAGAGTTCTGAACCAAGAAAAAAGTTTAGATGCCTTCTTTTTTAAATAAAGATAGCAAGAGAACGAAGAAAGATTGATAATAGGAGTAAATTAGAAAGTTGCTTAAAATTGCATGCTCTATCTGAATCACAAAAGAAAAAATGTGGGTTTAGTGTTCCTTTAAGTGCTGCTGCCCTTCATACCTAAAAGGATAAGGCACTTACCTGAGATCCAGTTGAAGGACAGATGCTGCTACGTAGGTGTGACAGGCACTTCGCTCCCTGTCATGGACCTGTAGAAAAAGAAAGAACAGAGTAACTAACTCTGGTTTTCTGCAAAGGGGTTGCAAAATGTTAAAAGTAAAGCAAAGACTACCTCGCCGCCTTTTAACTGCTTAAAAGTCACCACTACTCTTACTAAAGAGATTGACATGACACAGCTAGACCCCAATCCATGCTTGCAGGGAAGAGTACCCATAAAAGGATTAATATCTTCAGACACTAACTTCGCACAACGTCCATTGACAGAGGCAAAGAGAATGACTGGGGATTATGGGTAAGGGAAGTTACACTTAACAGCTTTGCTGGGGTGCTTTTTGCCTCCTCCTGCTGGCCAGGAGTTGAATATCCCACTAGTTATTGGAATGACGTTGTCGACTCTCCATGTCTTAGGAAAGAAATAACCCTTTGCCCATCACTTTAACAGCCCCTCACTAAGCCACTGAGTCTAATTCTGTAGAAAAGAGTAGAAATCAGATATTGTAAATAATGGGTGCAAATAATAGAAGAGAGATAAGTACCGTGTCAAGCATATGAAGAACCTTATCTTGTTCACAAGCATCAAGGCCGTCAATGATCACAACCAGTCGTGTTTGGTTCTGTGTGAAGCTATCTATAGTCTTTGCCATTTTAGCCATCAGCTCCACTTCACACTTCAGCACCTAGGAATTGGTACAACAAGAATTATGTGTTAAATTAGATTATTACAGTTTCCATAAGCCATTCATATAACATTACTTTATGATTAACATTCTTAATATGTTTTCAAAATGACACTGTTAGTTACATAACCCTAATGAACTAGTAGTGGATCTAGTAGCGCATTGTTCCTCAGGAACTGACTTTTAACAACACAGTTATTTTCAAGCAACAGTGCAATTATAAAAAGCCCTAACACATAACAGCATTTTATTGTGGTACTTACGTTCTTTAAATTTAGCCTTTTAACTTGTGTGATAAACACCTTTTTTTGATAGAACTACCAACCAACACATTCTGGAGGCTTTTTGAGACGGGAAGGTCAGGAGGGCTTGTAGCCAGTGGACAATCACTGTTTTGTAGGAGGGGTCACAAATGGAGGGACAGGGGCACTTGTGTGGATCAAGGCATGTTGTTGGTGGAGCCAGGGCAATTTCTAGAAATCTAGACATTTGCTCTGACAAGGTAATCTGCAGAAGGGACAGCAGGCGGACCTCCCAACCCACAAAAATTCTGCAATATCCAGGACATCTGAGAGATACGCTATCAGTAGTTTAGAGGTTACAGATCACACAAGTCACACATTATTACCATAAAAACAGTGTGCCAGATTACAAGTGGCGCACTATTTAGCGCTTACGCTCACACGTAAACACCGCTGGAAGTCAACTTTTAACACGCAGGGTTAGCCTGCATATTACAAGTTGAAAGTAAATTGTTTGTGAAAGAATGAAACCCAATGTAGGCTAACTTCAGGACTTTGGATATCATGACCACGTTAACACATTCACCTCATAGACTTTAATGGAGCACGCTTTTAAAAATTAAAAAACTAACACTTATCGCTTGCTCACTAACCAGACACTCCGTTAGGACTTACAGCACTAAACCCAAAGGTAGTTATTAATAGTTTACATTTCCAATGTTCTTCACATAGAAAATGTTTTTTGTTTTTAAATAAAGATTTCTGATTATTTGTAATATATCCCAATGTAAATCCGCCCTCTTGGGGTCAACCACCCGGTTGTTCCGTGTAAGTATAATAGCTCCAACAGAAACAGAGACAAACCAGGATTTTTCAAATGAAAAAGTCAAATTTATTGACGTTTCGGGGAATAAAACTCCCCTTCCTCAGAACATCCAGTGTACACACAAAACCGTGCTGAAATACAGTGAAATAACAAACAGTTACCTCCTTCTTCCTGTTCAAAAAAAACGCCAAACATACATTATTTCAGATACAGTTTAACGTGAACTCGGAAGTTAACAACCTTCACTTCCGGTGTTAATATATATCTTAATACTCATTCAAAAATATACAGAATTATACAAAAAGCTAAAATTCTTATTCCCTTATACGGGTTATCATCATGTTTATAAATCCATCAGTGTTAGATATAACATGGTATTGTGCCCAGACATATCGCGTAATTTCTATCACCTATGTGATAACGTGCCATCAATCTCTCATATCTGGAAAACCGGAAGTTATGTCACTTCCGGTTCCGGTCTTGCCGGAAATACGTCATATATGACGTCACTTTCATAGTGTTTATATTGCAAACATACACGTGCTTACTAGTGTTAAGGATCTCTCAAGCATCATGTCTATACCTAGATGATGTACATCCAGAAAAACAGGAAGCTAAAAAATACAGAACAAACTCGTGAAAAACATGACGTGAAAGACATATATTAAATGGCAAAAACAATATAGTGAAAACTCAATTCAATTAAAACAGAGGATGGGCTACAGCATAAGATATCCTAGTTCATATATACAAATATACTAGTGGCAAAAGGTCTAATGGACATATCTCATAAAGCAATATGGTGTAGGCAAAACAAAAATCGATTAGAATACCACACTTGTTACATTTTTACATTGTTACCACTTAGGACATAACAGTACCCCAACATGGGGCATGGTGCAGTCAATTATCAACAGTGTGTACTAGCGTCATTAGTAGAGAAATGGAACCACTTGACAAGGTCTAGGGGGTAATCAAGAAGATCACGAGATCTACAAGTAATCCACGTCATCCCTTAATGTTACCAACAACTATAGTGTGGGGTAATATCCCGTCAAAAGGCGGAAGGCCACCCCCACCCAGTCCCCATCCACAACCTGAAGGTGTCTCATTCTACAATGACACATGACTACACTGCATTATGACAATGCTCCAAAATCAGGTAAAGAATTAAGTCCCTTGGGGTGTATGGTCTCAAATCGAAACATCCATTCTGCTTCTTTTCTTAAAAGCAGCTTGTTCCTATCCCCACCACGGGGCAATTTAGGGATGTGGTCAATGAGAATTACTTTGATGGCAGATACTGGATGCTTTGCTACCAACCAGTGACGTGCCACAGGTTGGTCGGATTCCCCTTTCTTTATGGCCAGTCTAATTGCGGCTCGATGGTTAGCCATTCTTTCACGGATAGTTCCTTGCGTCTTTCCTAAATAATGTAGGCCACATGGACAAATTATCATGTACACAACATGTGTCGTGGTACACGTAATAGGATGGTTGATGGTGTATTTTTGATTGCCATGCGGATGGTTGAACTTCTTAGTGGCTATCATAGCATTAAATGTTGTGCAATTAGGGCACCGAAAGCATCCCTTACGTGTGATCTTTCAATCTTCATCTGTATAGCATTTAATGGGGTCTGAAATGACCAACAGATCTGAGATTGGTATTGCGTCTATATCCAACTATAGAGCGTGTGTCCTTAGCAAATTTCAGTTTCGGATCTGAGAGTAGAATATGCCAATGCTCTCTAATGGATTGTCCAACTTTGGAAGTATTAGGGGCATAAGTTGTTGTGAAGATAATATTGTTCTCAGAGTTTGGCTGCTTAATTTTCTTATGTAGTAGTGTTTCTTGTGTGGCGTCCTTGATTTGTTCTTTAACTGCTTCAAGGACAGTGGGTGAGTACCTCTTACAACCGGCCCAGAGGCAGAATTTTTTTCCACTGTCTGCAATGGGATTCTTTTAGTGAAAATTTTTCGTAAGGTCATTTTTAAATGAAACTTAATTTATATTTGGCAGTTACATTAAAGCACCATCTCAATTGAAACATGTTGATTAACTGTAGAATAAAGTTTTATAATATATTGAGGGAGTTTAAAATTTCAATGTAAAAATAGCTGCAGAGAAAATGTAAAATGTCTCTTAAAGGACCAGTCAACACATTAGATTTGCATAATCAACAAATGCAAGATAACAAGACAATGCAATAGCACTTAGTCTGAACTTCAAATGAGTAGTAGATTTTTTTATAACAAATTTCAAACTTATGTATATTTCCACTCCCCTTGTACCATGTGATAGCAATCAGCCAATCACAAATGCATATACGTATAGTCTGTGAATTCTTGCACATGCTCAGTAGGATCTGGTGACTCAAAAAGTGTAAATATTAAAGACTGTGCACATTTTTTTTAATGTAAGTAAATTGGAAAGTTGTTTAAAATTACATGCTGTATCTGAATCATGAAAATTTAATTTAACCTGAGTTTCCCTTTAAATACATTTGTTTCCCCTGCTCTTGGTCTAATATCACATAATAATAATAAGGTAAAAAATTTGTAATAAAAAAGGTGCATTGCTTATAAAAATGAAGACCAGGAAAGGCTTGGTAGGGTTGTAAAAATCCATGAGAGCCAGTCCTGCTGCATATTTGACTGTCCTCTTACAATAATGCTTTTCTCTGGTTGGACTGCTATGGAAAATTTACACAGCACAACCAGAAAACAGCCTGATGCAGAGCAGTGCTGTCCTGTTCTTTCTGCAGACATGCTGCATTTTCTACGATGACATCTCAGCATGTTCTGCCTTGGGGACAGCCGGTAGCACAATATGTTGATTTTTTGCTACAACCGGTTGTACATGACAATAGAGCATTCCTACTGGATTCCAGTGAATTATTAAGACTTTTGAAAGAGGTCAAAATAGAGGAGAATGATTTACTTGTAGTATTAGACGTTAATAGTCTTTATACTATTATTCCCCATCAGGTAGGTCTGTATACCATGAATCAAAGGGGAATCCGACCAATCAGTGGCACGTCACTGGTTGGTAGCAAAGCATCCAGTATCTGCCATCAAAGTAATTCTCATTGACCACATCCCCAAATTGCCCCGTGGTGGGGATAGGAACAAGCTGCTTCTAAGAAGAGAAGCAGAATGAATGTTTCGATTGGAGACCATACACCCCAATGGACTTAATTCTTTACCTGATTTTGGAGCATTGTCATAATGCAGTGTAATCATGTGTCATTGTAGAATGGGACACCTTCAGGTTGCGGATGGGGACTGGCCTTCCGCCTTTTGACGGGATATTACCCCACACCATAGTTGTTGGTAACATTAAGAGATGGTGTGGATTACTTGTAGTTCTCGTGATCTCCTTGATTACCCCCTAGACCTTGTCAAGTGGTTCCATTTCTCTACTGACGACGTTAGTATACACTGTTGATAATTGACTGCACCATGTCACATTTTTCACGAGTTTGTTCTGTATTTTTTAGCTACCTGTTTTTCTGGATGGACATCATCTAGGTATAGACATGATGCTTGAGAGATCCTTAACACTAGTAAGCACGTGTACGTTTGCAATATAAACACTACGGAAGTGACGTCATATATGACGTATTTCTAGCAAGAACGGAACCGGTTTCCCGGATATGAGAGATTGATAGCACGTTATCACATAGGTAATAGAAATGACACGATATGTCTGGGCACAATACAATGTTATATCAAACACTGATGGAAATATAAACATGATGATAACCCGTATAAGGGAATAAGAATTTTGGCTTTTTGTATAATTCTGTATTTTTTTTGACTGAGTATAGATATATATTAACACCGGAAGTGAAGGTTAACAACTTCCGAGTTCACTTTAAACTGTACCGGAAATCATGTATGTTTGGCGCTTTTTTTGAACAGGAAGAAGGAGGTAACCGTTTGTTATTTCACTGTATTTCAGCACGGTTTTGTGTGTACACTGGTTGTTCAGAGGAAGGGGAGGTTTATTCCCCGAAACGTCAATAAATTTGACTTTTTCATTTGAAAAATCCTGGTTTGTCTCTGTTTCTGTTGGAGCTATTATACTTACACGGAACAACCGGGTGGTTGACCCCAGGAGGGTTCTCCCTTGTAAACCTCATTCCCCAAGGTTCACTTGGAGTGGATGCCAGAGGATTGGCAGGGCACCTTCCTTGAACCCCCCCAGGCAGAGGGAAAAAAATAGTGTAGATGGGGGAATTACAGTACATCAGGCTTTACCTACAGCCGCTTGGGTAATGTCAGGACCACCCATTTTTCTGACTTTACCCGTAACTTATAGATTATATATATATATATACACACACGTGTATATATATATATATATATATTATTTTTTTTAAACAAATATATACTCAAACACCTTGTCATATACTTAACTCTTATAAAACATTTTTAATATGTATATGCAAAAATTTTATCAGCTAATGTAAATATAAGTGTAACACTTTCTTTTAATGTATTTATGTTGTGTTTTGTGCCCCCCCCTTTCTTTTTTTAATTCTTTATGCTAGGTCTTCAGTCGCGCAAAACTAACGCGCACTAATTTAGTTTGCACTCAAGTGAATGCATTTACTTTCAAACTGTAATTAGCTCACAAGGTAGCGTAGTTGCGATATTGCTTATCATAACCCACGCTAATAATAGTGTGCCATTTGTAATCTAGCCCAGTATGTCTTCTTAAGATGTCTCACAGATTTGTTATTTCTAACTCTGAGAGCATACTCCAGTAAATATTGAGTTTTCTAGTATCACTGTACTAGCAGATATTATATATATATATATATATATATATATATATATAACAGGCATTGGGTAACTTGCACTCTTTTGTAGCAAATACTGGCAAAACCATTACTCTGGTATAATTCTTTGAAATGTTTAATAAATATTCCATATCAAGAAGAAAGGAAATTTATGCTTACCTGATAAATTTATTTCTTTTACGATATGACGAGTCCATGGATTTCATCCTTACTTATGGAATTACGCCTCCTGTTTAGCAGGAAGTGGCAAAGAGCACCACAGCAGAGCTGTATATATAGCTCCTCCCTTCCCTCCCACTCCAGTCAATCGACCAAAGTTAGGAAGAGAAAGGAAAAGCCAAAGGTGCAGAGGTGACTGAAGTATAACAAAAATAAGTACATACCTGTCTTAGAAATGACAGGGTGGGCCGTGGACTTGTCATATCGTAAAAGAAATAAATTTATCAGGTAATCATAAATTTCCTTTTCTTTTACAAGATATGACAAATCCACGGATTTCATACTTACTTATGAGATACAATACAAAAGCTATAGCACACGGATGAAAGGGAGGAACAAGACAGGAACCTAAACGGAAGGCACCACTGCTTGAAGAACCTTTCTCCCAAAAACAGCCTCAGAAGAAGCAAAAGTATCAAATTTGTAAAATTTGTAAAAAGTGTGAAGAGATGACCAAGTTGCAGCCTTGCAAATCTGTTCAACAGAAGCAACTTTTTAAATGCCCATGAAGAAGCCACAGCCCTAGTGGAATGAGCCGTAATTCTTTCAGGAGGCTGCTGGCCAGCAGTCTCATATGCCAGACGGATGATACTCTTCAGCCAAAAAGAAAGAGGTAGCTGTAGCTTTCTGGCCCCTACGCTTTCCAGCAAAAACAATAAATAAAGAAGATGATTGACGAATTTCTTTAGTCGCCTGTAAGTAAAACTTCAGGCAACGGACCACGTCCAAGTTATGCAACAAACGCTGCTTCTTAGAAGAAGGATTAGGACACAATGAAGGAACAACAATTTCATGAATAATATTCTTATTAGAAACAACCTTAGGGAGAAACCCAGGTTTGGTACGTAAAACCACCTTATCAGAATGGAAAATAAGATAAGGAGAGTCACATTGTAACGCTGAAAGCTCAGAAACAATATGAGCAGAAGAAATAGCAACCAAAAATAAAACCTTCCAAGATAACAACTTAATATCTATGGAATGCATGGGCTCAAACGGAACCCCTTGAAGAACATTAAGAACTAAATTCAAACTCCAGGGTGGAGCAATTGGTCTAAACACAGGCTTGATTTTAGTCAGAGCCTGACAAAAAGACTGAACGTCTGGAACATCTGCCAAACGCTTGTGTAGTAAAATTGACAAAGCAGAAATTTGTCCCTTTAAGGAACTTGCTGATAACCCTTTCTCCAATCCTTCTTGGAGAAAGGACAAAATCCTGGGAATCCTAACTCTACTCTATGAGTAGCCCTTGGATCCGCACCAATAAAGATATTTACTCCATACCTTATGGTAGATCTTTCTAGTGACAGGCTTACGTGCCTGAATCAAAGTATCACTGACCGAATCAGAGAACCCCCGCTTAGATAAAATCAAGCATTCAATCCCCAAGCAGTCAGCTGCAGAGAAACTAAATTTGGATGATGGAAGGGTCCTTGAATGAGAAGATCCTGCCTCAATGGAAGCTTCCACGGCGGCAGAGAGGACATGTTCACCAGATTGGCATACCAAGTCCTGCGAGGCCACGCAAGCGCGATTAGAATTACCGAAGCCCTCTCCTGTTTGATCCGTGCAATCACCTGGGGAAGGAGAGCAAACGGTTGAAACACATAAGCTAGGTTGAACGACCAAGGCATCTATCAGTTCGGCCTGAGGATCCCTTTACCTGGATCCGTATCTTGGGAGCTTGGCATTCTGACGAGACGCCATCAGATCCAATTTCCGGTCTGCCCCATCTGAGAATCAGGGTGGCAAAGACCTCCGGATGGAGTTCCCATTCCCCCGGATGAAACTTCTGTCTGCTTAAAAAGTCCACTTCCCAGTTGTCCACTCCTGCGATGTAGATTGCTGACAAATAACAAGAGTGAGCCTCCGCCCACCAAATTATCTTGGATACTTCTGTCATCGCTAAGGAACTTCTCGTTCCTCCCTGATGATTGATGTAAGCCACAGTTGTAATGTTGTCCGACTGAAATCGGATGAATTTGGACGAAGCCAACTGAGGCCAAGCCTGAAGCACATTGAATATTGCTCTCAATTCCAGAATATTGATTGGAAGTGGAGACTCCGATCGAGTCCACACCCCCTGAGTCTTCAGGGAATTCCAGACCGCACCCCAGCCTAGAAGACTGGCGTCCGTTGTCACTATAACCCAAGAGGGTCTGCGGAAGCACGTCCCTTGGGACATATGATCCGGCGACAACCACCAAAGAAGAGAGTCTCTGGTCTCCTGATCCAGATTTATCTGAGGAGATAAATTTGCATCTCCTCCATTCCACTGCCCGAGCATGCACAGTTGTAGTGGTCTGAGATGAAAGCGAGCAAACGGAATGATGTCCATTGCTGCCACCATCAATCTAATCACCTCCATGCACTGAGCCACTGATGGCCGAGGATTGGACTGAAGGGCTAGGCATTTATTCAGAATCTTTGACTTTCTGAACTCTGTCAGGAAAATTTTCATGGATATAGAATCTATTAGAGTTCCCAAGAAGGGAACCCTTGTCTGTGGAATTAGTGAACTCTTTTCTAGATTCACCTTCCACCCGTGAGTCCTCAGAAAGGACAGAACCATGTCTGTATGAGATTTTGTCAGATGGTAAGACGACGCCTGGATCAGAATATCGTCCAGATAAGGCGCAACTGCAATGCCCCGCGGCCTGAGAACCGCTAGAAGGGACCCTAGAACCTTCGTGAAGATCCTGGGTGCTGTGGCCAACCCAAAGGGAAGAGCCACAAACTGAAAATGTTTGTCCAGGAAGGCAAACCTTAGGAACTGGTGATGATCCTTGTGGATAGGAATATGAAGATATGCATCCTTCAAGTCCACGGTAGTCACATATTGACCCTCCTGGATCAATGGCAGAATTGTTCGAATAGTCTCCATCTTGAAGGATGGGACTCTAAGAAACTTGTTTAGACTTTTTGATCTAAAATAGGTCGAAATGTGCCCTCTTTTTTGGGGACCACGAAAAGATTTGAGTAAAACCCATACCCCTGTTCCAGTATTGGAACGGGACGAATTACTCCCATAGTAGAGAGGTCTTTTACACAACGTAAGAACGCCTCTCTTTTTATCTGGTCTACAGACAATCGTGAAAGAAGAAACCTCCCCCTTGGGAGAAAATTTTTGAATTCCAGTCGATACCCTTGGGACACAATTTCCAGTGTCCAGGGGTCCTGAACATCTCTTACCCAAGCCTGGGCAAAGAGAGAAAGTCTGCCCCCTACTAGATCCGGTCCCGGATCAGGGGCCGCCCCTTCATGCTGTCTTGGTAGCAGCAGCGGGCTTCTTGGGTTGTTTACCCTTATTCCAAGCCTGGTTGGGTCTCCAGACGGACTTGGCCTGAGCAAAATTCCCTTCCTGTTTAGCAGAAGCAGACGAAGAAGAGGGGACTCCTTTGAAGTTCCGAAAGGAACAAAAGTTATTTTGTTTACCCCTCAGTTTAGCTGTTCTATCCTGAGGTAGGAGATGACCCTTACCTCCCGCAATGTCAGAAATGTTTTCTGTCAAGTCAGGCACGAATAGGGTTTTTCCTTTGAAAGGAATAGCCAAAAGCTTTGACTTAGATGACACATCAGCAGACCAAGATTTTAACCATAACGCTCTACACGCTAAAATGGCAAATCTGAAAGGCGGCATCCGTAATAAAAGAATTAGCCAGCTTAAGAGCCTTAATTCTATCTAAAATTTCCTCTAAATGTGTCTCAGTCTTAAGAGACTCTTCTAAGGCTTCCAACCAAGAAGGTCGCCGCTGTGGTAACTGGTACAATGCAGGCCGTCGGTTGTAAAAGAAAACAGAATTTATGTTTACCTGATAAATTACTTTCTCCAACGGTGTGTCCGGTCCACGGCGTCATCCTTACTTGTGGGATATTCTCTTCCCCAACAGGAAATGGCAAAGAGCCCAGCAAAGCTGGTCACATGATCCCTCCTAGGCTCCGCCTACCCCAGTCATTCGACCGACGTTAAGGAGGAATATTTGCATAGGAGAAACCATATGGTACCGTGGTGACTGTAGTTAAGAAAATAAATTATCAGACCTGATTAAAAAAACCAGGGCGGGCCGTGGACCGGACACACCGTTGGAGAAAGTAATTTATCAGGTAAACATAAATTCTGTTTTCTCCAACATAGGTGTGTCCGGTCCACGGCGTCATCCTTACTTGTGGGAACCAATACCAAAGCTTTAGGACACGGATGAAGGGAGGGAGCAAATCAGGTCACCTAAATGGAAGGCACCACGGCTTGCAAAACCTTTCTCCCAAAAATAGCCTCAGAAGAAGCAAAAGTATCAAACTTGTAAAATTTGGTAAAAGTGTGCAGTGAAGACCAAGTCGCTGCCCTACATATCTGATCAACAGAAGCCTCGTTCTTGAAGGCCCATGTGGAAGCCACAGCCCTAGTGGAATGAGCTGTGATTCTTTCGGGAGGCTGCCGTCCGGCAGTCTCGTAAGCCAATCTGATGATGCTTTTAATCCAAAAAGAAAGAGAGGTAGAAGTTGCTTTTTGACCTCTCCTTTTACCGGAATAAACAACAAACAAGGAAGATGTTTGTCTAAAATCCTTTGTAGCATCTAAATAGAATTTTAGAGCGCGAACAACATCCAAATTGTGCAACAATCGTTCCTTCTTTGAAACTGGTTTCGGACACAGAGAAGGTACGATAATCTCCTGGTTAATGTTTTTGTTAGAAACAACTTTTGGAAGAAAACCAGGTTTAGTACGTAAAACCACCTTATCTGCATGGAACACCAGATAAGGAGGAGAACACTGCAGAGCAGATAATTCTGAAACTCTTCTAGCAGAAGAAATTGCAACTAAAAACAAAACTTTCCAAGATAATAACTTAATATCAACGGAATGTAAGGGTTCAAACGGAACCCCTTGCTTTATTACTGCAATTGCGAAAAAACATGAAGGAATTGTTCAAAATTCACCAAATTTTCACCACAGTCTCTTAAAGCCTTAAAAGTATTGCACACCAAATTTGGAAGCTTTAACCCTTAAAATAACGGAACCGGAGCCGTTTTGAACTTTAACCCCTTTACAGTCCCTGGTATCTGCTTTGCTGAGACCCAACCAAGCCCAAAGGGGAATACGATACCAAATGACGCCTTCAGAAAGCCTTTTCTAAGTATCAGAGCTCCTCTCACATGCGACTGCATGCCATGCCTCTCAAAAACAAGTGCGCCACACCGGCGCGAAAATGAGGCTCTGCCTATGCTTTGGGAAAGCCCCTAAGAATAAGGTGTCTAAAACAGTGCCTGCCGATATTATTATATCAAAATACCCAGATAAAATGATTCCTCAAGGCTAAATATGTGTTAATAATGAATCGATTTAGCCCAGAAAAAGTCTACAGTCTTAATAAGCCCTTGTGAAGCCCTTATTTACGATCGTAATAAACATGGCTTACCGGATCCCATAGGGAAAATGACAGCTTCCAGCATTACATCGTCTTGTTAGAATGTGTCATACCTCAAGCAGCAAGAGACTGCTCACTGTTCCCCCAACTGAAGTTAATTGCTCTCAACAGTCCTGTGTGGAACAGCCATGGATTTTAGTGACGGTTGCTAAAATCATTTTCCTCATACAAACAGAAATCTTCATCTCTTTTCTGTTTCTGAGTAAATAGTACATGCCAGCACTATTTCAAAATAACAAACTCTTGATTGAATAATAAAAACTACAGTTAAACACTAAAAAACTCTAAGCCATCTCCGTGGAGATGTTGCCTGTACAACGGCAAAGAGAATGACTGGGGTAGGCGGAGCCTAGGAGGGATCATGTGACCAGCTTTGCTGGGCTCTTTGCCATTTCCTGTTGGGGAAGAGAATATCCCACAAGTAAGGATGACGCCGTGGACCGGACACACCTATGTTGGAGAAAACCCTGATGAATAACTTTTTTAGAAGACCCTCCAATTTCTTATCCATAGGGTCTTCGAAAGTACAACTGTCCTCAATAGGAATAGTTGTACCCTTAGCCAGGGTAGATATAGCTCCCTCCACCTTAGGGATTGTTTGCCAAGAGTCCCGAACAGTGTCAGATATGGGATACATTTTCTTAAAATTAGGAGAAGGTGAGAACGGGATACCCGGTCTTTCCCATTCCTGCGTAATAATTTCCGAGATTCTCTTAGGAACCGGAAAAACATCAGAGTAAGTAGGCACCTCTAAGTATTTGTCCATCTTACACAATTTCTCTGGTGGTACCACAATAGAGTCAGTCATCCAGAGTCGCTAAAACCGCCCGAAGTAACAGGCGGAGGTGTTCAAGCTTAAATCTAAAGGACATGACGTCCGAGTCCGTCTGAGGTAACACATTTCCCGAATCGGAAAGTTCCCCCTCAGACAGAAGTTCCCTGACCCCCAATTCAGATCCCTGTGAGGGTACATCGGAAATAGCCAACAAAGCATCAGAGGTTGCAGGATTCGGATTGGATTCTGTCCTGCTGCGTTTGCCCTGTAACACTGGCAACTTAGATAAAACCTCTGTAAGGGTAGATGACATAACTGCAGCCATATCCTGCAGAGTAAATGAAGTAGACGCGATTGAAGAACCCGGCGTCGCTTGGGTGGGCGTTAAAGGTTGTGACGCTTGGGGCGAAAGTAGCGGCATACCCTGATTGTCATCAGACTGAGAATCATCCTTAGACACACTTTTCTTAAAGAAAATCTGCTCTTTACATTGTAAGGCCTTTTCAGTACATGAGGGACAAAAAGTAAGAGGGGGTTCCACAATGGCATCTAAACACATAGAACAAGTAGTTTCCTCAAGTTCAGACATGTTAAACAGACTAGCAATAGCAATAATAGTCGTTCTTTACTTGATATATTGAGCTCTGAAGTCAAAACATATACTCAAAAGCTTTGACTAAAAGCGTACTGCGCCTTTAAATAATAAAAGCGCAACAATTTTTCTGTTATTAGTCAAAACAACATTTGCTGCAATTAAAAATGCCCTTATGTGCACCACTTGTTAGGTTATGTTATATATCAAGTTATATCAATTTTATCAGTTTTATTAATTTATATCAATTTAGGCCCCTGCAGCTCGCCACAGCTCTGCTGCGCCGCCTACCTGCCCCCAGAACACACTGAATAAACGTTCTCAAGTCTCTCTGTACCCTACGAGTACAAAACTGAGCTAGGCCCCACTGGATCCTCAGAACCTCGCTGCCAATCCGGAAAACACACTGTGTGGCTGAGCGCGCGAAAATAGGCCCCGCCCACCGTGGGTGTAACTCTTAGCCTTACCGAGACCCGCATGGGTAGATAAAAAAAAGAAAAACATGTCGGTCCTCCAACTATACTAAAGCCATGTGCCCCTCTTATACACACTCAACGCAATAAAGCGCATCACAGTGAATATTGTCTCCTGCCAAGCCACTTATAACCGCCAGCAACCGCATCTCCCAGCGTCAGCCCATACAATAAATTTAAAGTGAAACACACTATTAAATAAGTAAAATAAAAGGGAATTCCAGATACACCGTTTCTCCTACAGTGCATACTGATTACCCCTCCCAGTTAGGAAATAATGTCAGCCTGTTCTGATGTATCAAGTCTCCCCAGAAACAAAATACTGAACATACCTCAATGTTGCTTGTAGCATGACACCGTTCTCCACACTGAAGATTTTTCTTTACACTACCTTCAGCTGCTCTGTGGGAACCAGCATGGATCTTAGATAACGTTTGCTAAGATCATCAACATCAGGGCAGAAAAATAAAATGTCTCCACTCCTCTTTGGAAGTTATAGACTGACGATTTCTCCCTGAGAAAATTAGTACTCACTGGCACCATTTTTAAAATAAAAAACTTCTTGATTGAAGAATCTAAAATAACACCTCACTTTACCTCTTCCTATCACTAACACAGTCAAAGAGAATGACTGGAGTGGGAGGGAAGGGAGGAGCTATATATACAGCTCTGCTGTGGTGCTCTTTGCCACTTCCTGCTAAACAGGAGGCATAATCCCATAAGTAAGGATGAAATCCGTGGACTCGTCATATTTTGTAAAAGAAAATGGGTTTTGGAATTTACTGATTTAAGCAGCTTTGCAAATTAGTTCTAATTTGCTTTATTCTTTTGGTATCCTTTGTTGAAGGAGAATCAATGCACTACTGGGAACTAGCAGAACACATCTAGTGAGCCAAAGGCAAGAGGCATACATGTGTAGCCACTAATAAACAGCTAGTTCCCAGTAGCCTACCATGGTATGCTTTTTTTAAAAAAAAAGAATACCAAGAGAAGGAAGAAATTAGATAATTTAATTAAATTGGAAAGTTGTTTAAAATTGCATGCTTTATTGGAATCATGAAAGTTTAAATGTAACTTTCCCGTTAAGGAACTTATGTATAAAATAAATCATATAAAAACTAACACTAGACCTTTGTTCACCGAAATAAAGAGCAAAGGTGGCCAAGTAAATACATGAGAGCAGTCCATTTGTGATTATATCTTACAAAGTATATAATTCCCAGCATCAGAGTGTATAATATTTTTTACTAGCCAGTTTGCAAATAACAGAATTTAAAATACTTATTAAGAAAATCACAACTGGGTGATCTAGGTTTATATTCTCTTATAGTTAGTGAACTTAGGCATTTCAAAAATGTATTGAAACTTACACAGATGATAAAACGAATAAAAACTTTTATTATGGAAATGGCAGTGTTGGGGAGAAGGATTCCGAATTAATCTCTTTCTCTTTGGATGTTTTGTAATAAACCTATATACCAAGAGAGGATACTCATGTCTTTCTCATCTGCTGGAATTAGCTGAAAACAAGTAGAACACTACAACCATATTCCACACACAGAAAAATGTAATATAAAAAGAAAACACAATACATAAGGTATTATTAATATAATAGCAAGTGTGTTCTACTTAATTGCACTCTCATTCCTTTACATAAATATTAATAATAGGTCTTTTTACCTTCATAAAACCCTCACTCTTCAGCTTGTGTAGTTTAGAAGCTGCGCTATGCAGTCTTTTCCTCTGGGAGTTCAAAATGGAATCCATTACTTGCCACCATGTGCGGCAGTTCAAGACCAACACTAGTCCCACCACACAAGCCACAGCTATCAGGATGGCATTCACCGTCATATTTTTTGGATCCACTTTAAAGATAGCCAGTAAAATTACACCCGCAAAGATGCAGGACATAATGAATATAAATATAACGAATGAGGGGAGACAGCAAGTCTTCTTCCATTTCTTTTTTCCTAAAACAAATGAAGAGAAATAGGCATTTGTCACATAGAATTTCACATGCATATGCAACTGTACAAGAACAAGTTTATAGATATGTCTAAAAGTTTATAGTAGATAAGCACATTACATAATCTATAAAATGAATCTATTTAGTACACAGTTCACAGTCTCAGAAACATTATTTCAAGTATCTTTAAAATTCCTTCAGAGAATACAATTTTAAACAACTTTCCAATTTACTTATATTATTTAATTTGCTTCATTCTCTTGTTATCATTTGCTGAAAGGTTTATCTAGGCAAGCTCAAGAGCAGCAGATAACCTAGGTTCTAGCTGTTGATTGGTGGCTGCAAATATATATTGATTGTGATTGGCTCACCCATGTGTTAGAAACCAGTAGTGCATTGCTGCTCCTTCAACAAATGATACCAAGAGAATTAAACAGATTAGATAATAGAAGCAAAGTAGAAAGTTGTTTAAAATTGTATTCTCTATCTGAATCATGAAAGAAAAAAGTTTTGGATTTCATGTCCCTTTAAATCCGTCTTAGAGAAAGATTGGTTCTCACTGATCTTTTTACTCAGCCATCTCTTACCTTCAGAGGACATTTTTTCACTATATTATCATGAGCTTCCTGCTACTGTGTACTGTAACATTCCAGAATGTTCAATGTTTGTAAGAAAAACAAATACATAAAATTGGGTACAACCCAAACCAATTAAACAGAGTAGCTCTCAACTTTGCATCTGCTTAAAAAAATAAATAAAGTTTCAATATTTAGCTATCTAATGCTATATAATGACTACAGGAAACTTACATAACCTATATGGTCAACTGGCGATGCAAGGAGCACATGCAGCCCTTTGCGCTAGTTTTTGTGGCCCCATGGAAAAAAGCACAAAAACGTGTGCTTCTGGTTGGCAACAATTCACAAATGCCCTCTGGAGGGGAGAACAGCCATAGGGTATCCTACAACCTTAAATAAATGTGTTCCTGTGCACTTTTAGAAAATATTGTTTGTGTGTTTAATAGCTATACATTTATTTGCATCTCTAGAATAAGCAGCCCCCGTACATTAGGATCTACTGTATGTATAGCCTTAGATTTTACTTATTCAGTGTATTATTGTTCACAACTCAGATTTCACATTCTACAGTACATTTTTTTTACATGTGATTTGCGGACCGCAATATTAATTACGTTTTTACAACTCTTTAATTTAACCCATTCTTTGCTTACTTCACTTTTACCAATCCCTCATCCCCTGTCACTCTCTTTTTATCCTCTGTCTTACCTTTCAATGTAACTTGTTTAACTTAAAAACATACCTTAAAACATGCTGTATCCGGCTTCCTCCAATCGTTGCGTGCCCCCATTGGCCTCCAGCTCGTGGGGCACACAAAGATTGGAGGAAGTCAAATTCATCATCGACATGTAAAATACAGAAGGAGAAGCGGGCGGAGGATTGGTGGTCTGTTTACCATAACAAAAAGGTAAGTATTTTTTTTTTTTAAAAAACTTGTTTGTAAAGATTAATTAAAGTGCCCCTGTTTTTAAGAGTATTTTTTATACTGGGCTTTAATTCCATAAACTTTACAATCAATTGAAGTATGGAAACTTTCAGTATAGGTGGGGATACTACAGGCTTAATCAGCTATTTCAAATGCAGAAATAAGGGTAAAGAAGCTACTTATAAACAATTTAATACACTCCAGCAGGTAAAATGGATCATTGGGAACTAATTAATGAGAACAAAAAAAATATATATTAATAATATGTGAAGCGTGACAAAAAGATAATATTTTCTAAAGTTCATGGAAAAAAATGCTGCTTAACTTATTTAGTTGTTTTAACAGACAGCACATTTAAAAAAAATATTTGAAACTATCCTGTGACTATAGAGATATGAATGCAAGTATAAGGTCAACCAAGCAAGGGTGAGTAAGATGGTCAAGTCTAGAATGACTCCAGAGATATGGGGAAATTGAACATTACACCTTGCAGCTGCAATATTTATTCTAGACAGCCAAAGCCTGTAGGATGTTGCAGTAACTAAGTGAGAAACTATATTTTGATGGGATATAACAACAAAAAGACACATCCCTAGGAACTGCAAACAAGAAACTTTGTGAAAACTCTAGGAGCTGGGGTTAAACTGAAGGGAAGAGCCACAAACCTATTACAAACGTAAAGTGAAGAAATGTATAGGAATGTTAAGATAAGCATCAATGAGATCAATGAACATCATATGCTGAATTAGTCCTATAGCAGCAGGGACAACGAGGCTGTATTTTTAAGAAGGGACGTTTTATTAGCTTGTCAATAGTTTAGAAATCTAGGGCAAGATGAAACTGGCATTCATTTTTTATTACCAATACATCTCTGTTCCCAACCAGGGGAATTAGAGGGAGAACATGGTCCAGCAACATGTCTCTAGGTTTAACTTGAACAGAATCATGAAGTTTTTGACTGCCATGAGGATCTCTGTGAGGAATTGGAGTGGGGTTCTAGAGTAACTTAAAACATGGCAGCTCTCTCCTAAAGGACGAGTTGGTTCTGTGCTGTCATTGCTACAGGAGCATAAACGGAAAAGTGTGTGAACCAAAACAAAGAAGAGGGTGTAATACAAGTAAAAGTAAAGGGTTGTATAACTGCCAAGAGAAAGAAATAGAGAAGTATTTGCATGCTGTGCCAGGAAGAGTATAGGGTTGATACAGGAGAACCCAGAAAGCGCCTTCTAGTATGGAGGAATTAAAATCAGTCTTATATTGCCAATTACCTAAAGCTCTCAACAGGCTTATTCTGAGAGTTAGGAGATGAAATGGCACAATACAAATTCACACACTTGAAGTAGTCATTTATATGTCCAGGACCCAACTTTGATGAAAACACCAAATGGAGAAAACAATGCAGACTATACTCACATCACCTCTGGAAAGATGTGCCACAGAGGAAAGGAGAGAGTTAAAGGGACATAACACACTAAATACATGCTAGGTAGAATGATGCATTTAAATAAAAGATTAATCTGAGAATAACATGTAGATATATTTTTTAAAGTTTTGTTTTAGTGTCTATAAAACAATGGGAGCTGCCATGTTGTAACTTAGGACAAAATAAATAATATTATAATCAAATATATGACAAAGCTTTTTTATATATACAATTTATCATTTTATGCTACCATTCCAAAGTGTTTAACGTCCCTTTAATATGTATTATGTATCACAGGTGAAGTTCACCTTACTAAAATAGTTTAAGACTGAATCAGATCAAGAAGCAAGGGTAGTGGGTATTTGTATAGTGCTACCAAGCCTCAGACATCTGGGAGGCATTTCTACCAAATACAGTAGTCAGCTGCAAGTATACTAGCCAGTACCAATAGGATTTGACAACAGGGTGGTATAAACTGGCTATACATTCTAGAGTAAACTGATCTTATGATTGTAATTTTCAAATATAATGTTATCTATGCGTAATGAAACAACTTTGCATAATACTTTATTTATTTAGCTCTAAAATTGTGGATTTTTCAATTATCCCAGCTGGAAATGCACACTATATACTTTCCAAGGCAAAACCGGCTACATATAATTCCCTAATTGGCTTTAGCAGGTAACAAATGAAAGAAATAAATCACAAAATACTAATAAATAACAGTGACTAGCCTTGTTAAGGTGTTGGCTACAGATACAAACAACTTCAAAATAATGTACAATGTACTTTATACTAACTTTATGACCGAGGCTCGCCTAGTTGTCTGTGAACTAAAGCCCAGATTGGCTCCTCTAAATAAGGCAAATGGTTGGTGGAGTTGGACTATTGAATAATAATTGCAGTAAAAATGATGTTATTTTGTTTTTAAAATGTTAAGATGAGGCTGATGTGTTATTCTATAGCAAAACAACAGAAATGACTTGTAATTAAAAGGCGTTTACTGTTCCTTTAAGGTTTCATACACTAGATGGAACCTGCAGATATCGCATTAATTATTAAAACATCAGCACATTAATTCATAAATTCCTTTTCTCTCTAGCAATGAATCACATATGCAATTTGTGAAATGTATAGTTAATAACATAGATAAAGTAGGGGGGGGGAAAGGAGTACAAAATATATTAACATTATTATTCATTGATTTTATTATAGCAAAGGAAATCACAAGTAATGGGTATTTTGAAGCAAAGGTGTAATAATTTGTAATGGGATCAGTAACTAATCCATTGCATTATTAAAATAAAATAAAAAAAATAAAAAATATATATATATATACACATACACACATATACATACATACATACAGTATATACATACAAAACAACATTTCACTTTGCCAACAAAACATTTAAACATAACACAAAGAAAATGATACCTTGTGATTCTTCTGTTTTGAACACACGAAACAGACGGGATGCTAGAAAGCCAAACTCCCGCTCACATGCGTCAGACAGTGTCGCTATCATTTCAGCCATAGACGTCTCACCTCCTACACTAGAAAGTCTATTATAATCTGTAAACAGGAACCTTTGGGGGGAAAAAAAAAGAAGAAAAAAAACATTTAATACAAATATAACTAAACCTCTTAATATAAAGGATTGACACATTTATTTCAAGTTTAGGAGTGAAAAACACTTTATTTTGGGCTAGTCAATGGTATTTGTATGTAGCTATGTTTTTAGAACAATCCAAAGAGAAGCAAAATTCAATGAGCCATGACACCTTGGCATCATTTCTTAAAGGGACATTGTAGAGCAAAAATGACATGCTCTAATTTGTGTTACTGGCTCCTTTACCGCTGCCTCCATTTCTGGCTAACACTTTTGATTTTGACCCTTGGCAGATTATCCTGTATTGACTAACCTCCATGCTGTATGGACTAACTATTTTGGGCTTACATCAGTCCACTGACTAGTATTCTCTGGGCTTCTCTCTAAACAAAGTTTATGTAAGGATGAATTATTACCTATAAACTGGATTCCAGTTCCCTCAAACTATAAGGCACTTCGCATTTATAGGCAATAGTTTTATCTAGTCTGTACCTTAACTGAAAAAATCCCCCAAAAGTCTCTGCTTATTGGTCAAAATAACCGTATACATGTCCCCATCATCCTTTACCTCTCAAACAGTATTTGTCACTACCACTTCTACTGGCCCCTTATTAAATACTATTTACATTATGTAATACTTCTGTAAAGCAAGTAAAAAACAAAACAAATAAAACAATTATTTCCATCATTGAAGTATAAAGTTGTCTCACCTGACAGGCAGAGCTTTAGTGGTTTGCTCAGGAAGTTCTGGTGGATTTACAAACATCAGCTTTAAGAGAAGTTCAAGATATCCAATGTGTCTGGCCAACCTGGTGCTCAACACCCAAGCCCAGTTCCAACTTTCTCCCTCTTGTCTTCCACCAAAGTAGATTGCAGCTGAAGGAAAAGTGTACTTAGACATGTTATCTATTTTAAAGTGATGCTGGAGACAAAAACATAATTTATGCTTACCAGTTAAATTCCTTTACTTCCTGGCAGAGAGAGTCCACGGCTTAATTCCTTACTGTTGGGAATACAACACCTGGCCACCAGAAGGAGGCAAAGACACCCCAAGGCTTAAATATCCCTCCCACTTCCGCTATCTCCCAGTCATTCTGCCGAGGCAACAAGGAAAAGTAGGAGAAACATCAGGGTATAAAAGGTGCCAGAATATAAAAAGGGAGCTGCCCATCAAAAAAATAAATTATGGGCGGGGTTGTGGACTCTCCCTGCCAGGAAGGAAAGGAATTTTTCTGGAAAGCATAAATTATGTTTTCCTTCCATAAGGCAGGGAGAGTCCACGACTCCATTCCTTACTGTTGGGAAAACTATAGCCAAGCTCCAGAGGACACTGAATAAATAACAGGAGGGAACAGAAAAAAAGAGGCGGACCCTATTCTGAGGGCACCACAGCCTGCAAAACATTTCTCCTGAAAGCTGCTTCAGCCGAAGCAAACACATCAAACTTGTAAAATTGAGAAAAAGTGTGTAAGGAGGTGCAGGTAGCCACCTCGCTGAAGAAGGATTAGAACACAAGGAAGGAACAACAATTTCTTGATTAATGTTACGATTCGATACCATCTTAAGGAGGAACCCTAGTTTAGTGCGTAAAACCGCCTTATCAGCATAAAAAAAAAACAGATAAGGCGGATCACATTGCAAAGCAGAAATCTCAGAAACCCTGCACGCAGAGGCAATAGCCAACAAAATAAGAACCTTCCAAGATAACAATTTAATGTCAACAGTATGCATAGGTTCAAATGGAGCCTGCTGCAAAACACTAAGAACAAGATTGAGGCTCCAAAGCGGAGCCCCAGATCTAAACACGGGTCTGATCCTAGCCAGAGCCTTAACAAAGGACTGCACATCTGGAAGCTCAGCTAATCTTTTGTGCAGTAACACCTACAGGGCTGATATCTGTCCCTTCAGGGAACTAGCAGATAGGCCCTTTTCCAGTCCATCCTGGAGGAAAGCTAAAATTTTGGCAACTTTAACCTTATGCCAGGAAAAGCTACGCTCCTCACACCAGTACAAGAAAGTCCTCAACACCTTATGGTAGATGCGAGTAACTGGCTTACGAGCTTGAACCAGAGTGACGCCAACACTCTTAGAGAACCCTCTTTTGGCTAAGACTAAGCGGTCAATCTCCACGCAGTCAGCCACAGAGGATCTGGATTTTGTTGAATGAAGGGACTCTGTATCAGCAGATCTCTGTGACAAGGTAACCTCCATTGAGGAGATGAGGATATCCCCAACAGATCCGCAAACCACGTCCTTTGCGGCCACGATGGAGCAATCAGAATCACAGATGCTCGCTCCTCCTTGATACGAGCCACCACATGAGGGAGAAGCGGTAATGGAGGAAAAAGATATATGAAACTGAACCTCCATGGTACTGATAGGGCATCTATCAATTCCACCTGAGGATCCCTCGACCTCGACCCATATCTGGGTAGCTTGGTATTGACGCGGGATGCCATGAGATCTATGCATATCTCTGTAAACACCTCGGGGTGAAGATATCATTCCCCTGGGTGAAAGGATTGGCTGCTGAGAAAGTCCGTTTCCCAGTTGTCCACACCCGGAATGCGGATAGCTGACAGCGTACATTTGTGAGTCTCCACCCACTCTAGTATCTGAGATACCTCTCTCATCACCAAGGAACTTTTCGTTCCCCCTGATGGTTGATATAGGCAACCGAGGTTATATTGTCTGATTGGAATCTGATAAACAGACGAAACCAGAAGGGGCCAAAGCCTTCAAGGCATTGAAGATTGCCCTGAGTCTACAGACCTTGTGCCTTCTTGGCACCCCAAACGGAAAAGCTTGCACCTGTAGTCACAATCTCCCAGGACGGTCTCAAAAAGCACATGCCTTGGGACAGATAATCTGGACAGACCACCAGGAGAGCGAGTCTCTTGACAGGCTGTCCAGCACAATCTGTTCAGACAGATCTGAATGGTCGCCGTTCCATTGTCTCAGCATGCATAGTTGTAAGTGTCTGAGATTGAATATTGCAAAGGGAATGATGTCCATGCAGGAAACCATGAGTCTGATTACCTCCATACACTGAGCCACTGAGGGTCTCGAGGAGGCCTGGAGGGCAAGACATGCATTAGTTAGCTTGCAACATCTCTGATCTGTGAGGAATATTCTCATGGATATGGAGTCTATTATAGTCCCCAGGAAATTCACCCTTGTACTTGGAGTAAGAGAACTCTTTTCCAAGTTTATCTTCCATCCATGTGATTGAAGAAGACTGAGAAGGGACGCCAAATGTTCTTCCGCTAGACGAAAAGATGATGCCTTTACCAAGATATCGTCCAGGTAAGGGAGAGGACTGCTGACATTGCGACTTGTCAGCACGAAAGGAACGAAAATTAAAAGGTTGTCGTCCCTTAGACCGATTCTTCTTATCTTGCGGTAGGAAAGCACCTTTCCCTCCAGTAAACGTAGAGATAATGGAGTCCAGTCCTGGACCGAAAAAAAATCTTCCCCTTGAAGGGAAGAGAAAGGAGTCTGGATTTAGAAGTCATATCGGCAGACCAAGACTTCAACCAGAGAGCCCGGCGGGCTAGAACCCTAGCAATTCTCAGTGCCTTAATTCTTTCCTGAATATCCTCAAGGGGAGTCTCCACCTCAATGAGCTCCGACAGAGTGTTGCACCAGTAGGTCGCGGCTACAGCTGCTGCCAGTTGAAATAAAAACCCTGTATGTTGAAACATCTTCCTCAGAAAAGTTTAAATTTTTTTATCCATAGGCTCTCTATCCAGAGGGATAGTAGTATGCATAGCCAGCGTGTAAATAGCGCCATCCACCTTCGGGATGGATCCCTACAAATCTAATTGAGAGTCAGGGACTCGGAATCAATTTTTAAAAAACGAGGGGGAAAAAGAAGTTCCTACTCTTTCCCATTCTTTACTTATAATGCTCGCCATCTTAACTGGCCCAGGAAAAGCCAGGGGGATCTTCCTATCTTCGTAAACCCTCTCTAATTTAGGGATCTTAAGCTCCTCAGGAAGTGTAGCCTCTGAAACCTCTAGAGTAGACAGAGCCTCCTTTAATAAAAAACGCAGATGCTCAATTTTAAATCTAAAAGGAGGGTTCCTCCTCTGAAGGAGATTTATTAACTGAAGTCTCCGACTCAGAAAGTTCACCCTCTGAAGCTACAGAGTTTATCTCATCCACGGATAGCTGGGATATAGTAGCTAAATCCGACAAATATTTAGATGACTCAAGGTCAGGAGAACTATGTTTAACCTTTCTCTTGCATTTGTTAGAGCAAGGTAAGGCACTCAGGGCCACAGACACTGGCGATTGTAACTGCGCGGTAAAGTCCACTGAATGGAGCATTAATTGAGCCGCGGGGAACTGCATGTGGAGCGGGTAATGTAGAGAGGGTAGTAACTTCTCAGGACCCAGATTCCTGAGAAGTAGACGGCTCAGAAGGGCTAATATCACTGAGTATTAGCAGGCTCGTCTCCCCTTCTTAGACTTTAGAACAGTGTTTAGGGAAATGGAACAAAATTGAGCAGGCGGGCAAACCACAGCCTCCTCACAATATAAACAGAAATTATTAATCAGTACAGAAGGAGCAGAACCTTCTAATGTAGTATCAGAGTCCTCCATAGCTTTGTATATACCCACAGAAGGACAATATTAAAAAAAATGCTTTTATTTTAAAAAGGGCACCTTAATACTCCCAATGGCTGGGGCACTCACCACCTCCTAGACCCAGACAGCTAACAGTGAAAATGCTCTCCTCAGGAGATACATACCCATACAGGACTATCCAAATCTTCTGACACTTCTCCAATAGTGACAAAAGGCAAAGAATGACTGGGGGATAGGGTAGGTGGGTGAGATATTTAAGTCTTTGGTTGGGGTGTCATTGCCTCCTCCTCGTGGCCAGGTGTTGTATTCCCAACAGTAAGGAATGAAGTTGTGGACTCTCCCTACCTTATGGAAGAAAATATTTGCTATTACTAATAATACAAGGAAAGTTCTTTGCGCAATGACAAGGAGAAATATTAAATAAA